>NC_081196.1:42834342-43143717 GCF_902713425.1 Acipenser ruthenus | reverse complement strand
TCTAGTCTATACTTTTTTTTAATTTAGAAAAAATCTAAGGAAAAACCTATTTAATGAAATGGAGTCCTTTCACCAGGTCTTACACTGATATTGGTTTCACTGTCTCTAGAGGTATCAGCTGGAGCACAGAGCAGGTGAAGGCTGGTGCCTGTGTTCTAAATGGCAGGTCACATATCCTCATTATTAATATCTGATGACAAAGAGGGCTTCTATGTTCCAGTGGGAACTCTGCCTGGAAAATAAAACTGCTGTCATCAAGGTTGCTATACCTGTAATTGATTACAAAGCAGATGGTCACACTGAAATTCAGATCCCCGAATGCAAATGTTAAGCACATATGCTTTGTCATTGGGGTTCTCAAATAAAAAAACATCACGCAAACATTCTTCATGGTTTGCAGAACAAACCATTCAGTATCACTGAGGTTTGACCGGCTTTGTTACCCGTTGTGCACAAAGTTCCCATGAGATGTTTTGCAGGGTATTGGCTATAATTGATATCCCTTGTCTTATCGTTTTGAACCCAACAGCAGAAATAACCTCCACAGGGACTCCAGCTAGCAGATTGCACCGATAATGGACATATGGGAGTCAATAAACATGGTAACATTATATTATTATTGACTCACTTACAGAAAAGCTCAGGTAATTTTATTCAAAAGCAAAATAATCTTTTATACTTGATATTGTATGTGAGAATCTGGTGTTCAAGTACAATATAGAAACAACACATTCCTCTGAACATTTGGACTAAATCCTCATGAGCATCTGGTTCCTAGCTTTTAAAATTTGGTCGCCTTTAAAAAAAAAAAAAAGTATGGACCAGGTAAAAGACTATATAGTGACGTCACTGTTTGACAACCCCTTGGTAGCGTGCCTTAATCCACTGTAAAGGCAGCCCAAATCTTTATGAACACAATGAAAACTGAACAAACAGCAGGATTAGCAACAACACGTGGCTACATTTTAAGACGTAGTACTAAATACAGTAAGTTAGGGTCTAGTGAAATCTACACAATTAACACGCACTAAAATAATATTTATTTAAAAAAACAAAACAAAAAAAAAAGACAGTTTGATTGTTTAACATGTAGGCTAGTTAAAAATATACAGTTGACAAACCAGGACAGTTTTTAAGGTACATACACTGCGTGTAAATTATTAAGAACATTTTTTCTTACGTGCTGTTTACTGCGCCGCTAGGATACTGAACCGAAGCCTGAAGTTCAGGGTCTAACCACACATGGGGGAGGGTTCTTAATAATATTATGTGGCGGGAAAGAAATCAGCGAAACTTATATAACTACCTTATTTTGTATCTGGCCTGCTAACTTCCACAGTCGCCACCAATGGCGAATGCAAATTTGAGCCCTGTCCAAGTGTAAATGCTTTTCATATTGTGTATTTCTGCAGGTTTGTCAGAAAGAGGTGGTAAGGGCAGTTAGGTTTGTTATGAACAGATTGTGGAGTGCAGCCTCTGCTACATTGAGTGATGTGTTTGAGCTTCATACTGTAGGTCAAATTGATTCCCTCTCTTATAATGTATTATAGTCGACACAGATTAATTGAGACGGATCACCATTGCTGGAGGGAACGGCCAGGCTGAATGCAGTGCTTCACATGCCATTAGGACTCCAAGTGCCACATTTATTATGATCTTTACACTATTTTTTGTGAAAAGTAAGATAAAACTGTTCATGTTACAAAGCCAGTAACTCACAACCTGAAAAGTTCATTTATGCTTCCCAAAGCAAGTTGCTTTGTTGTTTTTATTTGTTTGCTGTGGTAATTCCAATGTAAAAAGCCTGATAAATCTGGTCCCATGTTTAGGTAACATGTATGTTTTGGCTTGCACTGTTGAAGTGCAGTAAGGCGCTACTTCCCAACACTGTTCTTTGTCTTATACTGTGATTTGTGCAATGTAAGGTTTCCACTCTGCGTTATTATCTGACAATGTTAGAGACATTGTTCAAACACAGACAGCTATGGAGAAGGTCAATGATAAGGGTCAATAGGGTGGTGGCAGTCAAGGCAAAGGGTGCCATTTAGCAGGACAAGCTCACCCTCAACCCACATGTGGACTTAGTTGTTGTGGGGATCCCTTATAAAAGTTTACTGTAATATACAAGTGTTGTAAAAGCCTAGTAAAAGCTGGTAAAGCACAGGCAAGTATGGTAAATCCCAGATAGGTACGGTAAAGCATTATAAATGCCATGGTTAACCATAATAAAGCATTGAAAATGCAGTATAGTATATTAAATGTATATTCAAAGGCAAATTTACTATGTTAAACTTTTATACCATGCTAAAAAAAGGAATAGGTGAACAAAATCTTGCCCAGTTTAAAAAACCATTGGTGTGCCTTAATTTAAATCAATATCCATTAGTATCAGTAACAGCAGCATACTTGGGAGTTTTCTCTTAGGTTCTAAGGCGTAATGCGGACACTTACAATTGAATAATCAATTTTGCTCAGCCATTTATGCAATATAATGATCCTCAATACAAATCAATCTCCCCGCCCAAAACATGGGCTCCAGACAGGAACAAGGTTCCTGAAACACCCATCTTTACCTGTATATACTTGTTATATGGACCTGGATACAGTAGGACAGGGGCTCTGCCAAACTGCTGAAGGCGAGAATGTAACATTGAGAGTGACGCACTAGGTGGGTGGATTGTTTTGCACATGTTGGAGCACATGCAGTACAGAAGAGGGGTGTTAAGTCATTTGGAAGCATATCTTGTGATCATGACTAACACAAACAGTTGTATATATAGCAATGCTCCTTGGTAACGCTTTAGTACTGTGGGCATTACAGTATTTTTTAAATTTTCTTTTGGTATGTCAGTTTTGTCAGTGATAGTTTAGCATAAGGTTCACAAGATCAGATTTGTATATGCCTCATAATTTCCTAGTTGACACTGACATTGTCGGTTTCATTTTGAGAAAGAAAGTGCTAGCTGAGACATTGAAAAGTATATTTTTACATTGTGGTAGTAATAAATAAAACTGAAACGCATTTCACATTTCTTTTGTATGTATATAAATGTGAATTGTTATTATTATTAGAGCTACAACATTATAATAACTGCCGCTTTCACTAGTGTATGTGTATACTAGACATTATTGTTTATATTTTATTTTGCCTATATTTTATTCTCAACTGTGGTCTGGCCCTTACAAAAAAGTACTATAGTATCACTTTAAAAACACTATAGTACTGTACTATAGTAAAAAGAGAATACTATAGTGTGGTACTACAGTAGTACTATAATATAGTATTGGTACTGTAGTACTATATAGAGTACTAATGGGAGGCTGTGTGGTCCAGTGGTTAAAGAAAACGCCTTGTAAGTAGGAGGTCCCCAGTTCAAATCCCACCTCAGCCACTGACTCATTGTGTGACCCTGAGCAAGTCACTTAACCTCCTTGTGCTCCATCTTTCAGGTGAGACGTAATTGTAAGTGACTCTGCAGCTGATGCATAGTTTACACACCCTAGTCTCTGTAAGTCGCCTTGGATAAAGGCGTCTGCTAAATAAACAAATAATAATAATAATATAGTACTATAGTATTGGCACTGCATTACTATTGTGCTGTACTACTGTACGGTACCATAATATAGTACTTTTTTGTAAGGTCTCTTAATAAATAATTTGCAAATGTTTATAACAAACATGAGTCTAAGAACTTATCGGCTGGTTTCAGAGACTTTGATTAGCTCCAGTCTTGAACTACCTAATGTTAATTTAGGTATGGCAGTCCAAGATTAGTGCTGATTTGTTTCTGTGACACCACCCGTATATCATTACTGGTCGTTTTAGAAGAAAGCTAACTCGAGTGTCCTTCTCCTCCACGGACAAGGTGGCAGCATTTGAATGACAGGTTACTTATATTGCAGTTAGCAGGAAAATGTTGATTCCTACAGCCTTTTGAAAACAAGTAGTGTTATTTTTAAGTAGCACTTTGAAGCACTTTTTCCAGGGCCTAAAGTGAAAATACACAAAATAATTCACATAGGTAACCCAGGAAGAGGCCGGTCTCTCCGAAATGGGAAATGAGAGAATGGCAAAACATAGCAAGGTAAGGTAAAATAACGTCTAATTGAAAATAATGCATGTACAACACTATGAAGGTGAAACTCTCAAACTCCCAAAGCATTTACATCTGATGAGAAATTAAGGTAGATTCCTTACTGTTGAACCTGTTCATTACAAAGAGTGTATCAAGTTGATGACATAGCCAACAGAACTAATTTGCAAACCAACAAGGATGAATAAGTGCATGCCATTTAATGACACATTATTTTCAAGCTAGTAAGAGGAAACTGTTTTTCAGAGAGAAACTGGCAATAACAATAACATTTTCTGTCAGGGTTTGTCTCCATTTACTTCTGTAATCTGTGGATTAAAGGTGTAGTCCATACAAGTATAAAATAATTTACCCGCATGTTATTATTAGCCTTCCATTTTCCGTCCACCACACCCTTGTCATTGCACTATAGAGCTGGCTCTTTCCGTTGGTTCATACCTAGAGCCCCTCATCCTTATTTTGCTAGACAGGAGTCCCTTTTCAGTCAGAACCTCACACAATGATGTGGGTTAACATTTCCTGTGAAAGCACCACTAAACCCAGCACGAAGAGTATTGAGGGACTCTATTTTTGTCCCTAAATAATAAAGGAGAGATGTATTCTGTTTGCAGGGCTTTCAGGAAAAAAAAAATTCTAGAATGCAGTTCATGTGATAGATAACATGTACCAGATCTGGACAGCATATTATATCAGCCTTGCATCTTTCCATCGGTTTGCAGTCATGATCAGAATTGATTTTAATATCCTGCTCATACAAGGCTTAAAGGGGCCAGGCAGGTTCTAACTGTCCAAGAACACTGACTTGGCCTATACACCCCTTTTCACTAACATTCAGTTCTGACTAAATAGTAGCAACTACAGTGATGCTGCTTCATTAAACATGTTGCATGTTTGAAACACAACATCAGTGTGCTGCATTTTTACTGCTTGCTTCTACCGAAGGCTTCATATGTCCTTGCAGTCTTTTCAAACCCATTAAAAATCATAAATGGGATCCTTCAAGAGACACATATTGTGGAGCTCGATGAGCTACAGCACACATGGCTCAAGAGCCATTAGTTGGACAGCCTTATACTGCTTTGTACTACTGTATTTTATTCTGTGAGAGAAACTCTGAAGACTGCCCCCAGGGACCTAATATTTTAGTATAAAAATGAACATGAGACCGTTTTAAATCCATGTGGTTCTTAGATACAATGTTGCTTTTGTCTGTAATTGAAGTGTTTAAATGGACATTACAGTAATACAGCTCTTCATTCACATTTTGTTTAGTATGAGACTTCAAGTACATGAGTAATACGGTGTCAACCCACTGTGAAATACATCCTTTTTCTGTACTTATTTTTTACTCTGATGCCACCTGCTGTTGACTTTGCAGAAGAACATTACATCTGAAAGAATTCATCATCCTACCATTAAAGGATGTAGCTGTCACGTGTTGGCTGAATGAAGAAACAAGCATCAGTCACCGTATCTTTTAAACAATTGGAAGAATTTTTCAAAATTCTTCCAATTGTCTTGCACTTACACATGTGCTCTCTGGGCATGTTAACATTACCATAAATTAGCTTAATAAACTGTAAGAATAGAGGAACATACAGACATTTTTTTTAAAGGGATACATATATTGTGTAAACATCAAAACACTTTTTAAAAAAAATGTATCTACACCTTCAATGTGCTTTTATGTGGGACTGTTGAAAACAAGGACAAGGTGAAAATGGATTAGAAATCTACTTACAGATCTTTATTATTATTATTATTATTATTATTATTATTATTATTATTATTATTATTATTTTATCAGTGTTAATATCAAAACTTACCATGCTGTTGTATATTAGTAATGCAACTGTATAAATATCTTAGTCCCGACATCTTGCTTTTGTACATATTTTAAGCATTGGCATGCATGGGCTGACATATGAATCCAAAGGAATAGCTGCACTTTGACAGACAATCTCTGCTTCCCCCTTGTGGTAGATTTTTAGTTTTCTAAATGTACTGTGCAGAAATGAAAACGTTTGGAAATTACAAGAAACACTCAATGAACAAAAATAGTGTGAGAAAGCACACATGGATTTCAGCAGCAGAACTCTGAGAGAGACACAAGCCCCAGCAGCTGAAGATGACGCCCAAGGTGCTCAGTAGGGTACTTTTGAGGGCCAATATATTTTACCGCAAAACGCGAGAGCTTTAAATTGTTTAAGGTGTTGAGTTCGTGCATTTTGAGTGGTAAATGTTTGATACATTTACCAGTTCGTTTTAAAGAATACAGTATATTTTTTAATACAAACTGAAAGACTTTTACTCCAAGTTACTAAGCAGTTTAGTAAACGTGTCCCGTGTTTGCATTATTGGTTTAAAGTTAATCTTAATCTACCAAAAACTAAAGAAAATCACTAATAAACTAATCTTTAATTTGCAAAGAGGTTATTTTGTTGAAATGGAAAAACAAAACAAAACAAAAAAACAAGAGACTCCCTCCCGTCTATAGCACACCGTGGAACAACAGTCATGTTCAATAAGTTTGTTTAGCTTCATGGAACTGTAGGCTAATATTACCTGAATACAATATAACGCTTTAATTAAGGGCTGCTGTGTTTAGTAATATATAATTTATACATTAGTAATTACTTATTAGCGTTGTTTTGTTGAATATCAATTAAAAGTAATATTACCGTCGTTAACCGATCTCTTTACTGTAGAGCACCCCCTGAAAAATAGTGCGCTCTGATTGGCCCATGTGATCTCTCCTTTCGTCTGGTAGAACAGGAAACGCGTCACACAATAGCTTTCCTTCTACGTTTTGATTCAATAATAAACTGGTTTCTTTATTAAGAACACTGTTGAGAATAAAATTGTAGCGGCTCAGAAAGCACATTATACTTTTAAAAATATCTATTGGTGACCGTCTTCAAAGCGCTGCTTGTTGTTTGTGTGCGTTGGTAGAGCTCGAGTTTGTGCCTGTGAAGTCCTGGTACGGTTTTATTTTCACGTTGAGGTAAGGTGAATTTACTTTTTCAGTGATTGTCATTATTATTATTATTATTATTATTATTATTATTATGAGTATGAATACAAAGAAAAACGAGCAGTTTGTGATACATATAAATGACCATCGCAAGTTTCCGTAATATAGTCTTTGTTGTGAGTACAGTACAGTACAAAATAAACAAGATTAGCATTTTAGGATCTTTTGTAAATATGGTCAATCTGCAGTTTCACTTAAGTAGTATGTTATGCTTACTATATATAAATACGACAAAAAACTTTAAATAAAAAACAACAATAATAAAAAAATAAAACAGGACTGTAGTATACCAGTAATGTGAACTAGGTCACTAGTTCCTTCTTTTTTGTATGCGTATTTCAAACACAAACAATACCATTGTAAAAGAGGATATGAGCAAACTACTGGATACTATACCAATGGGCAATCTACACACTTTGGTGGAAGGTGATACTATGATCATCAGTAGTGTTAGACTACTTTACATCGGAGGGATGTAGTCGTAGTGGCAGAAGAAGCAGGAAAGGAGCAAGTCTGTTCAGAGCAGATAGTGGACAGGTTTTAAGAGGGAGGATGATTGTGTACGTGCAGCAGAAACATGCTTTAGAGAATGTTTACAAACTGGAAAGCCAACAAGCTCTGGTGAAGTTGAGTGCATGCCTTAATAAAGCAATAGAAGTAGTCAGCAAGGTGTGTTCAGGTCAGGATTAAGGTCTGTTTGCAGACCTGATAGGGAAAGGTTTAATGGTGCTTTTTATGAACATTAAAATTCACAAAAAAAGAAAGAAAACAGGCCAACATTATAGCAGGATTATTAATCCTGCAGTTATTTCAAAGCCATCTTGACGTTGGTACACTCAAAATTAGTTATGAAAGCAGAAGGATTGCAATATAGATAGAATATCCTGCTGTAGTTTTCACATTAAAAGTCAGACAAAATAATACAGCAATCAGAGAAGCAAAAAAATAAATGGATTGTATTATATAACATGCCTTACCTTTACATTGTACTTTCTTTTCTTATCTTTATTCATTTATTTGTTTTCTCTCAAGTAGGTCACAGCTCCATGTTGGCAGGATGACTACCACAATAGTTCATGATACTACTGAAGCTGTTAAACTGTGTGCATCTCAAGGTTTGTACCTGAAACCCATTGCTAAGATGACAGTGAGTGTAGCCCTCCCCCAGCTCAAACAGCCAGGGAAGTCAATTTCCAACTGGGAAGTGATGGAAAGACTTAAAGCAATGGTGCATCCTGACCAGTTCTCTGTCCTTCGCATCTCAAAGAGCACTATGGAGTTCATTCGGTTTGACGGCGAAGTTGAAAACAAGGGCATAGTAAAAAAGATTTTATCAAAGCTAGATGGAAAGACGATAAAGCTCAGTGGTTTCAGTGACATATTAAAAGTCAGAGCAGCCGAGTATAAAATGGAGTTCCCTACCCGACATGACTGGGATGCTTTCTTTCGTGATGCCAAAGACATGAATGAGACTCTCCCTGGCGAGAGGCCAGACACCATTCATTTGGAAGGACTGCCTTGCAAGTGGTTTGCTGCGAAAGACTCTAACTCTGAAAAGCCCTGCGAGTCCATCCTGAAAACAGTGTTTGAAACATTTGGAAAGATCCGCAATGTGGACATTCCAATGCTCGACCCATACAGAGAGGATATGATGGACAAGAATTTTCACACCTTTAGCTTTGGGGGTCACTTGAACTTTGAGGGTTATGTGCAGTACCAAGAGTACATAGGGTTTGTTAAGGCGATGGATGCGCTCAGGGGAATGAAGCTGATGTTCAGCGGAGAAGATGGAAAGGCAGTAGCGTGTAACATTAAGGTAAGAAAGCTATATAATTGAAAAGAGTAAAACGCTTTAAGGTACTTGATGTTTGAAAATAATAAAACTAAAATTCAATCAGAAAAAAAATAAAGCACTAGATAACCTATTTTGTTTTCAATCAAACATATCCAATTCATTGCTGCATTGACGCACACAATGGGATAGAGTACAACATAATACTTGTATATCATTTCTTACATGTTTCATCATATTATGTTTGTACTGTATGATTATTATTTCTATTGAGATCATTGTGTCCTGCAGTTTATTGCTAATTGTGGGGAAGCATGTTAGTGTTGCACTGGCATTACTGGTTGGTGAAATGATATATGGTGGATTAGCAAGGCAACTGGAGTGCCTGGTGAGCTAAAATATTCAGGTGGTGAACATTACTGCAGTGTTTTTTTGATTTTGCAGGATTAAATGGAATGGAACAATAATGCAGAGATAGCACTGTTAATATCACCTCTTTTACTACTGTAGCATAGCATTTCATTGAAAAGCAAAGGTGCAAACTGTTGCATAAGGAGGATTCAAATTTGAGTTTTAAATTTAATTTAGTGATGGATGATTTGAAAGAAAATGGAAGCTAGAATACAATCGGCTTGAGTCTGTGCTTTTTTTAGTTAATGAGAGAGCAGATTATTTACTTACAAAAAGGCCTCCAGCTTTTAATGAGACTGGTGAATAAATTGACTTTTTGTCGTTCATCACTTTATGAGAAACAAACAAACAGCAGTGGTCTTGAGTATACAAAAAAAAAAAGAAAAAGATGATCAGACCTCCGGTTTAGGACATTTAGGATTACAGTCCTACAATAAGTTAACTAAATACTTGTTATGATTTGTTTTAGGTCTTGTTTGATACCACCAAGCATCTGAGTGAAACTGCAATCAGAAAACGGCAGCTTGAGAGGCAGAAGCTTCAAGAGCTTGAACGTCAGCGAGAAGAAAACAAACGCAAGGAGAAAGAGGAAGAGGAGAGACTGAAGGAAGAAGAAAGGTAACAGAATGGGGATTGAAGCAATAATAACAACATCTGTAATAGTAGTGATGATGATAATATGAATAATAATATGCAGTATATAGGCTTCATCTACTAGAGAATTGACCACAGTTGAGCATTCCAGTCAAAGAACAGCAAATATTCCATGTACAGAAAACGTTAGATTACAGATGTAACCCTGGTTCCCTGAAAGAGAAGATGACCACCAATGATGCCTTTGGTAGGAATTTCTGAGCATTTTGTATCAAAGCTGCCGATAGGGCCATCTGCGGAGTGATGTCCCTGGTCCCGCCTCCAGAAGGATCAAATAGTCACTGCACAGAATGCTTGTCCTCTTTTTGCCTCAAGGCTACGTAAGCGACAGAATCGACCTCGCTGGTTGGTGGTCGCCTTCTAACGTTCCCTTTCAATTCGAAGACGACCACCAACGATACTTTTGGGAAAGTATACCAAAGCCATCACGAGGGAGTGTGAGCGGATAACTAATGAGGGATATCTCAACCACACATAACTGATAAGGTCAGCGATGGGAGCTTGCCACCTCAAGGACCCTTGTGCCCAATGCAGGGACTGAGGGATCTACCACATTAACGCGGTAGAACCTGGAGAATGTATGTGGCGTAGCCCAGCTAGCCGCTGTACATATATCCTCTTCCAAAGCAAACAGGTGGATGGAAAGATGCCAGTTCCACAGACTGTTTCATGTAGAAGGCTGTGATCACCTTGGGGAGGAAAGCAGGGTTTATACACAGTGACACCTAGCTGCCAGCGTCCCAAATCCACATACAGGAGCTGTGCAATGACAGCGCCTGTACTTCACTGACCCGCTGTGGAGTTGATAGCCAAGAGGAAGGCTGTCTTCATAGACAGATGCTTCAACTCTGGAGTGTATGAGCTCAAACGGGGCCTTTGTGAGATCCTCCAGTACCACATCAAGGATCCATTCGGGGAGAATGGCCCTCCTGGGAGGGCGTAACCACCGAGCACCCTTCAAAAAACGGGTTGCTAGTACATTAGCGCCAGGGACACTGAGTCAATGGGGACATGGTATGCAGATATGGCTGCTAGGTGCACTTTCAGCATAGAGGTGGATTGACCCGCCTCTAACAGATCTAGTAAATATACAGCCCATGGAGAACAAGGCCTGCTTATATGTATTTAAACTGGCAGCTGAGTCACTCGACAGTGGGCATATGGCTGAGCCTAGTGCCTGGTAGAGGACGTGTTCCCACGAGTGAAGACTTGAAAAAGACAACACTCCTTTAAATCGATATTGCACAGGCAGTCGACTCACATACCACAGATAGGAAAGCAGCAGTCTGCAATGCGAGCGCGCGCAGGTTGCTGAAGAAGAAAGAAGAAAAAGGCTGAATCAGGAATCACTGATTCTGTGAAAGTGGCAAGCCAGCTTTCAGCCTGAAAGGCAAGGGAACTGTAGTTGACTCAAAAGCTCTTTTTCACAATATGCTCAGATACCAACAAAGAGGGTCTTACCTTACCATCTTGAGAGGCAAAAAGAGGACAAGCATTCTATGCAGTGACTATTTGATCCCTCGGGAGGTGGGACCAGGGACGTCACTCCGCAGATGGGCCTATCGGCAGCTGTGATATAAAATGCTCAGAAAATTCCTACCAAAGGCAGGCAATATCCCAAAAGTATCGTTGGTGGTCGTCTTTGAATTGAAAGGGAACTGATGGTATAGAAAAGATTTTGGCTGATAATGCAAAAAAAGTGATTTAACCCTTTGTAAGAAAAAAAAAGTGATGCCATTGTCTAATGTGTTTCTTCTTTTTTTAGGAAGCAGAAGGAGCAGGAAGAGGAGGAAAAGGAGAGAAAGCGGGAGGAGAAGGTGCACAAGAGGGAGCAGAAACAGAGAGAGCGAGAGGAGAAGAAGAACATGAAGAAGTTTAAAAAGGTGCAAGCAGAGGAGCAGAAAAAACTGCACCAAAAGATTGTCTTCGAAGAAAGGAAACTTCTGCTGGCCAAGAGAAACCTGGAGTCTATCCGGCTGATTGCAGAGTTACTCAGCAGAGCAAAGGTAATGTCTGGACTCGGATTAAGAGATCACCAGCTAGTGCTTAAAACTAAAATTGAATACATTATATGCATTGGCTTCCAGTGCTTTGGGATGAATGTATTCAGCTTTTTTGATGACATGTACCATTAACAGGCATAGCCTATACAGCACTGCTGAGTTCAGTTCACTTAAAAATAGCCCCATTTTTAGTAAGTGCAAAAGCTTGGGCAAATTTTATGTAACACCTCAGTTCATTTCCCTGTTCTACACTATATTATGTTTAACTGTTACTGAGTAATTAGACATTGATAATATCAATATTTGTTTTTTTCAAAGTGGTAAGTAATCAATATTAAAAAATGATTGATAATGCTTTCCCAAAGGGTGCAAAGATTTCATTTAGCAGAAATTATCTTTAGTTTTTGTTCAAATACCCTAAAGATGATTAAAATATAAAACAAGTAATTTTATTTACAGGATATACAGGGGTGTGTTCAAGATCAGCTGACGTATCTTAGCCTCCCAATTGAAGTCTTCCGTGATGAATGGGAAGCAAATGGATTCATATACTTAAATCTGTTAATGCTTTTATTTGCATTCAAATGCTTATGATTTATAGGTAGCCTACACTAATGTACGATAACATTCAGTATTAATGAAAATTTGGTTGGTGTCGAATTAAACTATGAACGCTGTACTGTTAGCGAGTATATTTGACACAAAAATAAATAAGTACACAAACAATGCGGTAACAGTATACAATTCTGTGACATATATAAATTATCACAGATTGACTTTGAATTAGAGTCCTGCGCGGGTCTGATTTTTTACAACCCGCTTCCGATCTGGACCCGCTACTACTGGACCCGACTCGCGAAGAAGTTGAGAAAAAGCTCACATTCCGACCCGAACCCGACCCGCTTTTGCGGGTCACCTGCGGGTACCTGACCCGATGCAGGACTCTACTTTGAACATTATCCTGAACAGCTAACATCAGAAACTATAGCACGGCATTAAGTAAGCCCCAGCCCTGCCTATTCCTAACAGGATGAATTATTCAATAAACAGTTACACCTGGGATTATTTTATACACAGATAAACATTCATTCCATTCATACTTTTTACAATAAACATTCTTATATTTTTAATTTAAACATGTTTCTTCTTTACACGTTTTTGTTTAACAAATAAGTAATAGGTTTAAATATACTGTTGTGTACCTGTACATAAGCACAGTGCCTATTAAAATAATTAAGGAGTGTAGTTTGTTTAATAAAGTAACACATGTAAAGTTATTGTCAAAAAAGTGTATTTTGTTATTTTTTAAAACAAGATTCTATACATTTTTCTCATTATTCAACTAAAAACATTTCTCCTTGAACAGAATCTGGATGACGTTTAGTAGAACAAACAAACGAGAGCTCAACATAAATACCTTTAATCATTACTAATATGACAAAGGGACTTCGAACTACTATATTCCACAGCAACAAAATATAGATTATTATTATTATTATTATTATTATTATTATTATTTATTTCTTAGATGCCCTTACCCAGGGTGACTTACAGTTGTATACAAAAAATACATATCAAGAATTACAGTACAATTAACAGCAAGACACAAAATACAATGACTTCAGTCCTAATAAGAGCAAATACAAAACACAGTACGATTTGAAATTATGAATTACTTCAAGTATTTTTTTTGTAGGCTTTATTGAACAAGGTCGTCTGCATATAGTTTTTAGAGTGCACTCTACTAGATATGATTCCATAAAAAATCTCACGCTCACCGTGAGCAGTTTGAAATACGCTGTTTGTTTGACTAATATTTGGAAAGCTTACCTTTGAACCTTCTGACACCTAGTGTATTGAAATAGTGGCTTAATTTGGTTTAATTTCTTGTTTGATCAAATGAGAACATGTAGTAATTCGATTAAGACCACGTTCTAAGTATATTTCAAATGTGCACCAACTAATTTTGACCCCTACAGCATAGTACGGATAGCCTTCCATAGTAACGTAATCTTCCACTTGTGACACCTGCTGGGGAACAGATGTATTGCAGGTATAATTCTCAAATTTCCACTTTCTAGATACCTAGCTCCATTTATTGTGCAAAACACATAATGAAAGCAAATGCTGCCGGAAGATTTTGCGTCACTGCGATCGGAACAATTGGTTTCCACTGTAGAGATCCTGGGAACATGAAGGCCCCCAAATTCTTGTCTTTGTTAGACTTTCTTTGTAATTCCTTATTCCAAGCTCTTCTCCTCTTTGCTAGTGTTTACTTTTTTCATTGATTTTTCCCTACTTTTGTTCCAGGCTATGAAACAGCAGGAGATGGAGAAGCAGAAAGTGGAAAAGGCAAGGCTCCAGCTACTGGAGGAGAAGCGGAGGCAGCAGGAGGCCGAGCTGCGGCGTGTTGAGGAGGAGAAATCTCGGGCTCTGGAGCTTCAGAGGAGAGAGAAAGAGCTCCGGGAGAAACTGCTAGGCAACCTTCTGAAGAAGAACACTGGGGGAAGATCTGAGGACAAGGAGGAGCCCAGAGCAGCCCAGCAGCTCAGATCAATAGTAAACATCAGCGGGATTCACTCCGGTTCAGAACAGTCTACACCAGGTCAACACAACAGTCCAGCTCTTCATGACACCAAAGCAAATGGAACATCAGATAGGAGTACAGTAAATGGGATCGCAGTAGACTTCAGTAACACTGTTGGAGGGGATATTTTGAAGTCAAACTCTGCCACCAGGTCACACTCCCATGGTTCTGATGACGGACGCTGGCGTAAGAGCAGCTCCAGGAGACATTCCAGCCGGGAGCGGAGTAGACACCAAGACTCTAGCAATGACCGGAGTTGGAGGCCCAGAAAATCCAGCGATGAGAACCGGCAGAATCGCAGGGACAGGAGAGACTCAGGCAACGATGACAGCCGGCACCAGAGGGGCAGGAGCCGACATTACAAAGATTCAAGCCGGGAGCGCAGCCAGCATCGCAGACACAGCAGACACAGCAGACACAGCTTAAGCAGTGAGAGAAATCGGCAACATAAAGGAAGACCCAGCCGCCACAGAGGTGGAAGCTGGGATTAATGAGCAAGATAAATGAAGAGCATAGCTTTTACTGGAGGGTAGAGGAAGCTGGCATAAGAGACATTAAATTTAAAGTAATTGTTAGAAATATGACTTTTAAGTGAAATAATGAGCCTTTTAATTTTTGGAAGGACAGTTTCCCCTGTAGTTGAACTAAATTGGGTATTGAGGTATTATGGGTGGCGGAGGAAGAGTCCGGTCTGAAATCTGCACTACAGTATAGACATTAATAATGTGGGAAAGTAAGAAAATATATACAAGCGATGGAAATAAATGGATGTTGTTGTTGTTTTTTTTTTTTAATCTGTCTAAATTGACCAGCAGTACAAAGACTAATTATATTGCCGGTAAAAATCCAATACAAGCACAAGAATTGACTCCCATTTACTACTGTATTGGCAGTCCTTGGCATGTAGGCACACATGTTGTTCTGGCAAACCTTTCTGCTTGAAGCACATCTGCTTGATTCATCATTTAATAGAAGTAAGTCCTTAATGCAGCCAGTGGGTACACATAGAAGTATCAGAAAGCTAGAAATGATGAAGCTACCAGTGTAGAAAAAAAAAAAAAAAAAAACTTACTGTTGTAATGTATACATGCTGTTTCATGGATTTGAGACTTGAAATCTCATATCGGATCTTCAGGAGGATGCTGCTAAAGTAAATTTACTGTCAGACCATGGCTGTAGTTGTTATTTCAGTAGTATAAAGACCAATTGTTTTGAAACCTTTTTTTATTTGTATTTTTTTAACACACCTCTGCATTGAGTTTGCAGTTCAGGGGTCTTTATAATGAAAGCACACCTCTGCTTGCTAGAACCTAACTAACCCATAATCTCTTTTATATCTGAGTTCATCCAGAATGTGCTCCCTAATCTACCAACTATTGAAAAAGCGCTTGAAGAAAATGTTACAGAGTTCTGAAGTGTTTTATTTTGTCTGTTGCATGTAATACAGTATGTGTTGCATCAGTCTACTAGAAATATGCAATGTAAGAAGATCTCAGTGTTGGAATAAAAATGTGGTAATCTGTTTAAAAAAAAAAATTAAAAAGTTTGGCTCTTCCATATATTTAATTTTCATTTTTTTGTAAGACAAAGGATGTGTCAATAAAACCTTTTTTATGGACTTTGGCCTACCTGGCCATTCTTCCAATGATAACCTCCTCTAAATAGTAAGTTTTAGTTTTAAATATTCATGAAAACAGTGTAGATGACACTCTGACTGACTCATCAGGTGTGTCAAACACAAAGCCCAGGGGTCAAGGGAGGCCCCAGTTTTATCTGGCCCTCTTTCTTTTTTTTTTCTTATTAAATTTTTTGGTTACACTTCAAAATAATGCCCACAAATTGATACTGATTTTAATGAATTAGCTGTTATTTATATGGTGTTCCACTTGCATTGTTTATTAATCTTTTAAATCTAAAGTTACCTTCACTAGAAAGTCCATTTAAAATCATATGAATTTGTGGCTTTGATTTGAAAGTCTTATTTAATATAACTTGTATAAACCATAATGAATGATATTTCAGTAAGGTGGAGGGATGTCAGTTTAATATAATGCATATTGCTTATTTAGCCTGTTTTTGTATTTTACCAGCTAATCAAGTATAAAATTGGAATATATTGCCATTGGTAAAAATGAGCATGAGGTAAAGGGCCTCTGTAGAATTGATTAATATTACTAAAGAATGTACTTGATAGTGTTTTTTCTAGAACATTTCAATCCATTACTTAAGATTTAGATTGATTTGAAAGCAAGGTTTCAACCTGATTATCACAGAATGCATTTCAGGAGATAAAGGTTACGTTGGAGCACTTGGATAAAGATTTAACATGCATCTAATCTGATCTGTTGTATCACACAGGCCTCTTAGACCAATTAAACAAATTGCTTCGGACAAAGTTCCCACTCTGACTAAAGTAGTAAATTGCCATCAGTAATTTGAAATCATACAAAAAAATTATTTTTGGTTTAGAAAGAAAAGACCTTTGTTCAAGTGGGGATGAGTTGGTTGGTAATAGCTGAAGTGGTAGAGCACTGGGAGTTCTTTGACAGAAGAATTTGTTCTTAGTTAAGAAATAAAAAAAGGATGGGTAAAATGTCTAGTGCAACAATGACAAGAAAAATATTATTACTACTACTAAGAATACTAAGAAGAATAAAACAATCTAAAAGAAAGGCTTTTTTTTCTTTCTTTACACCAATTGAAGAACTATTATAAATATTGTTTATTTTTTTTTATTTGTCCAGAAAAGAAAAGGTAGGATACAGTACTTTAGCTTTAGTTTTGGAGTGATGTACATTCAGAGACACTGCAAAGTGAAGGACAAAGTTGAGTGAAATTGGATTAAGGTTATTAGGGTGTTGTGTATAAATCTTTAAAATTCTTAATTATTATTCGTTGTACAGATGGCATTTGGTTCCCAAGAAGCTTGAAAGAAAGGCTACCATGCCTTCAACTTTGCCAACTGAGTTTCAACAAGGATCTGTGCTATAATCTGCCATCGCCCGTTTTCATGACCATTCAATTAAGCCTGAGTTTTCTTCTCCATTGATTGGGAATTTGTTTCTGTGAACCCTGCTGGGTCATTTTAGGCAATGATAATAATAATAACACTGTAACACAATTTTTGTTCCTGGGTAGTAAGTGTTATTTCCTAATTGCTTATGCCTCAAAAGTATAGAAAATGGCTATTATTCCCCACAAACTTTGCTTTTGTGACCAGGACAGTGATATTTTGAAATTTATCTATTTCCAATGAGAAAACGGGCGAATTTGTGTCTTTTCGTTCACATAAAGTCAGAAAAAAACAACATATGAATCCAAATTAACATGTATTTATACTAAAGTAATACAAAAATGACTACAAAAGATTTAGAAGTGAGTAGTTTTTCGAGATTTACGATTATACTGTAAATCACTTTCACGAATCAGCCCCCAAATGTAGTCTCCCATCATGTTCTTGTTATACTGTCCTTGGTAGCGGCGTTCAAAGTCCCGTATATCCTGGTGGAAGCGCTCGCCTTGCTCCTCCAAGTACGCTCCCATGTTCTCCTTGAATTTATCAAGATGAGCCTCAAGGCTATGGACTTTGAGGGACATCCTACAGCCCATTGTGCCGTAGTTCTTCACCAGAGTCTCAACCAGCTCCACATAGTTTTCGGCCTTGTGATTGCCCAGGAAGCCCCGAACCACTGCGACAAAGCTGTTCCAAGCCGCTTTCTCCTTACTAGTGAGCTTCTTGGGGAATTCATTGCACTCCAGGATCTTCTTTATCTGTGGTCCGACGAAGACACCGGCTTTGACCTTTGCCTCAGACAGCTTAGGGAAGAAGTCTTGAAGGTATTGAAGGCTGCCGACTCCTTATCAAGAGCTCTGACAAATTGTTTCATAAGGCCCAATTTGATGTGCAGTGGTGGCATCAGCACCTTCCGGGGGTCCACCAGTGGCTCCCACTTGACGTTGTTCCTCCCCACAGAGAACTCCGTCCGCTGTGGCCAGTCCCACCTGTGGTAGTGGGCCTTGGTGTCCCTGCTGTCCCAAAGGCAAAGATAGCAGGGAAACTTGGTAAAACCGCCTTGGAGACCCATCAGGAATGCCACCATTTTGAAGTCTCCTATGACCTCCCAGCCATACTCATCATACTTCAAGGCGTCCAGCAAGGTCTTGATGCTGTTGTAATCCTCTTTGAGGTGCACCGAGTGAGCCAGGGGAAGAGACGGGTACTTGTTACCATTATGGAGCAGCACGGCTTTGAGGCTCCTGGATGAGCTGTCAATGAAGAGGCGCCACTCATTCTGGTTACAGGCGATTCCGATTGCCTCGAACAGACTGGTCACATTGTGGCAGAAGCAGAGCCCATCTTGACGGGTGAAGAAGCTGGAAAAAGGTTGGTGACGCTTCCTCTGATCTGCGACTTGCACACTTTCATCCATGACTAATGTGTAAGAGATTCTCGCAACATTTTTCATATATGATATATTTTTTCAATAACATTGAAAATTGTAAAACATTTTAAAATTAAAAACTTTTACAATTTTAAAAATTTTAACAAATTTTATAACATAAAATTCCGAGATGCCTTGTAGGCCTCACACATCTTAGCAGATGCTTCCACGGAGTACTTTTTCGCTCTTGTCTTGATAAATTGGCCAGAGACATAGCAAAATGCGTCTGCCGGATGTTTGCAGCCTCTTGATGCCACCTCAGAAAAATGCAGATATGTATCCACTTAGGCAGCTAGAACTAAACTGAACTGGTGGGCTTAAGGCCCCTGTATTTATACTACTATTTATATTAGTAGAAAGTTCTAGAAGTTACTCCAAGTTTACTCAGCACTGAATCTATCTGAAATGTTCTGAAAAATAGGTAAATTTCAAAATATCACTGTCCTGGTCACAAAAGCAAAGTTTGTGGGGAATAATAGCCATTTTCTATACTTTTGAGGCATAAGCAATTAGGAAATAACACTTACTACCCAGGAACCAAAAAAATAAAAATAAAAATTGTTACACGGTGTAATACAAAAAACAGCACAGAAAAGCTGATTTGAGTATGACTGTCACCAACCAGGAACGCCCCTTGTCCTTCAATACCTCTGGAGCTAAAAGCTCTTTATCTGATTATTGAATGTTGCCTCACCACAGAAAATGCTGAGGCATAATTAAAGAACTAGTGGCCTTTACAAGTAAATCATTTCATTGAGGGCTCGGGTTTTGCAATAAGGGGCACACATTGGACAAGTATACACAAGTATAGAACCTTCTATTGAAAAGGCTAGGATGAATTCTTCAAATGATATTGAATACCCAAAGAAGATATTGGACTACATGGAGGGCTTCTTGGTGTCCAAGGTAAGATAAAAGGGACAGGATGCTTATCAGGCTAATAATGTGCCGAGAATATGATTTTTCTTTTGTTTGCTTTGTTTTCAACCCTTTTTAGTTGGATTTAGAATATTTGAAAATATATTCTATTATTATATTAGCTGCAAATGAAAAGTATACTGTAAGTTTGTGCATAATACTTGTGATTCCTCATTTTCTAACTACTACTTTTCAAGACTAAAATCATAGAAAGTTTGCTTCACTAAAGTACAGCTTTTAATATGTTCAATCAGTTTTAAATGATGATGAGGGTTTGTATGAGGACAATTTATATTATTGTTTTTTATATGTAATAGATAGTATTTTGAATGGTTGCGAGGTGATAAGTTGGCATTCTGCAAAGTGTTTAAATAATTCCGGGGTTTACATGATCATTCCTCAATGAATGGGGATGTCATTCTACAGTGAAGTCTATTCTCAGAGGGAACTGCGTATTATCACCCCTCCGTCAAACTCTGTCATATCAGCTGTCATGACCATCTTAAGTAAAACTATTTTGCAACCCGGGAGACACAACTTTTACAGCTACCTTATTTACACATTTTGTGAAAGTGTAATATTCGTTTTCATAAAGAAAGTGAAAAAAATGTGGAAATTTAGGAGAACTGGATTTCAAAATATAGTACCAAGCTGCAAGTCAATATACATTTATTTAGCTAAATGTAGATCTTAAAAAAAATAAAAAAACTGTTCTGAAAAGGCATTATGACTATTTTTAACTTTACTTTCCTTTGTTGTATAATGTATTTCAGTTGAATTTAAACCTTTCAGTGCTTGTTTAACAAATTGAAAAAAGGAAAATACTGGTTTTGGCTGAAGGCAATTGAAGAGTTATTTTCTTTCCTTGGTTTCCATCAGAGTCTTTGTATTCATTGCTTCATTTTCATTTATTAAGACAAAGAATGTGATTCTTTCACACAAATCCTGCGTAAAGGTATTGATTTCATGCCAAAACACAGTTTGCCTCAAACTATGTACAATATAGTGTTTGTTTCTTGTATTAGCCATTTGAGCTCCATTGTGCAATTATGTTACGATGAAGTTAATGGTATTTAGTTCTTAACTAAGTCACACAATTTGGCACCAGTAATTTCTAGAAGTATTAGAAACTAGGGTTTATGCAAAGGGAATACAAAGAGCATCAACTTGGAGCTAGTTGAATCCAATCCTTAAAACTCTCCTTATTTGTCCTCCTTGTTTGGGTGAAAATTGTTTTATTTTGTCAATGCATATATTTCAGATCCAACACTAGAGATAAACGGCTGCATCGTGGTGTCTTTGCTGGATGTCACATTGTTCTGATTGCAGCTGAAGCAGCAGCAGCTTTTCATTTTAGCATTGCCTATGAAATAGCTGCATATTACAAACTGAGGTATAAAAGCAAAGAACCAAAATATCTTCAACTTAAGAAAAGGAGGCTAGTCAATATATTCCTACCAATTCTGAACCACACTCATGTACCTGTATCTTCACGCAAATTGCAGAAATGTGTGACCTTTCACTTGTCAACTGATTGTCTTACAACCATTCTATTGGGAAGATAGAAACCTCTTAACAACATTCACACTGCAATTCATGTAAATATTGTATGTAGCTCTGTAAGGACAGACCACCTAATTTGTTAAATTTCTGATAATGGTGTAAGTGTAGTTTTAAGTTAAGAATGTTTTCAACTGTAGAAGTGTTTAAAAAGTGGCAGTGTAAATGAATATTTGTTCCCCCAGGAAGAATTATTCATTGAATATTTGTACCCCCAGCATGATGTTTATTATTTATCCTATTTTAATGTAAATTATTCATGTATAATGCTAGTAAACGTGAGCAATGTTTGCATGCTGTTATAATTGTAGGTCAGACTGGACCTGTTAGATAGAGGGGGCTGGGCGATACAAGTTTAGGGTTAGGGTTAAGGTTAGGGTTAGGGAGTGGTCTTAACATTAAGGTTTTATTTGAAAGTGCATGGATATAGACTTATATGCAAAGAAAGATTACTTTGTTACAAAAATAAGGGGGTATAAATATTCCCAAATATTGGTCCCAGAGAGAATGAATATTCAGGGGGAGCATGTTCTCTGACATGGGTACATTTTTCCCCCACAGACCTTGTTTGCAGCTTGTGAACTTGGTGTGTTTGACTTTTTGTTGGTGTCCGAGCAATCTACGTCTTCAGCTGATATTGCAAAGGGCCTGAAGACGAGTGTTGATGGCATGGAGAGATTGCTCATGGCCTGTGTGGGGTTGCAGCTTCTACACGCAGACATTCAGAATGGAGAAGGTACAGATTTTTTGTTTTAATACCTCGCCGTCTAGATAAGCAACTTTTTATACATCACATAAACAGGCCAGATTTGTGTTCTAAAACATGTTCATATTCAGTCTGTTACTCAGTTTTATGTGTATTGATTGAAGCAAATATCACAATGGACCATTCTCTGTCTTCTCTTATTGGTTCATCTGTAGCTTCTGACTACAAACTGACATTCTTGTCTACATCCCCGTACAGTAAATTTGTAGTCTGTGACAAAGTGGTGTCTACAATTCACTATGTTGAACCAGCTGACTGAGTAATGTAAAAATCTAGTCAGCTCCACTAAAGGACCCCTTATCTTTTGTGCACAGCAGATATTCTGTGGTTCTCTGAAACTGGAGACTGCAGTTTGATCCTCAGTCCTCATATACAATATTATGTAGATCTTTCCGACAGCTCCTTGCTGAGGTGCACCATGTTGGGCATCACTTCATACTCACTGTAATTTAGATTTCTGTTGCTAGTTTTTACAGTTGGCACTTACTTCAATATAGGGTTCAGAGACTTACCTGGACAATGAAGTTTCTAAGTGCATTTTCTGTTCATCTACTTATTCATATGTATGTATTTCATTTTTTAAGCAATGCTGTTAAAAAAAATTTGTTTCAGCACTGTACAGCAACACAGAGCTTTCCAGGATATATCTGACCAGAACAAGCCCAAAGTCTTTATTTCATTCAATACAGTACAACTCACAAACCATCTACCTGTGCTGGCACTACCTGGCAGATGCTGTGAGGTAAGTGCACCCTTTAAAAACATTAGAACAAGTTAATACTGTGACGTGTTGTAGGTTGCAATAACAGGCCACAAAGCACTAGTTCTGTTTTAGGTGGCTGTGGCACTTTATTCAGGCTGCTCAACTCAAAAGAATTCAGCAGGAACCTGCCCAATACACAGATACTCCAGGCCATTGGAGTAGAAACACAGTACCCATAATCCTCCACCCGCTCCCTCATTACCATACAAGAATACAATTGACAATAACGGGGGGCACTACATTGCCACCTTTGCCCTAACACACTGCCCCCCTAGATCATCACAATTAGTCAATTTAAAAATGTAAATCAATTTACAAAGAAATACCACTACTTTCATTAAGTTATTACGTACACCACTGCCCCTACGGTCAAATTTGTGCCTGATAATGATGAAACTGCCATTAAGATGTGATGGCATATAAACAAATGTAATAACAATGTGATGAAAATAGTAGCAGTATGTATTTAAAACGGATACAGTCTGGTTGTTTTGATACATTTAGAACAACACTGACAGCATTGTATTTCTTTCCAGAGAAGGGAAGAACCAATATGAAAAAGCGTTTGGTGTCAGTTCAGGTGACCTATTCGAAGCCTTGTACAGGTAAAAGAAACCTCCCTTTTTCTGATTAGGCATTTCTTACGTGTTTTCTCTGTGTATGAAGAGGTGCTTGCGTTGAGTAATGCTCTTGAGATCTTTTCCAACTGTAATGAATCCTTAGGCAATAGTACGAGTATTTTAACCACGGGTTACTTTTAACCACGGGCCATCTGTATGAGAAGTGTGACATTTTCGAAGAACCTTGGGACAGCATTACTTTATGGTATATGAAGTAATATATCGGTTGACCCTGTCATGCTCTATAAGTGTTATGTAAGAAATACAAGGTATATTTAAGGAAAGGATTTTTGCCTATACTCGCCTAACTACTGCACACTACACATGCAGATGGAACAGTGGGCATGTCATCCAGTAGCATACTGGCTGTGCTCCTAAAATACTTGCCTAAGGATTTGTTACACAGCGAGAGTGCCTGTGAAAATGACTTTTCTGGCAATGTAATCTCGTTTTTCTCCGGTGCACATGATTGAAAGGTACAGGTCAGGTTATATCTCCTGCTTCACACTTCAACAACTGGCTGTTACCCAAGCTGTCCAGATGCACCCTCTCTATCAGTGGTCTACTATTTACAGAATTATGTACTCATAATAGGGTGTGTGCTATCATGAGGTACTCACACACCTACACCTCAGGTGTGTTGAGTCACAGTGTTAGTATCCATAGAGATATATAAACACCAACAGACTGGTATAACCCATATAAGAAGTATGATCAGTTCAGAAGAGATTTAGCTGGTGGATGATTGATCATAGTGCTACTGGGTAGATTCCCTCATCCCTTGGACACTAAGAGCCTCATTTACTAAAGGTTCTTAAAAGTAGCCATAAGACACGTGTTAACACAATCTCATAACAAGCGTCTTAAAACTATAAATAAGTTGGTATTTACTAATGTGAATGCTTATTAAGACGCGTGCTATGGAAATCAATAGCATATTACGACGTGATAAGGCGTGTCTTAACGAACGACATAGGGGCCACTGACTATAAAGGAATGAGCAGAGATTGAGATTCGCAGTTGTCAGTTCTTGACTTTTGCTAAATGTATTAAATACTCTATAACGGCTGAAAGGCAGGATCGCAAAAATAAATGAGGTATAAAAGCAAAGAACCAAAATACAAAGTTATAAACAATCCTACCTAGACACATACATATACCTGTACCTTGTGCTGACAGACAGCCTTAAGACGGATCTCGGCTCGTAACACCTGCTTTCCATCAGTGCTATCTAGCACAGGATTTAAGGTGTGCTTCATGGTTAGCACAGTTTAGTAAATATCGTCTGAATATCATTAGCCTCATTAGTGCTATCGTGGTACTTTATTTGAATACATCACCATGTATTTAGCATATTCAGCAGATGCTAATGTACCCATCGTGTTATTTTTAAGGCGTGCGTGCTAACTCAAGTCTTATGCTTTAAATCACGCTTTATCGTGGTCGATAAATACGGGATTATCTAGCACAAGTCTTATCCTTGGATAACACGTGTGTTATCTCATAAGCACCTTTAGTAACTGAGGCCCTTAAAGTGCAACTATCTTAATGTATGTTTCTTCTTGTTTACTTTCACTTTGCATCATTTTTCTGTTTCAGTGAACACATCCTTGTTTTTTTTTTTTTTTTTGGTTTGCATTAATAGAGCTCTCAGAATCATGTCTCACCACTAGGTACATCTGGTACACTGCCTGTGTTGTAAGGTTTGTGGCTCACTGCTGTGTTTTTAACATCCACTAGGGGCAGAGTGGAGAAGTTTATTGTTACACTCTGTTGTACCATATGCATATTATGACAGCCTCTTTGAGGTCACCAAGATTCTTTTAAATATCCCCCAGGATATTTCCAATAGTGAAAGCATGAGATTAAGGTACTTTAAAGCGACAGTTTATTTGATGAACTATTACATGTCCTTCCTTTGCACAGTTAGCGAAGCCCATTTCCTGACTGTTATGCTCTTGGGACAATTAATTTGCTAATTGTCTTGTGTTAGGCATTTTCTAATTAAAACTATTGGGGCACTACGCCAGCTTTAATTGGTTTACTTCCTGGGTTAGCATTGGGGATATGTCAAATTGAAACGTAAAGCATTATTAGAGAAAACTGAAATACTATCAGGTGCCAAGGAGAAATGGTTTAACACACTGACAGGAACTATATATTTTATTCTTTGACAGCCAGCTGTACAGCTTGGGAGCTAGTTTATTGTTGCGAGAGACCCTGCACTGGGCTATGAGGAACCTTTTTAGCTATTTTAACGCCAAGGTCACAGTTAGATTCTAGAAAAAGGTTTAGTGTATTGCATTGCATAGAAGTTTGTTTATTAAGTTTATTTCACACCGCTGACCATTGCATGCTACAAAACAGGGGGGATACCACACCCTGCACACTAGGAGGTGCTGGTTTACTCCAAGCCTCTGTTATACTGTATGTTAAACAACTGCTGATGCCATTGTGGACATGCCACGTCATTCAGAAAAGCAACCAACTACCAAACAGTAAAATCATGCAGCAAAGCTGCATATTAAGTACGAACATGACAATAAATCTATTCGTTGTCAAAACGGTTAGCTTCTCATTGATATTTAGTTTAGCGGAATACAAGGTGCATTCAAATAATGTTCCTTTCTCTAAATGTATGTTCTTATTGCTGTTCCCCTTTCAGATCAGATGAAGAAATGATTACATTCATGAAGCTCATGAATTCGGTTTGGAATATATGTGGAAAAGATGTTGTCACAGCCTTTGACCTCTCACCTTTTCAAAGCATATACGATCTTGGGGGTAGGTATTTGTATCTACAAGCATTTTGAACCAGTTTGTGTTAAAATATTCTTTATATCTTGGAGTAATAATAAGCAGACTTTGCTGTGTATGTGCTTTCAAATAGGAAACCCAACATTGGAGGTAAAACAGGTTTGAGTTGGTACACCCTAAGTAAACCACAGTAAATATGATTGCACATAAATAAATAGTATCCATTGCAGGCATCTAATAAGTAAGTAAGTAAGTATTTTCTGTTTACTATTTAGTTGATACTGTGGTTGTCATTTTTTGTCCACAAGGTGTTGCTATGAAATCATAAATACATTCTCTCTCTCTCTCTCTCTCTCTCTCTCTCTCTCTCTCTCTCTCTCTCTCTCTCTCTCTCCACACACACACACCCTTTTGCCTACTGCATCTGGGTTAAAGGTCAGGGACAGGAAATAAGATCAGAAGATTACCAAGGTGAAGACTGGTTGAGCAGTCATCATATATACAGTATATATATATATATATATATATATATATATATATATATATATATATATATATATATATATATATATATAAGCTTAATTAATCTAAAACACATAGTGCAAATCATTTCAGGCTCTGACAAGTGGAAAGGAACATTTGTATTTTCTGTATTGAGTATATAGAATAGGGGATGGCAAACAAACTACCCTCCAACCGTACACGTCTGCTAAGAAATAAATAAATAATAATACACATGTCAACATTGGCAACCAGTAGAACATATCACATGTCATCATGGTTGTTTGAGCACTGTAAACAGTGGTGCCACTTGGCAGTTTAGAGAGGTGCCAGCATGGACACGACACCCTGTTTTTAGATGTAAAATCATAATAATAATGTGTGTTATTTTTGTTGCGGGTTACACTTGGTTTTGTGCTATTCTGCTGGTGAGGTGGTGGGTAATTACATGTTTTTTTTTTTTAACCTAATGGGTTCTCTCTCAAATTTTAACCAATGATATTTCTCACTTTCAGGCCAGTTAAAAACAAACCAGGCTTGGATAAGAGACTGGAATATTTTGTAAGATGATGAAAGTGAGATTAGGAAAAACTATGTATTGAGGAAGTCAGGTATGTAAAAGCTGCTGACAGAGATGAAACAGAAGCAAGTAAGGTATACAAGAAGGAGCAGCAAAACATCAATAGCAGAGATAAATGCTTTTAATTATAATGTAGTTTACAAGGGCAACAAATATGTTTATATTGAAATGTACAGCAGTGTATCATGGTCGCAGGATAACAAAGTGTACCAGAACCATGCTTAGGAACAAAGAAGAATGACTAAGGCTTGGAAAACTGTAAAAGCATTTGTATCAAATATAAGAAATTGGAAGAAATTAGAGATAGTGAACATCATTTATTCAAGAGAAATGGTCAAGAGAAACCCAGAGAAGTGTAGGAGAGTATGAATTGGGGATAATACACTCACTATAGGGGGTTACTGTATGTTGCTAGTTCAGGGATGGAAATAAGACTCCCATTTCATAGCGGTTTGATCCATTCCTGGTTTTACTATGAGTTTAACAGAACACACCTGAGCTTGTTACCTATATGCTGTGGC
The DNA here is from genome assembly GCF_902713425.1 of Acipenser ruthenus. Lineage (NCBI taxonomy): Eukaryota > Metazoa > Chordata > Actinopteri > Acipenseriformes > Acipenseridae > Acipenser > Acipenser ruthenus. The sequence goes on along the minus strand of NC_081196.1, from coordinate 43,115,714 downwards.
TAATCAATCTCACAGTGAAGCCTAGAATCAGTGAAACTACTATGCAATAGAATTCTTATTTCCATCCCTATAATGGTAATGTAAATGTGAGGTTTCAATAAAACACTGTTGATGAAAACATAAATGATTTATGTTTCTTACTGTCTCATTTTGAAGTTATTTATTTTTTAAATAATTACCTCATTTTTTTATCACAATTAAAAAAAAAGGCAATTTGTGAAATTTGCAATCTTGAAAACATCTACAGTACAGTACCACTGTGAAATAAGGGAATAAACAATGTGTGCAAAATGTTGTTTCAATCAATACTCTTGTTACATCAGAACAATCTCTTACAAAAGCTTCCTGTGTCCTACTTTGCTTGCCAGCTTTTGTTCATTCTTTGCATATGCATTTATTTTTTTAGGCTCGAAAACAAATCATTACGTTAACATTTTCAATACTGATGATGTTCCAATTCTACCTTGTGTCACTATAATGGCAGTGCAAGTGTTCTCTACTAGGGGCTTATTGTAGCACAGTGCAAACCATTGGTAGAATACTATCACAGAGATATGAATATTATGGTTTCACAATGATAGTAAACAATGCATACTGGTAGTGTTGCAGTGCCATATCAATTGCCAATATCAGCATAATATAAGGGTACTTCACTAGTATTTTGGGGAAAAGGTTGACTTGGAATCTATGATCTAGAGTGTTAAATGTTTTAAAACAATACTGTAACTGTGAGTGTGAGCAGCATTATTATTTGTGGCCAGGAGTACTGCTGGACTGTTGGTGCTAAAGTCACACACCAGGCTCCCTTAGTTCACGTGCAGTATGTAACAGAGTGCACCCGGCAATGCAGGGAACTGGTTGTGATTGGGTGGGATATGTTTAATGTAATACTTTGTATTTATTGTAAAGGGCAATGGTTTATGATTGTGCTGTTTTACTTGTATCTGTTTATGACCTTGTATGGGAGTATAAATATGAGTGTCTGTGGTAGTGCGGGGGTTGAAAAAGTGAGAGCTATCTGTCGCTACTGTAATTTGCTATAATAAACAGAGAATTTGTGAACTGTATTACGGTCTGTGGAGTCTTACCATCAATGTTCGTTACAATATAAATGAGTCGTTTTTATTGTATGTCAAGTGATGCAATTCACTGTGACCTCTTCTGTTCTTTTTGAAGGTTGCAGTGGTGCTGTAGCCAAACAGTGTGTGTCTGCATACCCAGAATCCATGGTGACAATCTTCGATCTCCCTAAGGTTGTACAAATGGCAAAGGAGCACTTTGTGTCGTCGGATGAGAGGAGAATTTCATTCCATGAAGGTATTCTCACAGGAATTCATGCTGCGAAAGATACCAAGAGATCAATAACTTATTGCAGGAGAAATTAGTGGAGTGTAAATCTCCGGCTAGTTTCATCAACATGGGTTATCACTTACTGTAATGTTTTAATGGAACATTACCTGTTCAATGTGTTTTTTTCTGTATGAGAGTAATGTACCACAGAAGTGAACCTTCATAATGTGTTTAGAAATAGCAGTCATCAGATATGATACGATTGTACAGAAACATTCAGAATCTCATCTTTCTACCATTGCTGGCTTTGTTGAGCTGTGTAAAGACAGATTCATAAGTAAGGCTGTCGTTAGTCATTATTGGTATCAATATCAACCATTGTTGCTGAAGAATTGGATAACACTCAGTTATTTAGAGCCGCCACACCTAATTTGTATTGTACTCGCCTCCCATATTTTATATGTAAATGAGACATCCCTTTTGTATCTGAACATTATACAGGGTGATTAGAAAACAAGTTTACCACATCAGTGCACCATATCATTGATATGGTAAACAGGCTTAAAATCCACAACAGCAGTTTGTTCATGATTGATTCGAGGTGCACAAGGCAGACTTCAGTCCAGCACAGTCTTTTTCTGTTTGGGAGAGGCCTGAGACCTAAGAGTAGAGAGAGGTCTTTCAATTCAGGAGTATTGAACCACATCAATTGCCAATGTTTTCTAGGAATGAATTACTTCATCGTGTTGTATATAGGACTCCTGTTGTTATTTAGGGTTTCCATTATTTTTTTTATCGAGTACTGTTTTCACACACAATACCCCTTTTCTCCTGAAGTTGTAAGTTTGTATGCACTTAGTGACTAATGAAAAAGCAATCTCTCCTTGTTGCCTTCACGAAAGGGGAACATGTCCAAAACTATCAGCTCAGTAACACAGAATGTGCTTACTCATCGACTGCTGCATTAGAAAGTGCATTGGATTCCATCTGATCTGTACAAGAGTACACATAGAAAAAACCAAATAAGGAACAGGTGTACAGATCAGTAATTTTGGTCTGTAACACATTAATACCCAATACTGATTTACTGTACTCAAACTACAGTATATAAAGCATGTGCTATAAGTCAAGTTAACAGGGGAAGACACACTTTTATGTTGTAGGAGACTTCTTTAGAGATCCCATTCCTGCCTCTGACCTCTATATCCTGGCTCGGATTCTTCACGACTGGACAGACGAGAAATGTCTGGAGCTGCTCATCAAAGTGAACAAGGCCTGTAAACCAGGTATTCCAGTGCAATCTGTTTGTGAGTTATGAAAACGACAAACCTGCCTCCTCTACGCCTCTTTCTAACGGTTTACTTTGTGTTGTCTATATTCCTTTATTCATTCAATGCTAACATTGGTACATCTCAGACTGTCTTTAAAAAGCCATACGCAATCTCTCTCTAAAACTAGTTAAAAGCTACACAGGTACAGGGCAACTACAAACTGCTTTCCCACTGCATGCATTAACCTGCACTGTATATTTACACACTATCAGAACAAATTTAGCAGTGAACCATGCAGCCCAGTTTAGTGGAGCGGTGGAGAAGCACTTATACCTGTGAAATTCCAGGTAGGAGAAAATATAACCTTTTTAACACATGTGCTATGTAGATGATATGAAGTTGAATGGAAAAAAAAAGAAACCATTTTTTTTAAAATTCTACATTAAAAAGGTACATGTGGGTTGTTTTTATCAAGTCCCAATAAAATAATAGACATGCATTACTTATATAATTTGCTGTCACCAGTAACATGTGCTTTAAAGTGTTGCTGTGGGTTATATCCTGGTTCTGTTGTGCCAGACATGCTTTAGGGCAACTTGTCTCCTGAGCACGCAAATGTTGAGAACATAAGCCTCCCGGATACTGATTCACGATTACAGGAATAGAAAAACCAGTAATCTTTCAATAAACACATCCACATCCAGTGGCTAGTAAAAGACAAATACGATGGTGCAAAAACAGATTGCATTTGACCGTGCTTATTGAATCTCTAGCACTCAAACGTATCATTCATAGTAGCATAAACTATGGATGAATGAAACAGTAAGTTAATACATTGTGTTTAGGGTGTCTCTTATTATAACAGAAATTATTTTGCATAGTTTGAGCAGCCAGCTTTGCTTCATGGTTAAACAAAAACGCTCAGTATTGTCGTTGTCTTGTAAAAGGGCCTTTTCAAATGTTAACATTGTGCTGTATATTTGATCGTAACTTTGCAGTTACCATGCTTAAACTGTACATGCTTAAACTGATGTTCTTTTTCTTGGTCTTTTTTTAGCTTTCTTTACTGTACTTCCCAGTGTCTGACAGTGCTTTACCATGCTTTAACTGTTTTTATTATGAATTACTACACTTCTTTGTGCTTTTACCACGTTACCTTTTATAAGTGGATACTGTTTTGTAACTCTGAGAAATGTGGTATTGAGGCATAAAGAGACTGAGAGACTGAGAGTCTTAGTTTTACTTATGTTCAAAGATCTATTAATGGACCACTGATTTAAGATAAGTCATGCTCAATAGCAAAAAAAAAAAAAAAAAAGCATGATACCCTGGATGACCCTATCATTCCATTACCTACTGTACAAAAAATCCAAGCTTAACAGTAAAAGGTTTATTATGCTGAGCTGAGACACATCTCCAGACAGCAGAAGAGGAGACTCTTGTCATAGGCCCAGCGTGACTGACCTTGGAGTATCATTGGCAGTTGTGCTGAAAATGATGTGAGAACGAACGGGCACTGTTGTGGTATGCACTTAACTGTGTGACTAATACAGCTAATAGACTTTCAGGGTCTTGTGAGGTCAAATAAACTGATTGTAGTAGATTACAGTCAAATCCTTAATGCTCACAAACATTTTCTTGCTTTCTTGGAACAATTAGGAGGTGGGTTGCTGCTGATTGAAGCCTTATTGAATGAAGACAAGAGCGGTCCTCTAACAACCCAACTCTACTCACTTAATATGCTGGTGCAGACAGAGGGGCGAGAAAGGTCTCCCTCAGAGTACATCCACCTCATGGAAGCAGCAGGATTTACAGACATTCAGGTCAAGAGAACTGGAAAACTGTATGATGCTGTTTTGGGAAGAAAGTAAACAAGCCTTTTAATTGCTTTTAGACTGCCATGGTTCACTAATTTACTCTCAGTTTATGTGTTTCGGGCCTAAATTAAATGACTGTATCTCCCATTCTCATCTGCTCACCATTAGGAGTAGTTTTTGACACTGAAAATCTCTCCTTTTTATGGACAGCCATATTTCAAGACCATTTTTAATTTACTTTGAAGAAAGGGCTTTCACTTTTGTTTTAGGATTTAGAAGATTAGGAAGGCTTTTTTTGGAGCATACAGTAAACTCATGAAATGACCCGAGTGAATGTGGGATAATATGTATTTGTGCTGACAACACATAATTGTCAGTAATGACATGGGGGAAATAAATAAATATTTTATCGCAGGATCTAGACATTTCAAATTGCTATGTCGATATCACATAGGGAATGATCTCAGAATTTCAACAATCAAAATTGTTGTGCTGAGATCACAAGACAAAAGATCTCAGGATTTCGACATTTCAATTGTTATGTCAAGATCGCAAGATTAATTACATTATAGGAGGAAAAAATCACCCTCATGAATCTGTGATATTAACCTTAATCGAAACAGAAATACAGTAAATGTTGCTACATTTAGTCCATGTATTGCATTAATTTATATTTACCTCCAAACCCTGTTTCCACACTAAACAGTTTAAGGGGATGCACATAATTATAACACACAGGACCAGATCAGCAGCTGCCTCAGTATCAAGGACAGGCATGTTAGAAGGCTGCTCCAAGACTTCAGTCATCAGATCAGCAATAGCAAACTAACGGGACAGTAATCACCAAGAGAGACAGCCGTGGCCACAAACAGATGGCGATGGACAGATGGAAAAGATGGTTAGAGAAGCTACTTGACATGCCTGAAATATTAATGAATGAATTAAATACCATCCTTTAAAACACCTTCCTTCTGGAGTTTATGCCACGTCTTGTCATGGCTGTGATCAGGACAAACAGTGGCCCATCCCAATATTGGTTGCAGGTCCTAACAAAGTGGCCAGGCAGTGGCTGAAAGTTCAACTTTAGGAATTCTTTGCAACAAATTAAATACTACATACCACTTCTGTGTAGCTCATACAGGAAGACAAGTTTTTTTTTTATTGCTGTTTGAAATAACAGCGTTTCAGAGACACATTTGTGGTTTCTGTTCAGTGGGAAGTTTCATGCCTTTGTTACATTCATCAGACGGCAGTTATGATTAGAGTAACAGGCTACGAATGACACACACCACTGCAAATTAGAAACAGAATGTTTGAGTTATTACTCACATAAACAAGGATGACATTCATCAACGTTTCAGAGATTAAACAATTCTTGTTTGCCTCCAGTATGCTTGAGCTTTTAATCTCTTGTAGTTTGCTGTGATGACTTTCATTCAGTTTTTATTCATTCCAGCAGTGCTTTGAGTGGGCGGAGGCGGTCGCAATAACTACAGAAAGATGTTTTTGTTTTGTGATCTTTGTTAAAAGATTGGCAATGAAGAGGCTTATGTTTTCACCACTTTCTGGTTGAAAAGTGAGAAAGTGTCTTTTAATGATCTTATTTTCCTGCGTCTAGTTGCTATTTGGTTTGATAGTCACTTGTGTTCTAAAGGTTTGTGACAGGGCAGAAACTCTGCCGGTGTAAATAGTGAGTATTGTGTTTTATTTAAGTTAAATTGTGTTTTGTTATTGTTTAATAAAAGTGCTCGACCAGCACTTTAAAAGTGCAGCTTCTGACTCTGATTTGCTTTCCTGCCGCTGACCAGCCCTGACCGCAACTCTACCCTGCTACAGGGTTAAAAAACAAACAAGTATGTACTGTAATGTGCAATACATGGACACAATAAATTGAATGTTCAGAAGACGAAAGAGTTCATAGAGAGAGATTATGAAAACCCTCTGTACTCATGTGCACTGCTTGTAATAATGCTTCTAATGCTATTCATAGTGACCTTGCCAGTGGCTATGTTTGGTGGGTATGCATAAGAAAAATCCTATGTGGAAATGTGGACACAAAATCTATATGCAGTGGGTTCAAATTCGCACAGGACGTCATAACCCACCTTTGCACCAGGGGGCATCATCATGATTATTCTGAAAGCATAGCTGTGGGCTAGCTTACACATTAATCATTTTATACTGAACAGCACTATTATAGAATCCTGTCCACGCTACTTTGAGGGTTAGGGAGAAATATTGGGATAGTTCACCTCATCACACTGCAGAGACCTATTGGGCATTCGACAGTTGAATCCAGGCAGAGTGTTCCGTAGATTTGTGGTTTTGGGGGTTTGACAGCAGGAACAGAGGCCGCCTGGTCTTCACGCCTTCTGATCGGTAGATGAGTTATGGTGCTGAGACAACATTCAAACTGACACACATGCACACTCACATTTTGTGAAGGCCAATGTTAGTAATATAAATTGTTTAATTGCAAACCTCAAAGACTGCAAAAGCAGTCATCTCACATTCACAAATATCATTCATTAATGGAAGGTTTGTGTGGCAGTGAAAGGGTTAACAATCACTATTAGAAAGGCATTTGAAGATACATTATCTCCTAACTACTGCCAAGTTATACAAGTGTACAAATTCAGATCGAAATGTTTATTTATATACTGTGATGGAAGGAGGGGGAGGGGTGCTTATTGGATGAAGTGATGCTAATCCAGTTGGGCATTGCTTGATCATAATGTTCTTTTTTACTTCATTTCCCATCAGGGACAATTGGTCCATTGCTAATCAAATCCCAATGGAAGCAAACTGACACAAAAATCATGTATCAGTGCAGGCCTGTTCTGTCTGGCTGTCTTGTCAAGTTCGTTTTTGTCAACAAACTTAAAATAAAATCCTTAAGTGTATATATATATATATTTTTTTTATAGAATGCCCATGGTGGAATTCATTGACATCCCTAGATTCTTTATTGGAGGAGATCCCCTCCAGTGAAGCATCAGAGGACTAAGAGACAAAAACAATACATGCACGCAGGCTTCCATGTGCCTTGTGGAAATGTCACATTTGAAAGATCATTGAGTGGTGTGATAGATGTGTTTGTGCTGCTTTCTAGTTGAACTTTTGTTTATGGGGAATTTGTTGTGGTTGTTCCACTGTCGAAGGTCATAAACCAAAACCAAGGTAAAACTGATAAGAAACTTATGAAGACACTATCTGAAACTGATAAGCCACAGCTGTTTTTTTTAGAACATTTTACAGAAGTGCGGAATCATACAGGATTGCCTCAACCACCTATCTGTGGTTATCCCGTGATACGTAAAATAAGTGGGTAATTCAATCCAGGTGAATTTCCTGGGTATAGGTTGAACATATAACCACTTAGTTTCCTATGGGGTCATAAACCAAAAAGACTAAAACTTCAATTTTTTCAATATATGAGGGTGTCTGGTTCACAACAGTAATGTTGCAAGATATCTTTATCGTTAAGTAATAATATTCTGACTCAGGCCTTCCACTGAAGACTAATAAAATAAACACAGTATTATTGTGTATGTGTTTGTAGGAAGCAATCAATCAACAAGGATGAGTAGTATCTGCTAGAATGATATGAGAAAAGGGACTTCTTAGTGTTGAGTTTTTTTTTTATGTATTCATAGAGCATACATAGACTGGTCAAGTCTATCATATGATATGTATAACAACCAAAAATGAATAAATACATACATTTTGATATCTCTGAAACTGTTCTAGACAGTTGTTAATGCAACTCACTCTACCACTAAGTATTGAGGGCAAAAAAGCAAAAATGAATGGAATTAATTATATTTTATTTATGGCAGATAACAAATTCTTATTTTTCAGCAACGCAATATTTATTTTTTTTGACCACAGAGGCTCCTTCTCATACATTATTTTCTTCAACAAAGCAAATTAAAAAAACTCAGGCTTTGACAGAGATAAATGATTGATTTAGAACCCTAAAATAGTGGTAACAAATTAGGCTCAAAGCCCCAGATTTAATATGATTCTGCAAGCTACCTTAAGAAGATACCTGTGTATATTAATGGCTGATGTTGAACTCAACAGGACTGGGTTTAGCGGGAGTTTAGTTCAATAATACCAGTTCTAAAATTGGTTCTATACTTAAAATATTAAACAAAGATTCAACCTGGTTGAGGGTGCAGTTATCATTGCACAGCATCAGTACCACATAAGCATGACATATTTAAAACAAAATTAAACCATTCAATGGAGAGGATTACTTTCAATGCATGTTCACACAATATCAAAGCTCATATTATTACAAGGAAAACAATTTGAAAAAGAAGACTGCGTTTGGTGCTGCAGGACCCAGCTACTGTGTGCAGCAAACCACTTTATACATTATTCAGACAGCTAATACAATCTGGCACCTCTACACCTCAACAATGCTTTTGCTATTTCACAAATGCTAAATTATTCACAGAAGAAGCTTCAGCATCACTCGATGAATGCAGGACAACTTTATTTGATCTGTACAGGTCTCTATTCAAAGACATCTTAAAGGAGTGCTAACCAAGATTATAAAATCAAATTTCTCTCATTAGGTCCCCCTTGCTTTTATTTTTGGGGAGTTGGGGGGGGGGGGGTTGGGGGGCGGGGGGGTGCGGGGGGGGGGGGGGGGGGTGATTGAAGCATTTATAATCTTAAAAGAATACTTTAAATTAATACAAACCCAGGAACAGAGGGCACCGTTGGTAATTAAGTGGAGACAGAGAGTAGGATACACCTTTTTAAACAGAGATTGTGGAGTGTTTGAATAGATTACCAAACCACGTTGTGGGTGCTGGATCACTGGTATTCTCTAAGATCTGACTTCACAATGTTTTGGAATCAAAGTTTTGGAATACTAGGAACTGGATGAGTATTGATGGACCAAAATGGCCTCTTCTAGTTTGTAAATGTTCTTATGTTTCAATTAAGATCATGGTTGGAACACAGACCTGGTGTGGAAGGGCCCTGTCATTGACTAGAGATGCCACCAATATTCCCAGCTGTCCAGCCTGTTTGTCAGATGTAGCAATATACTGTAAATCCTGTATTCAATAAGTACTCCAATTGCAAAGCAGAAACAGGCTACTAAAAAAAAAAAACACACCAAAAAAAAAACATTGGCTTGATTTACCCATTTTGCAGCCAGAAGCAGGATCTTCAGACTGAATGTATTTATCATAAATTACATTTTAGAATGTAATTATATTTACATTTATCTTTCAAAATGTAAAAGCATAATAGAAACAAAGCTGACAGAGGGAGTATTTAAAGAGTATTTCTATTGTGATAATTAGCATTTCTTCATCCTTACACGTCTGTCACTTACAATGCCACCCAGTCAATGATACAGTAATTGGGCTATCGTATACAAATGGAACGAACTAATTGAATTGGCATGTTTTACTGTTGTGAAACTTTCGATTCTCATCCATCTGGGATGTCATTTAAGCAGGGATTAAGCTCTCTAATTATCATACTTTGAAAAGAAATTATACCGTTTTGATAGTTTTCTATATTCTTTTCATAATGAACTTCATGGAAAAATGTACCAAGATACAGTATAGCCTTCATTTAACAAGCTTGCGTTCAAGCTGGGTGTACTATGACCTACATTCACAATATGATGAATAACGTTGTAACAGATGTAAATGAATACTTTTATAAAAACAGATGCTGCCTGTTTCTAAGATGTATTCTTCATGTACGTTTGTCACATTGTAGAGATAAGCAGCCCTCACAGTTGAAAAAATAAGCAAACCAAAAATGAGTTGGTCTTCCCGAAGATGCAAATATGGCAATCCCCAAAAGAAATAAAACCAATGTTAGTGGGGGGTGGGGGACACACGACACATTTAATTTTAAGTATGATCTTTGTCTTACAAAAAAGAAATGCATTCATCTAGGTGTATGTTTATGTTTAATTTGATGTGATGTCAGTGCTGGTTTTGTGTGAAAAACATGAAATGTCTGATCTGAGGAAAAACAAACAGTTTGTGGCTCCTCAATTACAAAACCATTCCTGTGCTGTAATTTCATGTCACAAGTGTAAAATAATCGCAGTAGTAGTACTAAACAATACAGTCTGCACGATGTTAGCTTTAAGGAATACAGAGAGTACAGCTGTCACAAAAGAAGGGCTTAGATGAAAGTACTATGCCGATCTTTATCTTAACGCACATTTTTTGTCACTGTTAACAACTAGCTTACTAACATGTTGTCTTGATGGTTAGCAAATATATACCAACCTTTTTATAAACTATGAAAAAGTATGTGGTTTGAAAAACCTTGCAGTGATAAAATCAAGAATAAAAACGTCAAGTTGGGGCCTGCACTTTAATTGATAATAACATATTTGTTACCTAGTTATGAACAGTTAATCAACAAAAATAGTGTCAATTGAATTAAATCATTACCATAATGTTGATAGCAAGGATTGAGATGTACATAACAACTATACCTTTGCTCACATCTTCCAAAACCTGTAATTACAGTACATAATTTGATTTTATCCCTAAATGATGATAATAAATCATAATGCAGCCAGTTTTTTTTTTTTTTTATTTATTCTAATGCAGTCAAGTTATTGTATTTCTCCTGGACAACTGTCATCTACAAAAGTATGTGGACCTCTTAGAATGGGATTTGTTATTGAGCAGATTTTCTCACCACACAATTATGAAGCCAGAAATATTCATTGTGTTCAGATTATCCTATTACTAAACTTTTTAATTGCATGGATAGAAAACTTAAATAAATATGTAAATATGATATTCTAACACTCTATTTGGACATACAGCGTGTGTTTGCTATGACAATTCAAACAAAATACCGATGTCCTATGATCATTTAAAAGCTAAATCCACCTCCGCAGTAGGATCACAATAATCCTGGTATTTTGGATCAAAGTAATCCTGATCTCCTCTTTAAATTCTGAAAAACCCAATTGCAACATTTAATAGTGACTAAAAGTGCGATCAGATTATCAAAACAAAATCCAGATCACAGTAATCCCGATCGCATTTCGATTTTTTGAAAAACCCAATTGCACAATTAATATAATCCAGATCAATCCGATTACCAAGGTTTTGAAAAACTGGCCCCTGGTCTTCCACTGTGGCCTCCAATGAAGATCCTGCTGGGTGCCTCTGAATCTGCTTTATTTAGCCAGGCTACACGTTGTAAGCAGCTGTTTGACTGGTACTCCTCATTTCAGGTGTTAAACATTAGTCAGGAAATTCACTTCCAGATAGATCCCACTCATCTGTTGGCAAATGCAGGGTTTTTTTTTAAACTTTTAAGATACCATTACAGCTGATTGCCAGCATTCAAGCATTTTGGGTTGTTTATCACTGTACCTTTAAACCATTGTACTGCCTGTCATCAACTGTCCCCAGTTTCCCATTATTATCCATTGCATCTGCTGTATGTGCTGTCGATTCAGAATTCATTTTTATTAGATTTAGCATCAAGTGTGCTGAACCCATCATCTGGGCTACATTGCTGTAAGCTTATCCTCATTGACACCAGAACCCAGGTTCAGATTACTGTTTCATTTGGAGCTGACAATCTATGCTCTGAATATATATTTAGAATCTGGGCTCTGTAAATCAAACCTGCCACATGCATTTAGACACCCTAATCAGTGCAGCACAAGCAATAAGCTCTAAAGCCTATGTGGGTTGTACACAAATAAATAACCAATCAGCTGCAACACATGAAATTAAACAAAGAATTGATCGATAATTGAGTGATCTTCTTTTTTTATTTGTATTTAAGATGTTCATGCATGGATAGCCCCTTGAGATACAATACCTCACAGGGATCATACAAATTCAAATGCAGAAAGAAATGTATTACTGCCATATATGTTCTTAATTATGTCTGGGAAGCCTGTGTTCACATTTCCAGAAACGCAATCATAAAGTAAGAGAGATTTTTAAAGGTCAATACACTAGAATGTTGTGAACCAGCTAATCCAAAACAGTATTTTGGTCCTAGCACCAGGTAGACAGGTTCTGCTTACCTCAAACAAAATTACTGCCTTTATGATGCTGAAATAAACAGCAGTTTTCGTATTTATTTTTTAATCAGACTTTATTGTAGTATTTACAAGAAGAGATACTTATCATCTTTACTGTAAAGGCTAAAGGGAAATTACAGTGAGATTATACTCACTATAGCAACTGGCCCTTGGGGAAAAAAACAGCTTTCAGGTTATTTGCATTAACTGAAATGTTGTGATTAACGTGTCTTTGCAGTTAACCTTCATCAAGATGGATTTTACTACGAGGCTAATGTCATCACCGATTCTCATCTTTGAGCTTGTTTCATTTTACTTGTTTCATTATCTTTGCCACAGTAGCTATCAATCTAGCTAGGTATTTAACTATGCCTGTATATGCATACAGCAGTACCATTTGATTCCACATATTAACCCTGATTAACCCCTACCAATAAAGTCCCAGCTCGTCGTTTATTTGTGCTACGTTTCCTCTGCTTAATTTTTGCCATTATCTGGTGCATGTTGACATGTGCTGTTTCTGAGCACTGCTTTTGAGCCTAGTAATCGTTTCTGTGTTTCATTATACCTGGGCATAGATTTTAAAGTGGGCCCACTCAAGGAAGGGAGGGCAGTTATTGGATCAGCATGTTCATCGAGAATGGTGTTCAGAACGGGGTATGTGGCAGTGGAAAAGTAGCATTGGTAATCTGTGAGTTGCATTGCGGTGTGTGACTGCAGAATAGATACAAGAGGCTTGGATTGGAGTTGGGTCAAGCTGGTGGCTTGACATTACAATGGGTAGTGGAAGCAGTATGGAAAGGTGTGGCAGTGTGCACAGCCCCTGTGTATATTTTATGTTTATCTGTTGTATGTAGTGTATTATTGTTGGTGTATGTATAAGTGCATGGGATATAATGTGGGGTTATGTAGCATGAGTGTTTAAAATTATATAGTTGTATTTAGGCACGGGAATTGCACAATCACTTCACGTGCAGATAAAATGTGTATTAGTATGTGAGCACAGGGAGTGCACAAATAGGTTCACGTGCTGGGATTCAAGTGAATAATTAATTGAATCCCGGCACAACTGTGTATATATAGGCGCACGTTTCACTCACTCGGGGTTGTGTGTTCGGTGAGTGGAGAACGAGAGAGAGAAAGTAGGGAGTAAACTTTAAAAAGGAAAAATAACAAATGCTACTCGTGCGGGAGGACTCGCACGATACTTGTTTTGGGGTTCGTCCGCCGTTTGTTTGTCTGTCTATTTGTTTTGGCCACCAACAGGAAAGAACTGCTTGGAACCTTTTGTTTTTCACCCAGGCTGCCACAAAACCACATTGCTGTGCTGTCAAAGAGTACTGCTTGCCATGAACATCAAAATATTGAATACAGTTTGCTATTCACAAGTGTTTTAGACTGTTGTTAAAGTAGACTGATGAGTGAAAGCTTTGTGAATTAGGCCCATTCTATAAAATTGCTACAGCACAAGCAGACCTCCAGAAATTACGATCATGGACATTTTAAATGATTTATTTTGATTTATATATTCATTCCACGTACCATACTCCATCAACACAGATTGGCAGAGAAAAGCTGTGGTGTAAGGTAAGCAAGGAGGTTGTGTGAAACTACTCTGCTTTAATCATTGTAGATGGCATTGATGGTTTACCAGGTAGAAGCAGATTGCTCCCAGGCAAACACAGTACAGAGTGTGTGTACATCCCCAAAAATTAATTACACTACCAGTCCACGACAATGTCATTGTAGCACATGTTTTCTCTGAAGAAATCAGTGCATTGACACATCAGTCTAATTTCCCTTGGAACAGATCCAGAAGACTGGTAGTGGGATTGTTTGAGTGCATTTCAAAGACAGCAAACTGAAATTTATTTTTAAAATAAGCATTTAAGAAAGCAGGGTATTCTTCCTCTAACACAGTCTATAAACACTACGGACATCTAATCTAATAGGGGGGAGTCTCCAGTGACAACACTATTGTCACAGCACATAAAGGATTTCATCAATTACTTATAATATATTTTTTTATTATTCAATGGTGTTGCTCTGTGGCTGTTCATATGTATTTATTGCTGTTATTTTTTTACAGTCTTATTTCCCATACTTTTTACAAACATTTTACTTTTAGATGCTTCAACAGTTCATTATACAGTAGTCCATCGCGTACCCGACTGTGGTGGGACCAGAGTAAGGGAGGATATGTAAAAAGTCGGATAAATGAACCCTGTTTTAAATACCATTATACACAGCTGTAACAATTACTATATTCACACAATTATTGTTTTGAGATTCAGCTTTTATTAGGGAGCTCCCCTAAATCCCTTGTTTAGAAAGATACAGGGTATTAATGCTTGTGACAGGGTAGCCGTCTGCCGCGTGGGTGCGTGCATTCACTGCTGAGTGATAGGCAGATCGAGATGGAGGCTGAAGTTGATCCGCCCCGCAGGCGAACAGGATTTATTTACATATCAACACGCTGAACAGCTCATGTGACACTACCAGCAATGGTAGCACATGGAGCACATACAACAGAGTACGAAAACTTTGGTAGGATCTAGAATCACATGCTGTATATCATAAATCACATTCCCATTGAAACCTAATAACAGCAACTATACTTATAATTTTGTGAAGAGTGTAGATCTCACACTCAGAATGTCTATGAGAAAGCATTCTAAACGTTAAACCACTACAGGTTCTACATAAACAGATTAAGTACGTTAATATCAGGTTTTCATCTGTTTTTTTATTTATATTTAATGACTCATAATATGTTTATAAGAGTTTGGTTTTTACAACTTATCAAGCTTCTCTTGCACTCTTTGTATGACAGACTGTATGTCTGACTAAGCAAAGGTTTTGCAGTATCACCCAGACTGAGTCTGACACTGATCCATGGGCCTTTAAATCCTAAGGCAGTGATGATATGCTATGTGGTACTGTAGGTGACTTACAAATAAAGTGTCCTTTGTGAACCTCCACCATAAGCGTCAGCAGGGTGGACACATACTAAATCAACTGATGATAATTATTACATCCGATGTCAACAAAATAGCAGTTTGGCCTTTTCATGAATTCTGTTGTTGTCTACTGGATTACCACCAGGGATGTCTTGACAAGTGATTAAACTGCAAGACACTGAGAAAAGGGATTACTCAGATGAGTCTGCAAGGATTGTTATGAGCTCAATCCGTTTTTAATGTCATTGCATTCGTTCCTTGGTAACATGTACTGCAGATGACAGTGCTTGGCCTGCCAATTGTTGCCAGGCTCATCTGCATTTTTTCAATTACAAGACACCTCACCGCATCGACCCGGAGGGATTCAAATTATAAACCACGCAAAGACACGCTTGTTCAGGGTTCTGGAGGGAACCACAAGTGACTGTTTGAACACTGTACAATTAGTATGAATTATATTTTTATTTAAGATTAAAATAATACTATAGAGAATATTAACTGTGGGATGCTTTGTGTGACATTGTGAGCGGTGGCAGTTCTGCAATGATATGAATTCCCTTCTGACAGCTGGAGCTGCTAATGCTAAGACTGTTTCCCTTTAACAGAACTTTCTTTTGTAGTAGGTTTTGTAATTCATTTTCTGTCAACTAACAGAATCGGTGTTCAGCCATTTTCTTATGAAGAGTGCAGGGGAGAAAGCCGTTCCTTTGAAAAGGGGCGTGACTGACAGTGATGTGAACCAATCACATTGTTATTATTATTATTATTATTATTATTATTATTATTATTATTATTATTATTATTATTATTATTTATTTATTTCTTAGCAGACGCCCTTACCCAGGGCGACTTACAATTGTTACAAGATATCACATTATACATTATTTCACATTATACAGATATCACATTATTTTACATACAATTACCCATTTATACAGTTGGGGTTTTACTGGAACAATCTAGGTAACGTATCTTGCTCAAGGGTATAGCAGCAGTGCCCCCCACCTAGGATTGAACTCAACCATCCGGTCAGGAGTCCAGAGCCCTAATCACTACTCTACACTGCTACCCATGACAGACCAAGACTATTGACCGGTGTTGTAAGGGTGTTAAACCAGGATTTCCAATCACTGATTTATATATATATATATATATATATATATATATATATATATATATATATATATATATATATATGCACATGGAATAATGACTGTTGCATACTGCAGCTTTAAAACAGGAAGCAGTAATAGCATTTCTTGAAGCCACAAGGGGGCCATTGCTTAATTAAGCATATACTATCGCATGAGTAGCTTAATGAAATTAATCCTTGCGAAGCTTTGCGGTTTTTGGCTTTATAACCACCCTTTCTCTAAACCTAAGGGCAATATTTTTTTTAGAAAGTTGTTCACCTGCTGTACGTGCATGGCATGGCTCTCTAGTCTGTGAACAGACAGATAGGAGAGGTACGCCTCAGCGAAACCCTTCTGCATAATCTCATCTTGTATGTGGGGTTGCTTCTGTTGATGAGGGTGGCCAGCCCCTCCACAAAAACATAGCCATTACTGGAATGTAAATTAGTCTGCGTGGCCGTGGTGGTGACTTCTTTATTTAAAATAAAGTAAATCCCTTATTTTGCTTCAGTATGCTCAGTGTGTTGAGGTAAAGGGGAATGCAAATACATACATGTAAGTCGCCCTGGATAAGGGCGTCTGCTAAGAAATAAATAATAATAATAATAATAATAATAATAATATAAAAGCACACTTTATTGTGGCTGCTATAGTCTCTATAGTGTATATATACATTTGTGAGGGTGGCCCAATCACAGTCCTTTAGTGAAAAAAATGGTGCATTATCTTGATATTGTTTTTTATTAAAGCAGTATTTACATAGCAGTATTTATAACACCTGTTGTAATACTTGTAAAAAATCTAATTAAATCTGTAAACGCTATTGTATAATAGATAGGACTATGATATTTAAGACCCTGTCTGTTAGGTTAAGGTTAAGACTGGATATTAAACAGACCACAGATGTAAGACCAGATAGATTGCAGTGGCTTTTAAATGTCAGATGATTTGTAAAGACTGAACATTTCATATGTTTTATGTTCTTTTCTGAAGAAAAAAAAACAGTTGGATGCTAATACGTGATACATATAAAGTGAAAAAAGGCAAAGATGGATTTGTCTGGATTTATAGTGTTCTATGACTTGATGAAGATTACATTGATTGATTGCAAAGATATTAATTATGAAATCATACCACTTTGCTGTAATTAGCCTTGCTTGGTTCCCTGTCATTCTAAAATAGATCTTTAAATGGAGCAGTCTTCAGTTGTCACCTTCTGGTCTTGTTTGCAAACAGATTTTTTATAATTATAATTCATAGTCAATCACAGTAAAAAATAAAATAAAATAATATGTGTGATAAAAAAAAAGTACTCTTAATTTTAAAAGGTTTTTACCAGTATGTCTCAGAGAATTTTTTAACTACATTTTTTTCCTATTATTTCCTGGTAGAACTCAGTGCTTGGATGGAGAACTGTGATTGCTCAGTCCCCTCTCTGTCATGTTATATATGGCATTATCTTCCACTTTGTGACCTCCACCCCCCCCAGACACATACTGTAATCACATATATGATGGTTGAAGTTTTCTTCACAAACAAATCAAATAGGTTTGTTAAACCTTCTTTTCTAATCTAACCCGGATCCAGAATGAAGTCAGTGATGGTTGATGTAATTGCTCGCACTCAAGGCATTGAAGGCATTCATCATTTTTGATTCATCATTTTCCATTGAATATATCAACAACACATAATTACATTCTATTATTTCTATATTAATATAATATTATTGATATCATGATGAATCAAAGGGAAACGTCACATATGTTTGCCACAGCAGGTGGAAAACAGAAGAAATGAAACACAGCCAGACAACAAGGAGGGATTCAGAAATACCAGTGGAGGGCACTGGCTACTTGATTGTGTCTTTCACGGTACACACCTTTTGCCAGCACTGATAACCGCTGACAATATGCATTACAGTAAATGTTCTGTATTTTTTACATTTGACAGTGGATTCACTGGTTTTTAAGACATGGTACCCCTGACAGTTGGTAAGTAGAGCCTGGTGCAGCTATGATGACGGCTTCAGTAGGAGGCTTTAAGTGAAATGTTATTAGCCACTGAAGAACCTTCATCAACAATTTTGACAAGCTTTGTCCATTTTCAATGAAGGGCCTTTGCCCCCCCCCCCCCCCCCCCCCTTCATGAAATGGTCTTCATGATCTATTTAATTTTCCCTCATGGCTTTCTCCACTATTTTTCCTTTCCTAACTAATTTCAAAGCATGTGTTGTGCTTCAATACTCAATAACACTCTCTCTTTCCTTTTCTAGGTACATAGAGTCTGTACATGTTTGCTTTTGGGTGGAGAGATCCATGTATGCTGAGCTGTTTTCTGGTAATCCTGTCTAATTGTTTCAGTTCATCCAGAGTCCAGTCTACTTTACCAGCAGTGTATCACATGACTGGTATGGCATAGGGATTAATTTCCAGGAATACCTTACTACCACTGAGCTTGGATTGCAGGAGTTGGCATAGACTGTTCTTATATTCCATTGTAGCTTTCTTTTTTACATCAACACCGTTTATGGAGCCATGTTGTAGATTGCCAAGGTACTTGTAGCTTTCTTAAAATGGCAATGGGTCGATGACCTTGTCAGGTGGCAATCTGAGGTTGTCACCTCTTATCACTCGGCCCCTGATGATGGTCACAGTGGCACAGTTGTCCAGTACAAACTGCATTTAGATGTCATCTGAGAAGGTTTTAACAATTTTTGTCAGGGCTAAAATGTCTGTGGCTGACGATAACATTATGAATGATGCAGCTCAGTCAACTTTTCTTCACAAGGGTGGTGTGACAGGATAGCGCTGTGACCCAAGATGTCACCGACAGGAATTAGAGACTCAGAGACGGAAGCTGCAGTTCATGCACTAAAGCACACATTTATTACACAGACAGAAACCAGATAAACAGGGCACAAGGGCCAAAATAAAAGGGTTAACAAAAGAGTAATCAGTAGCCTGGAAATTCACCTTCACTACCCTAAACAAAACAGTTCACAACTCACAGCACCATCCCTGCCAACCTTACATTTCAACACACACACTATTTACATTTTACACACACTATTTACATTTTAGGGCTTTTGCCCTGCCACAGATGGTCCGAGGTAGCAGGCAAATGATGAAGAGCATGGGTGACAAAGCGTCACCTTGGAAGATTCCCTTGACAGTGCCTAGGGTATGACCTTGTGTGGTGAGGTCTGTCTTCCACATATTCATGGCTACCTCTAAGAAATTGATGGAAATGTTGAGAAAATGTTATTTGCAATGCCATACTTCTTCAGTGTCTTTCGTATCCATGAATGCAGAACTGAATCATAGACCTTCCTGCAGTGTATCCATACTACTCTAGGGCTTATTTGCTTGGACTTGGCAATCTTTATAATTAACTTGTCAATCAGTAGATGGTCTTTGGCGCCTCTTGCATTTTGTTGGCATCCTTTTTGCTCCCATGTGAGCTATCCATGTCAATCTAGGGAATCATAGATATAATCTTTTATTATGGAGATTAACAGTTTCCATATGGTTGGGAGACATGTGATTGGCCGGTAGTTGGGAACAACCTGATGACCCACATTTTTGTTTTTCATTATTAGCACTGTTCTTCCATGTGTTAGCCATTCAGGGAGTTCTCCTGAGAGAACTGCCTGAATGTGTAGTTGTAGTCTTGGGTGTAAAGATGTAAAATATTTGAGCTAGAAACCATGGCTGCCATCTGGCCCTGGTGCTTTCCAGTTCTTGGTCCTCTTCAGTCCTGTCTTGATTATTTCTGTTGTAATGTTACATTTCTCTTATTGTTGAACTTCCTTTTCTTCGGCAGTTTTGATCCACTCTACATTTTCGTTATGATTAACTGCGATGTCTTAGCTCTAATACAGTTCTTTATATGATTTACATTTGTATTCTAATGTATTCTAGAAGTACTCCACAAAATATTGGTTGATGCAGGATCAATATTTTTGTGCTACCAGGCACAGAGACTATTAATGTCAAACCTTCACTGTCCATGTCTACATTTGACCTCTAGAAGGTAGGTCATTTATGATTTAATAGAATTGCCTGAGGTTTTATTACCTGTATCAAGCCCCACGTATTCCCAGCATGGTGTTTAAAAGTTGGAATCCACCTATATCATTGCTAAGATGTACAGTTTTATATATTATACAGAGGTCTATCAAATATATACTAGTTTTAATATGCAAAGCCTGAATGTCCAAGATATTTCCTTGTTTATGCACAAATTACTTTTATTGATAAACCTTTATTGTTATGGAGCCTGGTTTAATCAAGGTCAATCCTGTTAAAGAAAGGGCAGATAAATCAAGTGAAATACGACAAATGTACCAGAAAAGGGAAGATTAACTATCATGATACATAATTTATGTGTTGTTTTATTGTATAAGTATCCATTGGATAAACCTTTTTTTCATTGTTGTAGATTGAATTTTTAAATATTTCATGCAGTAACTGGCTGACAAAGAGCATATTCATCTAAATAACTACATTTCTGTTCTTATATATTACATCCTACATACATATTATATATCCTACAGTACAAGCTGTGATTCAATGTACTGATAAGAATATTTAAAATTAAATCCAGATTATTAATTTCTATTAATTCCCAAAACAACACGAAAATATAGATAGTTGATCATAGATTTATATCCGTCCAACCAGGCTATAGAGATAATGATCAAAATCCACTGACTGAAGTATGCCGGATAACTCTCCAATTCTCTAGGTCAATCAATTTATATTGTAGGGATTCAAGGAATGCATGCACATGGATTAGTGAGTGGTTAACATGTAGAAAACAGAAAGTACTGATTAGAGGAGAAATGGAGCAAGGTAACCAGTGGTGTACTACATGGATCAGTATTAGGTCCTCTGCTATTCCTAATCTACATTAATGACTTAGATTCTGGTATAGTAAGCAAACTTGTTAAATTTGCAGACGACACAAAAATAGGAGGAGTGGCAAACACTGTTGCAGCAGCAAAGGTCATTGAAAATGATCTAGACAGCATTCAGAACTGGGCAGACACATGGCAAATGATATGTGAGAAAAGTGTAAGGTACTGCATGCAGGCAATAAAAATGTGCATTATAAATATCATATGGAAGACACTGAAATTGAAGAAGGAATCTATGAAAAAGACCTAGGAGTTTATGTTGACTGTGAAATGTCTTCATCTAGACAATGTGGGGAAGCTATCTTGTTGGCCTTTGAATTTAAATTAAGGGAAGTAATTTTACAACTGTACAATGCGTTAGTAAGACCTCATCTAGAGTTCTGGTCATCTCGCTACAAAAGGATACTACTGCTCTAGAAAGAGTGCAAAGAAGAGCGACCATAATTATTCCGGTTTAAAAGGCATGTCATATGCAGAGAGGCTCAAATAATTGAATCTATTCAGTCTTGAACAAAGAAGACTACGCGGCGATCTGATTCCAGCATTCAAAATTCTAAAAAGTATTGACAATGTCGACCCAAGGGACTTTTTTTACCTGAAAAACAGGGATCACAAATGGAGATTAGATAAAGGGGCATTCAGAAGAGAAAATAGGAGGCACTTTTTTACACAGAGAATTGTGAGGGTCTGGAACCAACTCCCCAGTAATGTTGTTGAAGCTGACACCCTGGGATCCTTCAAGAAACTGCTTGATGAGATTCTGGAATCAATAAGCTACTAACAACCAAATGAGCAAGATGGGCTGAATGGCCTCCTCTCGTTTGTAAACTTTCTTATGTTCTTATGATTGAGATAAAATATAGTGTTGTTATGGTCAGGCTTGCGACAAGCTCAGGCATTTTCAAGTTTGAAAGGGAATTTAATGCAGGAGCTAATTTTTCCATGGCAACGGTAAAAATTATCATAGCAACCTCTCTGACAGACTGATATACTCACCTTTCACATCACAAGGAAAAATATGACGGAAGTGCATTTTCCTCATTTCTGAAGATGGTGATATTTTCAAAAAAGACGCTATAAACATAAAAGTAGTGATAAAACATGCATCACCATCCTTATCAGAATTATAAGCAGTGGAGAAATACAAGCCTCAAGATCTGAATGCCCAGAAACTGAATGGAGATAAAGCTGTCTTTCAAGGTTTAATAAACCATAATGGACTGGATATGTTTGGGTTTAGTGGAAACTTAATTGAGAGCGGTAGGGGTAACACCCACCGGTAAATAAAACAATATAGTATGAAGAAGAAGAAGAAGAAGAAGAAGAAGAAGAAGAAGAAGAAGAAGAAGAAGAAGAAGAAGAAGAAGAAGAAGAAGAAGAAGAAGAAGAAGAAGAATATATATTTTAACAAGCATACCAATAATTTCCAAACACAGGTTTCGGTTTGGGTCTATGCCTTCCTGTCAGTGGAAAAGATTATTGTCCATTATAGGCTCACACGCACCCTGCTCAATAAGAATGCATCCGAGCACGGCAACACTGCAGTTAGTGTCTTTATTATGTTCATCCCTGGCTTTGAGTAGTTCAAGTAGTTGAGCTTCAGTCTAATACAGGAAGATGTAATCCTTCAATTGTTCTCCAGGGGAATAATTGAGTGTCTTTTTAATCTGGATACACTCAAGATGGGAAACGGTTGCTCCTGGGAGGTTACAGGTGTGCTGAGGTGTGATGTGAATGACTTCATGTGCAATCAGTGTTTGGAATGTTTACTCTTGAGTCCTAAGCAGACGCAATGCCAGTAATCATGTGACTCACAGGAGACACAGAGACTAAACTCCCTTCCAATCGATGTGTCCCACATGATCATGTGATTCTCTCATAATTGCACAAACCAGGAATTCATAAGTGAATGAGAAAACTATCATGTTTATTGAATATGGTTCATTTTGAGTGGTACACTGTATTAGAACTGAAACAATCAGCACTAAGAACTAAGTGTCTGGACACTGCACAACACTAACTTGCCATCAATATGTTGTTCTCTGTTGATGCTGCAATTCAGTCTCCACAACCAGAGGGCAGTTTCCTAATGCACAGAAAATCAAGCTTCCTTTATTTAATGCTGTTGACAGGTGCATTTGATGCTGCTGACAGATCTTAGTGCACAAATCTATGTCTGAATATCTCAATACATATCAATTCAATTCATGCCACTCTGCACTACAGAAGTGCGTTTTTACATTTGAACACAGCTTTAGGAATGCATTATATGTATTTTTACTTAATGCATTATATGCATTTTAACTAAATGCATTATAAGTATTTTTTAGCAAGTCTTTATTAGTGCATAGTAGGTTTATTAGTTTTCAGACACATTGTAACCACAGAGCATAAGCATATGCAGTGACATCAACTAGAGTAAGTTGGCAGCTGTCAGACAGAAATACATATCAGAGTCAATTGCCACCAAATTTTTCTCAATCTTAGATCTCAACCTGAGCTTGTGTGTTGCTGAACCCAGCCGTTTTGAATCCTGAATAAGAAACTGTCTGAAAATTCTCACCTACTTGACATCACCTGCCTGCTGTGAATTAATAACTTTTCAAAAGAAGAGAGCAAGCAAAAATGATCTGCCTGAAAAATAGATGTCTTATATAAGTAGAATATGCTAATACCATTAGTTTTAGATGGGTGAATAAGATTGTTTTGTATGCCTGAATAACATAGTACTAAGCTTTTAATAGAATTGCTCTCCTGAAAGATAGGATTATGTTTTAAACTTCATATTTTTTAATTGAGGGCTTGGACTCTTGATAAACATGGTTTCTCCAAGGGAAATTGGTCACCTCTCACAATTACAAGCTTTTAAAATATGATTTTGCTCTTAGGATCATGTTTTAAACTACAAATGTTTTTAAATTGAGAGTGTGTATTCTTAACAAAGAGAGTGTGTAATCTTAATATACAAGGTCTCTCCGAAAGAAACTGTTATCCTATTAGTGTTGTGACTGGTTTTTTTTTTTGTTCCTTTTAAAAGGTTTACTGGGTTGCTTAAATTAATTTCACTCAAGCCTAGAGCACAAATATATAATCCACTAACCCACCAGGATAAATGCCCATCCTGTGGCTACCATTATAAATGCCCATCCTGTGGCTACGTGACACCCTCCAGCAGATTGTGAGCATCTGTATAGGAATAGGAAACACACCTACTCTATTAACACTAGACACTGCGGCCATCATTTTGGCGGTTTTTGGTTTTAAAATGTAATTTTCTCCACTCGTGTAACACATATGGGGCTGCGCGTTCGTGTACCTTTCTGTCCGTATGTATTAAATATTCTCACAAAGCATGAAACGCGGGAGTGCAGAAATAAATGAGATATATTACATTATACCTAAAAGCCCCGGGAGCAGTTACATTGAAGGCCACACAGAAAACAATTGTATTTTGATTATACAGAACGGTATTCAACTTTATTATTTTTATTTACCAGTCAATGTGTTTAGCTTTAATTAGATTAGTCTCGACTGCCTGAGTGAATGACTGACAGTCTATTGTTTTTCAATCAGCCATTTCAAAAGCTGGTGCCTGCTTGCCAGGTGCACTTTTTTGATCAGTCAATTACCATCGGGATTAGTGAAAAAAATACCAGAGACCGTGGAGTTTTACAACACAACAAAATATGGAGTTGATGTTTTGGATCAGACGGCACCGAAGTATTCCGTGAAAGCTGGCTCCCGACGGTTGCCTGTTCAGGTGTTTTACAATGTATTGGACCTGGCAGCCATTAACTCCTGAGTACTTTACAACGAATGCACGGAGAAGAATTTACCAAGGAGAGAATATATTTTACAATTAGCACAGGAACTTCGCAAGAAGCATTTGGAACAGAGAGAGACTGTCAAGTATGTACCCACAGCTGAAGCGGGCAACCACGCTGAGAGCCGCAAGAGACGCCAATGCCAGGTTAGCAAATGCAATAAAAATACTACGTACAGCTGTGCCGTGTGCAGAAAGGAGGCGTGTGGAAAGTGCACTGCGCGTGTGGAGAAGTGCATTATCTGTGTTGATTGTGAACAGCCTTAGACTCATGGTAAAGGAATACCCTGTTAACCAAAAAAGCAGAAAAAAAGAAAAATAAATTTGACTTTTTTATAACTTGTTGTGATTCTGCGCTTCTGTAAAAAGTTTCCTTCTAAGTTTATTTACCTACATTGTTGAAAAGTACAAAAATGTATTGCTGTCGTTTCAGTTTTACAAATATGTATATATATATATTAGAAAATGAATTGAGAAAATAAATAAATACTACTCGCAGCGAGTAGTCTAAAGCCGGTAAAAAAAAAGTACAATACAGTATATTATTAATAGTGACAATACAACTGTAGTAATATTCGTATTGTAATTGTTTATGTGTAAAACTCGTCAAGACAGTACAGTGACGTACAAGTATACAGAATTATATTTATTACATTTCGAGTAAACTTTTGGGCAATTCAATTTAGAAATGCATGTAACCTGTTATTGTTATTATTTCATTTTTAATAAATACTCTTAGTATATCACAGATTATTATATATATTTCCAGATATCCAAATCACTATACAGAATTCTATTTATTACATTTCAGAAACCTTTTTTTCCTTTGGTGGTTGGTCCAAATATCTCCTATCTAATTCAGGTAAGAACTGACAAGACTTGAAAGATGGGCCTGACAGATAGAAGAGAGAAGAAGCAACGGCAAATCCAATATGGCATCAAGACCTTAAATTGCACACAACGCATCCGTCTTCCTAAAAACCTAGGATTCTTACATAATCTTTCTAGAGAGAGTGGACAGAGCCACATAACATGAAGAATAACTGCTCCCTGGCAGTACTGTTCAAATAATGTCACCAGCTCTTCAGCCTCAGGTACAGCCCTTGCTTTCCCCACTTTTCCAGCCTCAGATAGAGCCATTGCTGTCCCCACCTCTCCAACCTCAAGTGCAGTCCTTGCTGTTGCCATATCTGCAGCCTTTCTGGCAGCCATTGTTGTCCCAACCTCTCCAACCTGAGGTACAGCCGTTGCTGTCCCCACATCTGCAGCCTCAGGTACAGCTGTTACTGTCCCCACCTCTCCAGCCTCAGGTACAGAGCCGTTGCTGTTGCCACCTCTCCAGCCTCAGTTACAGTCGTTGCTGTTGCCACATCTGCAGCCTCAGGTACAGCTGTTACTGTCCCCACCTCTCCAGCCTCAGGTACAGAGCCGTTGCTGTTGCCACCTCTCCAGCCTCCAAGGCAGCTGTTGCTGGGGACTCCAGGAACAGTTTGCTTTCCCCCCTCCTCTAGCCTCTGGGGCAGGGATTAACAACATTTGATTTTGCCTCAATAAACCTGGCTTTTAAAAAAAATCTTTACATACTTCTCATTGGTTGTTTGATTTTCCAAGATACCTTCTGCAAAACTAACTAATTCAATGGCAAAAACTTTGTTAAACTAACGTTAAGGTTTGTTTGCAAATGTCCAAAAGGTTAGAAAATTGCAAGTTAGGGTAGCCACGCAACCTTAACTCTGCACCCTTATGTGTATGTTTCCTGTCACACTTGACATCACATATGACATCATCAATGACATATGCAATGACATCACTAAGCACATGACAAATTCTCCCCGAAGACTGGCCATACGGAAGTCACTGTCCTTGGTAGCGGCGTTCAAAGTCCAGTATATCCTGGTGGAAGCGCTCGCCTTGCTCCTCCGAGTACGCTCCCATGTTCTTCTTGGGGAATTCATTGCACTCCATGATCTTCTTTATCTGTGGTCCGACGAAGACAGCTTAGGGAAGAAGTCTTGAAGGTACTTGAAGGCTGCCGACTCATTATCTAGAGCTCTGACAAATTGTTTCATAAGGCCCAATTTGATGTGCAGTGGTGGCATCAGCACCTGCTGGGGGTCCCAGCCGTACTCATCATACTTCAAGGCGTCCAGCAAGGTCTTGATGCTGTTGTAATCCTCTTTGAGGTGCACCGAGTGAGCCAGGGGAAGAGACGGGTACTTTTATTATTATTATTACTTATTTCTTAGCAGACGCCCTTATCCAGGGCGACTTACAATTGTTACAAGATATCACATTATTTTTACATACAATTACCCATTTATACAGTTGGGTTTTTACTGGAGCAATCTAGGTAAAGTACCTTGCTCAAGGGTACAGCAGCAGTGTCCCCCACTGGGGATTGAACCCACGACCCTCCAGTCAAGAGTCCAGAGCCCAAACCACTACTCCACACTGCTGCACTACTTGTTACCATTATGGAGCAGCACGGCATTGAGGCTCCTGGATGAGCTGTCAATGAAGGACAGTATAATGAGAACATGATGGGAGACTACATTTGGGGGCTGATTCGTGAAAGTGATTTACAGTATAATCATAAATCTCGAAAAACTACTCACTTCTAAATCTTTTGTAGTCATTTTTGTAGTACTTTAGTATAAATACATGTTAATTTGTTGTTTTTTTCTGATTTTATGTAAACGAAAAGACACAAATTCGCCCGTTTTCTCATTGGAAATAGGTAAATTTCAAAATATCACTGTCCTGGTCACAAAAGCAAAGTTTGTGGGGAATAATAGCCATTTTCTATACTTTTGAGGCATAAGCAATTAGGAAATAACACTTACTACCCAGGAATAAAAATTGTGTTACATAGTGTTATCATAGTCCCTCCTTAGTTACAATAAGATGACACCCAGTGGCGTGGCACTTAGAAGTTTCTTGTAAACCCTTGTTAAAATAAAAAAGGACAGGGTCAAGATTTTTTCTTTTCTGGAATAATAGTGCTACAATCATAGTGTGCTACCTCTATGTTAGTGGTAAATGTAGCCAACATTGGGATTTATCACTTTGTCATTATTCAAACCTAATTTCTTTTGCATGTTAGCCTGTCCTCCGGGTACATTTATTTACATTTTGGTGGGTTTTTTATATTGCATTGCTGTAAAAGCCAAACTTCTATACTGTATTAAATAATGTTCATGTAGGGCAAAGAGAACCTACTCATACAGTACATTGCAGGATAAAAAGAAACACAGTATTAACCATGTAAAGGTAAATGCTACTTTTTACCACTTAGTTCAATTATACTTTTAATGGGATAATAGAGCACATTAACATAAATGTGTGCATTAATAAACTGTACGCAATCAAATGTGAATGGCAGTATAACCTTATGAATAGAGCATAGCCAATACCCTATAATTACACTGGAGTTTCCAAATAATTACTCCAAATAATTACTGTGCAGTGTAACAGAAGGCAATGTGTACCAAAAGGCAAGACCCAGAATACTGATTTTGCAAATTATAAACTATATACATACATATATATACATATATATATAGTTTATACATACAGATATAGATAGATAGATAGGAAGGAGGCTATGTGGTCCAGTGGTTAAAGAAAAGGGCTTGTAACCAGGAGGTCCCCGGTTCAAATCCCACCTCAGCCACTGACTCATTGTGTGACCCTGAGCAAGTCACTTAACCTCCTTGTGCTCCGTCTTTCGGGTGAGACGTAATTGTAAGTGACTCTGCAGCTGATGCATAGTTCACACACCCTAGTCTCTGTAAGTCGCCTTGGATAAATGCTTCTGCTAAATAAACAAATAGGTAGATAGATATGGGTCAGAATATATTACCACACATTAATATGTCTCGAGTTGATTTTGAGCTCAAAACTAATGAGAAATTTAGAAATTCTTGAAAGCTTCCTATATTTCTTATAGATGACATGTGCAATGACCCATGAACATGGTCAGTGATCATTAACCTTTGAAAGAAGATTCTCCATTCGGGACCTGCAGACACATCATATATCTAGGTGTGGATTGGAAAGGAAAATGATTGTGAGGCACATCAGTCATCCAGTCTGTCGAAGAGTTCTATGAAGAGTGAAATAGACCTTCTTTTTTATTTCCTTTTTCCTTTGGGCACCTTGAGAAAAGCCAAGCTCTATCGCAACAGAGATAAAGGTTGCCCACAGAACAAACTAGCATCAGAAGATTTGACATTTCAGCGAAGATTTGACATTTAAGTATTATGGAGTAGACTGGCCTTGAATATATTGAACTGTTGGTATATTTCATATGGAGAGAGAGGAGAAAAGCCATTACTAATGGAGGAAATCAGTATGCAGGATTGCATTATTGCCTTAAACATTGACAATATGTACAGGGGAACATGTTTCCAATGTTTGCCAACAATAGCAACACAATGGATGGGGAAGAAAATATGGTAGCACAATGGTACTGAAATGAATCCTTGATGGGTTCATTATCAATGGAAACATACACAAATATTACAGTACCGCTGTGGTACCATTTTATCAGTGGATCAGTACATGCATCATTGCCCTTTTGATCTCAACATCTCTTGCTGCATATATTATGCATTCCCACTGTAGTACCAGAGTCAGCAGGTCTGTAAAATGAGCTGCGTGCAATGAGCTGTAATGGCCAGCTTCTATGTCCTCAGTAACATAAGGTGAGTGGAGGGTCACAAAGTATGCAGTGATGAAGATGAAAAAAGTGAATTTTTAAAAACATTTTGTAAAATGAAATCACTACGCTAGTTTTATTTTCAAATCCTGATAAGCGTCTCTGGTAGGGGCATTTTGAGGACTTTCTTATTCTGATATTGTTTGGTTTGATATTGAGCCATCTGTGGTGCCATTCTGTAATTTCATTGCTTCCTCTATTGGAAATGCATCACACCGTTTTAAACCAAAGTAAACTTGGATTTTCCACTTACCACTAAACACTAGTATAATATGAAGTTACTAAATACTTTCAGTAAGTATCTTATACAGCAAACTGTTTATCCTGCAGCAAAAGCTGAAAGCCTCAGGGATGTCGTAGCCATTTTGATCAGGATGTGCCTGTCATGTTGTAATTAGCAAGTCAAGTCAAAGCTGGATCAAGACTTATCTTTGAAACACAGCTTGAAAGTAATGTGAGTCTGATCTTAGGCAGCTTTGCACCCTTACCTGCTGCGCTGGTAGCCCTTTATATTATATCATTATTTTGCTTGTAATTTCCCATTTCTGCCATTTTTTACCTGTCAGTTTGTTGTCATTCATTTTATTTCATTATTTCTCAGTTCATCAGTGCAACAGGGGGTCTTAGTACCTGCTACTTTAATTGTGGGTGTCCGCTGAATGATGAGAGAGAGACAGAGGGATGCAGCTGACAATGCCACACAGGCGTCACGATTTTATTAAAGTAAACAAAATGTTATGACAGGTGGCTGCCACTAGGGTACCAGCAATGATAGCCCTAGTGCAGGAGGACATACACAGACATAGCGTAATAAAAATAAGAGCTCCAAAAGAATGCAAAACAAAACACAGTGAGAAACAGCTAAAAACAAAAGTTTGCCACACACTGGCTTAGCGCTGCTCCCACTAAAAGGGAGGTCCCGCTCCGGAACCTACTCTGACACACTAAAATAAACTGGGGTGGGATCAAAATCCCCTAAATTAATCCCTATACAACTCACTCACACTGGCTCTCCACACAATAGTGAGGCTGCATGCTTGCTGAAACAAAAACCAAACGAACTGGCTTTCCAGCTCCTTTTATATACCATGTGGCTGGGCTTAATTGATCATCAATTAGTCAATTAAGCCCCAGCCACATTCTGCACATGGATTTGGCAGAGTTGGATTTAACCCCATCCCTGCCAAACTTAAATTCAAAACTTCACAACTTTATTTATAACTGCAAAAACCTGCCATATCTAGTGCACATTTATTCTATATATATTTTTAAACTATACATACACACAATACAATATAATACATTATTTACACGTGCAGGGCTTTTGCCCTGCCACAATCAGGAATGACAAGAGCCAGTGCAGACTTCCTAGCCTGTAAATTGTTGTTTTTAAATTAGCCAACCAAGGCACGTTGTTAGTAGGCAACGTGACCAGTTTCTGTTCTCCTCATGCTCTGTATTGCAGGGAGTTGGTTACTGTTGCTAAATCAAGGTCAGGCATTTTAAGTGCTCATTTCAAGGTGGTGGGAAACTGGGTTCTGAAGCAGGCACTCTCCTTATACTGTATGCTTCAACCGTTTAAAAGGAGCATATTTCTTCTTAGAGACACTGTACCTTCCAAGACATGCCCTCAAACATATTCATTTATCTTTTAGCTGGGACAAGACTTTTGGAAAAACACAAATATATGAAATCAACATAAGGCGCATGCTCTGCATGAATTCTCCAGGAATTTACATTTTCCTAAAATGCCTTTCCCAGATAATATTTAATTAAAATGGGCCTCCTTTTTCTATACAAAATATGAATATCAAAGTAGATATTTTATTATGTAAAATTTTCAAAGGACTACTGTGATTTTTTTTTTTTCAGAACAGTCATAAGACTCCATGCAAAATAGGATTGTGTTAGATTTAAACAATGCAGATATAAACAAGCTAGTGTGGCATAAAGAAATCTCAAAGCATATTACTATCGATAAAAATCAACAGAACACTCAAAACAGAAACTTCCGGAAGGGGTAGCTCCCTTCTGACAAGTAGGATAACACATTGCTTAGCCATAATGTACATAATGTGTAAATTGAAGCTGACAAAAGCTCATTTAAGTAAATCTGCATTCCATGTAGTTCCTAAGGTTATTGTGTACTAGATCCTGGGGCAGCCAGTGACATGCTTTACAGCCAGCCACTGAGGGCTATGTTTACAGTATAAAGCAATTATTTAAAGTTTGCACCCTTTCTTGGTGAAACAAAAAAGCTGCTCATTTTATAGAAATAGGAAGACACAACTGAGGAGGTCCTTAACCTCCTGACTTATTTATTAAAAAAAATAAAAATAAAAAATCAATGATTTATATATATATATATATATATATATATATATATATATATATATATATATATATATATATATATATATACAGACGTGCTCAAATTTGTTGGTACCCTTACAGCTCATTGAAATAATGCTTCATTCCTCCTGAAAAGTGATGAAATTAAAAGCTATTTTATCATGTATACTTGCATGCCTTTGGTATGTCATAGAATAAAGCAAAGAAGCTGTGAAAAGAGATGAATTATTGCTTATTCTACAAAGATATTCTAAAATGGCCTGGACACATTTGTTGGTACCCCTTAGAAAAGATAATAAATAATTGGATTATAGTGATATTTCAAACTAATTAGTTTCTTTAATTAGTATCACACATGTCTCCAATCTTGTAAGCAGTCATTCAGCCTATTTAAATGGAGAAAAGTAGTCACTGTGCTGTTTGGTATCATTGTGTGCACCACACTGAACATGGACCAGAGAAAGCAAAGGAGAGAGTTGTCTGAGGAGATCAGAAAGAAAATAATAGACAAGCATGGTAAAGGTAAAGGCTACAAGACCATCTCCAAGCAGCTTGATGTTCCTGTGACAACAGTTGCAAATATTATTAAGAAGTTTAAGGTCCATGGAACTGTAGCCAACCTCCCTGGGCGCGGCCGCAAGAGGAAAATTGACCCCAGATTGAACAGAAGGATAGTGCGAATGGTAGAAAAAGAACCAAGGATAACTGCCAAAGAGATACAAGCTGAACTCCAAGGTGAAGGTACGTCAGTTTCTGATCGCACCATCCATCGCTTTTTGAGCGAAAGTGGGCTCCATGGAAGAAGACCCAGGAGGACTCCACTTTTGAAAGAAAAACATAAAAAAGCCAGACTGGAATTTGCTAAAATGCATATTGACAAGCCACAATCCTTCTGGGAGAATGTCCTTTGGACAGATGAGTCAAAACTGGAGCTTTTTGGCAAGTCACATCAGCTCTATGTTCACAGACGAAAAAATGAAGCTTTCAAAGAAAAGAACACCATACCTACAGTGAAACATGGAGGAGGCTCGGTTATGTTTTGGGGCTGTTTTGCTGCGCCTGGCACAGGGTGCCTTGAATCTGTGCAGGGCACAATGAAATCTCAAGACTATCAAGGCATTCTGGAGCGAAACTTACTGCCCAGTGTCAGAAAGCTCTGTCTCAGTCGCAGGTCATGGGTCCTCCAACAGGCTAATGACCCAAAACACACAGCTAAAAGCACCCAAGAATGGATAAGAACAAAACATTGGACTATTCTGAAACTTGCAGTCTGGAGAAGGCACCCATCAAACCTGAGACAGCTGGAGCAGTTTGCTCAGGAAGAGTGGGCCAAACTATCTGTTAACAGGTGCAGAAGTCTCATTGAAAGCTACAGAAAACATTTGATTGCAGTGATTGCCTCTAAAGGTTGTGCAACAAAATATTAGGATAGCGGTCCCATCGTTTTTGTCCATGCCATTTTCATTTGTTTTATTATTTACAATATTATGTTGAATAAAAAATCAAAAGCAAAGTCTGATTTCTATTAAATATGGAATAAACAATGGTGGATGGTGATTGTCAGTTTCAAGTTATTTCAGAGAAAATTGTGCATTCTTCATTTTTTGTGGAGGGGTACCAACAAATTTGAGCACGTCTGTATATATATATATATATATATATATATATATATATATATATATATATATATATATATATATATATATATATTTGAGCATCAAAAGAAACTTATCACTTATATTTGGATAAAATCACTAGATGTGATCGAAAAATACAAACTCTGTTTTAGAGCAGGTGCAGTGACTTTTTATTGTGCTGATTAAGAATTGACATCACGAAGATGCTGCAAAATGATCTGTCGGATCTTGGGCAGGTGTTATGACTCTTGGTCTCCCAGTTCATGGCCTGTCATTGACAGAGTGTGTCTGGTTATACCGTCTCACCAGGTTTGAAATTGCTGGCTGTGAGCACCCAAGACGACGAGCCACAGTACGCTTCCCTAGTCCAGCCGCCAACATGCCGATTGCACGAAGGCGATGCTCTCTCGACAGTTCAACAGCTGAAATCAGCTGAAATCATTATTTCCAATGATCCTAGGCATTAAAATAAGTGGCTACTATTCCATAACAGTTTAAAATATTCATATTATTTCAACGCAGAATATGTGAGATCCAAATAGATGAAGGTGTTGCATTACAGGTATGATTTATGGGATAATTTTATTAATGCAAGAAGTACTATGTGTGAAGATAATTTTGCAGCTGAAATAGAATGATAGTTAATGAAATGAGGAATGGGATAATAAACCATGTTTTTTTTATAGACAAAATGTCTGCTATTCAATCTGATTTATATTTTACATATTGCTTTTATGCAAAGTACACTATGAAAGGCAGTCTTTATGAGGAGGTGGTCTTAAAAAGCCAAGATGATTTAGACTGGGTGATAAAGTCAATGGTTACCCTTGACATGAGATTAAAAATGTACCACAATTCTTGTTCATCTCACCAAATGGCTGTCTGCCAAGGCACCTTAGCAGGGACAAGACACAAAGAAGGCATCTCTAAAAGATCACAAAGAAGGTCAAATTTGTGCGGTGTCATCGTGCTCTGTGTCTGGAACATGTGCAGTTCTTAAATATTCTACTACTACAGTACTGTAGTCATGTACAACATCAATGTAAAACCAGAGAAAAATATTTTAAAGCCTTGTAAAAATGTCAAACCTTTGGAGACAGCGATGTTTGGTTCAGGGTTTGTGTAAAAAGGTATCTTGTATGTTTGTTATAAAGTTTACTCATATTGCTTTCAAATCATTATTCATCCACTGTCTGGTCTCTTCTAATTAATATTGACTTCTATGACGACTGCACTCTAGTTTGAGAAACCCATCCAGTATTCACTTTGTTACCATATTAGATCTGAGATGCTCCAAGTACGAACCAGCAGCCACACACTCCCCAAGCAAGGTTTTCAACCACCTGTACAAAAGCGACAGGCTTGTAGCCTCATCCCACCTCCAGGGTTTTGGTTCCATAACAGCAGTGCAACACACACACACAGACCAGGCAATGCTCCAATACATTTGCCTCACAGCAGCTTTCAAGCTTCTTAAAAACAAAACAACTGGACAGGTCCTGACCTTATAAAAATAAAAATAAACTTTACATACCATTTATAGCATGCATATCCTCACATTAATGAATGAATGAATTAAATTATTATTAAAAAACGCCTGTAGGGAGTAAATAAATTAATGTGATTTCCGCTCCAGTTAATATATCATCAAGGCAAATTCAATCAATTCCAGATTGGGAGTTTTGTTTTGACACAGAATAGTTTGTGCGAAATTAAATTAACTATTGTATGTTAAATAATTAATGCTCAGCAGCTATTTCTTTATTAATTTTTGGTCATTTTTTTATTAAGTAGTTCTATTTCCCTTGTTGCTGCTATATTTATATTTATTTATGTTCTTTATTGTAAATGATACAAAAAGTTACTATTTTCTTAAAGGCTGAATATTTTGTATAAAGCAAATTACTTTAAATTGGCAATTGTATGATAAAAGGAAGTTGAATAATGCTAACAAGTTTTTTTTAAATGAATATTGATCTGAAATACAGTGGGTTCTAAATTTTAAAGAATATAAAAGATGGAGTAGGGGCATTTTAAACAAGTCTATTTTCATATTTTTTTGCTGAAATTAATCTGCATGCTGTTGCAGGGGAATCATTGTACTCTGAGATATAGATTAATCAGTTATCAGTTTACTGCTTTACCTAGCTAAACAAGGAATTGCATTGCAGGGGGAAGAGTCATCAAACCAAGGAAACTTTCTGGAATTATGCAATTTGTTTTCGAAATATGATGAAGCTAAAATAAGATCTTTCAGTCTCACAAGCCACACAACTCAAAACAAGCTCTTACAAATTGCTGCTGATGTTGTCAGAAGTAATATAAAACAGAAAGTTCAAGATAATGGCTTTTTTACTTTTCTCGTTGACGAAGCACTTAGTTTCAGACAAGAACAGAAGAACATAAGAAAGTTTACAAACGAGAGGAGGCCATTCAGCCCATTTTGCTTGTTTGGTTGTTAGTAGCTTATTGATCCCAGAATCTCATCAAGCAGCTTCTTGAAGGATCCCAGGGTGTCAGCTTCACAACATTACTGGGGAGTTGGTTCCAGACCCTCACAATTCTCTGTGTAAAAAAGTGCCTCCTATTTTCTGTTCTGAATGCCTCTTTACCTAATCTCCATTTGTGACCCCTGGTCCTTGTTTCTTTTTTCAGGTCGAAAAAGGTCCCTGGGTTGACATTGTCAATACCTTTTAGAATTTTGAATGCTTGAATCATATCACACGTAATCTTCTTTGTTTAAGACTGAATAGATTCAATTCTTTTAGCTTGTCTGCATACGACATGCCTTTTAAACCCAGGATAATTCTGGTTGCTCTTCTTTGCACTCTTTCTAGATCAGCAATATCCTTTTTGTAACGAGGTGACCAGAACTGAACACAATATTCTAGGTGAGGTCTTTCTAATGCATTGTAAAGTTTTAACATTACTTCCCTTGATTTAAATTCAACACTCACAATATATCCGAGCATCTTGTTGGCCTTTTTTATAGCTTCCCCACATTGTCTAGATGAAGACATTTCTGAGTCAACATAAACTCCTAGGTCTTTTTCATAGATTCCTTCTTCAATTTCAGTATCTCCGTACCGAAGATTCATTGAAGCACCAGGTCTTTTGAAGCATGTGCAGAAAATAAGATTTTGTGTGTGTTGATTTTTTTTTTTTATCACATTCTTAGTACAATTCTCTTAGCACACAGAGCACCGCAGATACAAGACACAACACTTTCTCAGGCTTTCAGTGAATTGCAGAGAACTGTGAAAACGTTAGAGGGTATACGAACCAGCGCTAAATGGGATGATGTTTGGGAGGAAACCCAAAAGTTCTGTGAGCTGTATGATGTGCCTGTTAATCCTGATGCAGATGAAGAGTATGTTCACAAACGACCTGTGAAAAAAACAGCTTCATTTGACTGCTCAGTTATTACAAGCACACTCGGACAACAGGAATATCATTCAGGTAAAAATGAAAGTGCTAAGGAAACATGGGCCAGACAGCTGTATTTTCCTGTGTTAGACACGCTGGTTGGTGAATGTAATTACAGGTTTTCATCCCAGTCAATGCAGATAGTAGAAGCGTGGATGCAGTGCTAAAATGTGATCCAGAGGGCATCGATGGACTGCTCAGTAAATATGGAAGTGCTCTTTCAACCAATTAGAAACTTACACACAGAGATGGATTTGATTAAAATGGATTTACAAAACACAGACATCACTCTTGAAAGTTTGGAGGCGGCTGCTTAAACAAAATTCGATCCAAATTTTGCAAAACTTTTGAAACTAGCACTTACTCTCCCTGCTGGTACAGCTACATGTGAAAGGTCATTTTCTGCCATGCAACTTGAACGAAACTGGATGCGATCCACAATTGGTCAAGAGAAATTGTCGACTTTGTGTTTACTGCATATTGAAACCTTACCAGAGACATTAACCCAGAGCAGATCATTGATGCCTATGCTGCCAAGTCCAGTTGCCGGATTTTACTCCACGGTAAGACTGCTGCAGTCATTCACAATGCTACAACTGCTACTGACCTACTGCTTACATGTCAATAGTGCTGGTAAACCTATTACTGCCATGTCGGGTTGGAAAGAAAGATAGTTATATCATGTGCAGGGCTTGAATTTCATTTTTGTGTGCTGGGGGGATTTCTCCCCCATGCTCCAGCAAATGGGGGGGATTTTACAATTTTAGTGAGGAATGGCAAAAAGGCACTTTTGCATATAAAAACACACATATATACCTGGAAAATGTGTGATTCTCGCAATCCCAGAGGGGGATCTTACTGTATTTCGTTCGGTTTAGTAAATACATGGCAGAAGTACGAGATAGCCTCCACAAATGAAAGACTCACGAGCCGCCTATGGTGTTATTATGCAAAGCTGGAGCGTCAGGAACTTCATACTTTTATTAAAAATATTCACTTACACCTATCCCTTCCTTCTCTGCGTAAGCAGCTACAGCCTCATACATTATCAACTGAGTATGAAAGATCAGAAATGGTCCTGCCACCCAAGAAACCCTTTGATATTAACTTTTCATCTCTCTTAATCACATATTACTTTAAGACCACTTATCAGCCTGATACGTCTAATCCTCAACACCTTGACAGATTTGAAGGAAGCCCGTATTTAAATGACTTTCCAGCCACTCCTCTGTTCTCATTACCAGAATATCTCTCGAGCAGTGTGACAAAGTGGCTGAGTGGATACAGGTGCAGGAGTGATGCAGTGCGTGAATGAAGCAGACAGAGAATTGTAGTCCGGTTTGGAAAAGATTTTATTTATAAATCCCAGGTCTGGCGACCAAACAATAATCCCCCGGCAATACACAATAATGTGTACTGCACGGGGTAAAAAACAATGGGATTGCAGTGCCAAATAATAAACAATAACATCCTCCCCACAATAATACAGACACGGTCACCAGTCCTGGGTGCGTGCAGTAGTGCTCGTGGTGGGTGATACAAGTTTATTTTGTGACAGTGGTGAAGTGTTTTCCTGGCTTTGTGCTAGCCCATAGTGACAGCTCAGGAAACGTGTTAGCCGTCTAGCAATTTACAAACAAGACAAATTATGAACAGACAAACAAACAAAACACTCACAATACTCTTACTTTTCACTGGGGTCTCCCACAGTCCTAAACATGAACCAAAGCGAAGGAACAGATTGCGATTCTCCTTCCCCTTTTATGCCTTCAGACATGTCAGACACCTTGGTAAACGAGTGCAACCACCTCTCCAATCTGCGGCTGCCACGTCGTTTCCCTTCCGGGTCAATGCGTTAATGCAACGGAGTCCCGCCCCCTTTCTAGCTGGTTGACTTCCCTTGAACCCTAGGAAAGAACTGTCAGGGCAGCCCATCCAGGGAACTCTGTTCTCACTGCGTAGCGCCCTCACAGGTCGGGAGGGAGATTTATAACCAAGAATCATTGTATTTCTGTTACAAGCAGGCACCACACTTTAACATAAAACATAACATTTAGTTTTTTACCTTGTTATTGCTTTTCTTGTCCTAAGTATGTTTTTTTTAGAGATATACATTCTTCAAAACCTTGACCTGCCCTACCCTTTTGTTCCCTCTCAATTGAATCCCAGATTGAAAAATAAGTTTATAACAAGGGCTTTGTGATGTTTCATTTCCACCTCTCCTGCCTCCTGTTTTAGAGAGAGCTTCAAAGTAACTCCAACTCAAGAAACGTCTTAGAATTTCCTGGAGATCTGACCTCTGCTTCAACACACTAATCACCCTTGGTCTGTTTTTACTCTATTGCAGCAGAATAAATGATGGCACTGTTTTCATTTCACCTGATTCATAATCCAAGGTAAGGGAATTTATAAACCTGGAAAACTGAAGCTGTAAAAAGCATCTTCACTCAGTGTGACACTGTTTTATATGTATAACTGGCCCATAATTCAGGTACTATTCTAGTGAGTATTATTTGATTTTTTAAAAAACAATTTTATAATGAAAATGAAAAATCTACTCAACAAAGTTACCAAACCAGAGATAAACATCTCTGACATTTTATGTAGGGACTCGTAATTCATCTTAAGAAGCTGTTGCTTATTTGATTTAGAATTGGAACTGGTATTTTTTTTCTATCATTTTCTAACATTTTTTTCTAATAATTATGTAGAGTGAAAGGGTGAGAATACTGTATTATATAATGTCTTTGCATTCTCATGTTCTTGTTTCCCATTTGAACATTATATTAACCTTGCAGCAGGTTCTCAAGTGGTCTTTATATACAGTACAACTGGTTGCTGGTTTGTCAAGGCACAATTTGTAGCATGTAGAAATTTGCAGCTCTATATCCTTCTCCAGTACCTGTTTGTCTATATTATTTAGCAGGGGTTATGGTATTATATTTAAATTCATATGAGCAATGAAAAAAAATTAGCCCAAAGTTTGCTACTTTACTGCCATGCCAATTACCTACAGTACATTCTAACCTAACCTGATTGGCCATCTAAATCCATTGACTTCATATAAAATGATGGTTGTAGTCCTAAGTCACACTTTATTCTGCATTCTAAAAAGTATTCATTTTCAACATGTGCAAAAAAAAAAAGCTTTTTGGTTAAGGACAGCTGGGAGCAATGTATGTCAGTGCTGAAAAATCAAACCACCATAATTTCCTCCAAAACATGCAAAAATATGGGCTTATGAGGCAATGGTATAGTAACAGATTCTACAATCCTGCTACTACAACAATTGGCCTGGGATTTCCAGCTCTGGTAGTCTTCAATGACACATTGCCACAGTAAATTACCACAGCTTTATAACAAGCCTAATTGCCTGGAATCTCACTGTTGTTTGTACAGTTTGTCTTGTCCAATTTTTATAGTCATCAAAAATATTTCATAATTATGCTCTTTGGAATGTTTCTGCACAATGAGCTAATTGGTGCTTTCATCACATATATTGAGATGTATTTGTCTTTTTTGCTGTTTTACATTAGGAGTAAGTAGCTTGAACAACCTTTTGTTTCTTTACTCTTACTTGACGTTGTTATGATGTGTGCAATCATTCGGAATGGTTCTTTTTGAAATTTCTCAAATGTAAGTCTGCTTTGCTTTGACTGAGTTCAGGAGCTGCTCTTCACTTCTAATTGCCTGCAATAGACAGCTGTAATGTAGGCTAGATCCGCTGAAGTGTCTTTATATTATTAAGCACCAGCACCATCAGAAAAAACATAAGGTGGGGTTGGCTTTTACTTTTATGAAGATGCTTTTGCTCATCTGGTTACATATATCTGACAGGCAACTAGAACTAAATACCAGCTCCTACACTCAACTGGAAACACCTTAACACAGACTGATATACAAAAAAAACCCACAATATTTGAGTCATTTTTATAAATCCACTCAGTGTGACTGCAAACATCATAGAAAGATAAAGGAACAGTAAAAAAAAAAGTAATTTGATGCTTTTTACTTTTTAAGTTAAATGCCCTTTAACAGTCACCAATGATTTGACACTCCCCAATTTCACCTCACCGCTACAACCCACTTAACGGTTTAAGAGAACTGAAGGTCAACGGGCAACCTCCATTTCTGCTGTAAAGCTAATGGCCTACTAAAGAGATTTGGGAGTTGGCTATGCCTTCAAGCCAAAAGCATGCCAGGCATATTTATAACAAACTAAAACAAAGAAATACATGGACAAAACGATAGCAATGCAAAGATACAATAAAGTGACATTTGCATTTTGTAAGATGTTTGTTAAAGTTGTCCAGCTTATTGTTTTTTTTTT
Source organism: Acipenser ruthenus (assembly GCF_902713425.1). NCBI lineage: Eukaryota > Metazoa > Chordata > Actinopteri > Acipenseriformes > Acipenseridae > Acipenser > Acipenser ruthenus. The sequence goes on along the minus strand of NC_081196.1, from coordinate 43,073,984 downwards.
TTTTGTTCCTGCTCATTCTGATAAAGTTGTCGGTTTTGGTTGTTTTTGAAAACAAGGTCAACAATTCTTCATATAGTATCATTGGATGAAAAACAAGGTGTGATGCCTTTGGGAATTTGGATGTATGGTAATAAAAGATAATATTGAGTGAATGTGTATACAGTATTAAAAATAAGGCCTGTAAATACAAACCAACGAGAAGGAAAGACAATTCAACCATTCCAAACTGTGCCTTGCCCGCTAGCCTGTGCTGTGTGACTGTTGCTGTGTGAGCTGTCGGACAGTGAGTGTCAGTAGTTAATATTATGCTATGCACCCTTGATGAATGTGAGTAACAGCTGGAATCCAGGAAAAGTGTCTGTATTACAAATACCAAAAATAAAATGCTGACTTTAGGTAATAAATAAGCTGCATAGGAGTGCTCCACCACAAACAAAGGTACCAGAACAGCACTGTGGTCTGCCCAGGCCCCACAACACCCCTGCCAACAACAGAGTATAGCCTACCTTTCCTCTGCTTTGTGCTAATACAGCAAATACATCTGGAAAGATAACAGGCATTGCAGAACTTGCACTACAAACACTTTATTAACATTATTATTGGCCCTCCTTTCACTGAGCTGATAATCTTGTTTTTTTCACTTTATTTCATGACATATATTTCAAGTACAGCTATATAAATAAAGAACTGCATGTATTGATTGCTGCTATATTATTGGAGTAATTTTCAACTTCAACACATTAAGTGATTAGGTATTGGAAGCTGCAGAAACTTATCAATAGAATTGTCTTTGAAATATCTGCATATTGCAGATTTAACATGTAAATCCAAGACAAGAGCTACTATCCTTAAGGGTACAAACACATGAGACAAGCTGTAGTATGTAAAGATACTGAAATAATGCTACAGGACTCTACTCCATTGTAATGAATCCTGCTGCATGGAGAATCATTATAAAACATACACAACTTAGGCAATAAGTAACCATGGTAGAAAAAAAACAAAAAAACACACACACACAAACACACACACCTGTTTTACAAAACACAAGAGGTTTATTAATATACTTAATTTTTCGAGTGTCTGACTGCACATAAATAAATATATATATATATATATATATATATATATATATATATATATATATATATATATATATATATATATATCTATTACACCTCAAAATCTTACACAAATACAACAGTCATAAGTTGATAGGTTACAACAAATTTTGGTGTGACAAACATTTTAAAAACCATGGGTAAAAGAGGTTCAACAAAGACAGAATCACTGTGACAACTCCACTATGTTGACAAAAGCTTGTAGGTACAACGTATTAGAAAGCAGTCTGCCAGCATCTTGGAAATGGAACCTTGCATGACTTCTTCGTTAAAGATGTGGCTAACTGTTATATACAAATTCAGTATGGACGACAGTTATTGTTACACATGTAGACATCCACACAAGAAGATACAGTAAATACCTGGATCAGTGTAGCGATTTGCTGACAAAATTTGTGATATACAAATATATACATATATACTGTATATTTACACTGACTGTCTACATTATTAGGACCTTTACTTAATATCGTGCTGGGCCACCGTATGTCACAGTGCTGGAAGGTGTCTCAAATTCATTCAGTTATGTTTCACACAATAGGTGCATAGAGGTAGGCAGAGGATCTTGATAACGAATGTGTCATTCAAGGCCACCCAAAACATGCTCAAATGGATTGAGATCCAGGGATTGCCATGCCATGGAAGATGCCTGAAGTCTCTATAATGCTCCAAACCATTATTACACAATTCTGGCACAATTCTATGGGTGCATTACCATCTTGAAAGTAGCCATAGCCATTAGGGTACAACTGCAACATTTTTGGATGGACTCGATCCTCATAGATGCCTAAGTAAACTTAAGCTAAGCCAAATCCAAATCGGGTATATAGGTTGTAATACAGTAGCCAGGCAGTGTATCTATAGTACATACATATAACATAGATATACATAGATATACAGACATTGAAATAGCACACATGGCACCCAGGACTTTAACCTTTTACTTCCTTGTACTTTTAAAAGTGTTATGTTCCTGCTTACTTGATGTCCTGTCCCCTTACAGGTCTACATTTAACTTCCATTTACCATTATTTTTGAATTAATATGAATTGTGAAAAACCAAATGTTGCACAGGTGTTGCACACACTGCTTTTAATCCTTTTTTGTCCTAAAGGGAATCTGCAGAAGCAATATCTTACACAGTGCAATCTGTACATACCTGTGTGCAGTAACTAATGCATCTGCTTATTTCAGTTACCAACGTTCTGCCAGGCTTCGAATTGTGAATTAAAACAACTGCAGTTTACAGACCATATAAGGTGAGAGAATATTCTTTGCCGACATCAGGTTCTCATAAATGTCAAAGTATTGATAAAAGTAGTTGATATGAAGTTTTATTTAAGGAATGTCTGGAAGTAAAAGGTGAATATAGTCCGAAAATAATATGAGTCAGAATTTACCTGAACCATGTCTTTGATTTTTCATTAAAAAGAAAATATTGACAATCACAATAATACAACAACACACACCTTTGAAAGGGTTAATGGCCTTTTGTGTACAAAAACAGTTCTGTCTCTTGAGAAGAATGTTTAAGTGGCAACAGAACAGCAATGAACCAACACTGGAGGCTGTGTGGTCCAGTGGTTAAAGAAAAGGGCTTGTAACCAGGAGGTCCCCGGTTCAAATCCCACTTCAGCCACTGACTCATTGTGTGGCCCTGAGCAAGTCACTTAACCTCCTTGTGCTCCGTCTTTCGGGTGAGACGTAGTTGTAAGTGACTCTGCAGCTGATGCATAGTTCACACACCCGAGTCTCTGTTAGTCGCCTTGGATAAAGGCGTCTGCTAAATAAACTAATAATAACACTGACTTTTCATGATGATTTTTCTCATCACAGTAATAGCACACACCACTCTAAATATGCTCATTACATACTCATCTGAAAAGGTTAATACACACAGTACCTCACTTTGGTTCTCACTTGAAATCATGAATGCATTTGATATAATCTATTAGTTGATTAAAATGCAAGAATAACTTGCTTTCTATAGAAAAATGTACAGACACAACTGAGAATACTGATTAAAAAACAATATTTGATAAAAAAAAAAAAAAATCAGGACAATTTCTCCAAGACACTCTGACTCATTAAGAAGTTATATTTTAAATGAATGTTTAATTCAGGTAAACACACTGTAAATATCACTGTATAAATTAATGTGGAAATCAGAATTGTGATCAAAGGGAAAAACAATTCACGCAATCTAGCAACACCTGTAGTGTTTGCAGGAGCAGCGGTTAAATGTAACATGCTGTGCAAGGAAACCTGCATTAATAAACATGTTCCTTAAGGATGAATGTATGTACATACAGACTGATGGACATAGGGCCTTCATACAGTATATATTTGAGATGCTAACAAGCTCAATAACTTGTGCTGAAGGATGTCCTTAACTAGTTTCATCACTTGAATAACTGGAAGTGTGACAGAAGCACGGACTACATCCTGCAAAAGTGTAATTTTGCTAACAATGAATGTACCCAATCCAAAGGCATGGTATTTTGGACAAGACAGAACATTTAGTACATTTTGCAATACGTTTTGGATCTTGGCCCAAAAATACAGCAATGTCCTTGAGTGTCCGAGATAGGCAGTCTGTACTTTGCTGTCTGCATTTAGCTAAAACATTATTCTTTTTTAATTAGGGATACACATCTCAGACTGGCATAGTGACATTAAATATGTGCTGGAAAGGATGCTAGAAGTGAAAGTGGATCTGATTTATTCTGTGCAAAATTGATGTGGGCCTCCGGCAAAGTGTTTCCCCATGTGTCCTTTGTGTCAGGCTTCATAATTTCCAGCAAGGGCATTGCAGCCTGCGGTACTAACAGACACCTGTTCCTTCTATAAAAGTAACGCTCTGTGTGTGGTTACTTACATGTTAGGATCTTATCTTTGTCCAGCCCAACCAAAACATTTCACAGCTAAATATTTCACAGTAGAGTTGATGAAGTCTGACAGCAAGTGCAATTCAGTAAAAAATAAAAATAAAAAATAAAATAAAAGTGGCATACCATTTCAGGAAAGACAACATAGTCATGCTGCCCAGAATGTCCAAATATTTTAGAGTCGATTCTTATAATGCAAGTCAACCTTGTGCTTACTATTTCCTTCGTATTTATATAAACATATGTACTTTTAGTACACGTGGTTTGTTCACAGTTTATCATGGAACAGGCAGAATAAATATGTATATTGTTTGGGTTAAAAGGAAATAAAACTGAGTGTTGTATAGACTTCTGTGGGTCAGAGCTGTGTAGAGCAACTGGCTATGAATGTTTTTACAGGCATTTACTGGCAGATGGGGAGACATATTTTAAAACAAGCCCCTCAGTATTGTCTCTCTGGTTATGACTTTTAACACTCGTGTGCATGTTCACAATATGTTATTGTTCATACACTCAAACTGTACGTGGCTGCAGCACACATTTTGACAGCAGTTCCCATGTGCTACATCAACATAACGACTTCATGATGGACAGTGTTTAAAAAAAAAAAAAATACTACCAAGCCTACATATTGCTTTTCACAGCAGATATGTTTTCATAGGTGACATGTTTCACATTGGTATTATAATGAAAACGGACAAAGAGATTCTCTCCGTCTGTCTACAAAGCAGTATATTTTACACTTTTGAATTGTAAGTCGTAATGTCCTAACTTTACCTTTTACAGAAAAAAAAAACAGTACAGAGAAAATATTATTCTGGAAAAAAAGATTAAATAAATAATGTCACAAGTTAGCCAAGGTAACTTCTGCACCAATTTAAAGTTGAATGGTGCATCATTTGGTTGGAATGTATTTTTTTAAATTAATTTGATGAAAGCGGTCTGTTTTTGCCAGGGCTTTGAGCTAATGTTATGAATGCCAAGCCCCAGATGTGCATGCATTATTAATGAAGACTTACAGCAGTACATAGGAGAATATCACAGTGCTTGTCAAAATATTTAAAACACGTTGTCTGACATTTCACTTTTTACCACGTTAGTGGCTCCTTGCTTATAGCTCCCATAGCTATTGCCTTTCTTATTTTAACTGTTAGCAAATATCATTACAGTGCATTACATTAGAAAACAGTGGCATTTTGATACAGCTACTACCATTCGTAGACACTACCATTCTCAATATAAATGAACGCACCTGTTTAAAGGTATTAATACATGAAGCAGGTGCTAAAATAAAATGCCAATAGAACCACGATGCAGTTCTAGAGCATATTTAAAAGTTTCCTTGATTAGAAAAGTATACTCTTATTATAACCCTTCTACAAAATAATGTCATCTTTATCAAGCCCTGGATTTGCTGTCATGCTTGATTTTTACAATCTGAGGTGATCTAGAAAATGATATGCATGAATATTAAAATCATATACTGTACTGTATTCATGAAACTGCAGTATACAATGCATAGGTAACAACAGCGTGTGACCAGGTTCCCTTCATTTCATTATACATTTAAAAACAATGAATGAAAAACAGATGCTAGAAGTCTATGAGCATGCTAAAGAAACGGCTTGAAATCACAATATCACCTCTATAGAAACAGCATCTCGCTGAGTGAATCATTTCTAATATGGCTGGATATTAAGAAGAGAGTCTATTGTCTGCACTGTTAAGTGCCCTGCTAACCCTTCCCAGGCCACAGAACTGACAGGCACTTGCTGTGGAGAAGCTTGTAGGTCTGTCTGTTCACAGTGCAGCAGAGAGAAAGAATACCAGCTAGTAGCAGGCCTATGGCAACTTTCAATTAATTTACTTCCAAAAACAACCCTGATTGCCTCTGCAACCGCCTCTATCCGGTACGTTTCATACGGTTCCCCCAGCAACCGATAAGTACCATTAATCTATACAAAACTGTAGAAGATGGAGGATTATACATTGTATTGATGTTGTTTGAAACTCAGAAGTCAAACAGGAAGAATAACACTGAACCTATAGAGAGATTTACTTCATATGAAAATATTTTGTAAAATGCTACCATGATAGATGCAGCTATATATGAAATCCAGGAGCTCCTAGTTGTTTCTGAGGACCTTGCTATCACTTGTTAATTTATTCTATGTAAATCTGTGCTACAATAGAAGCAAGTTGTAGGCAGAATTCATATTCTAACATTGCACATGATGACAAGGTTCGATCGATGTTTATCCTAGCAGTGACTTTGGATGGATTAACATGTATTCCCCCCCCCCCCCCCCCCCCAACACCAGCCAGTATGTTCTGATATATTTTATTTTTGTTGATTGGCTCTGACAACAGTAATATAAGATTGTCTTGTCTATGCACAAAAGCAGAAAGGGCAGCCCCTCATGGACAATCAACAGCAGGAGGAACACCAAGTAAAAGCACTTTTAATGTCAACTTCCATTTGGAATGATTGAACTGGACTACTCAGTAAGCCTTGTGGTGCTGCTCCTGAATCCCAACAAGGCTGCAGCTCAGAGTCCAGAGTCGGCTTTGAAGTTCCTCATCGTAAGAGGCATCTGCAGACTTTGTCCTTTGACCATTGTAGAGATAACAGCCTCCGACTCCCTCCAGCTCTGGTGCAGCTGCTGCATATATTGAAGTTGAGGCTCCCTCCTCTGGGGTCTGTCAAGAAAAGGAGACCAAGGAAACAAACACAACAACAAAAAAAGAAGCAGAATATTAATAGCTATAGGCAATTTGATGAATACTTTACTTGCTTTCTGTGTTTTATTTATGGCAATGTAACGTTTGAGATGATAGCCATGAGCTTGAACCTGATCATTAGGAATCTGAAAAGAAACTGTCTACATAATTGGACATCCAGGACTACAATGAACATTCGTAGCTTAAATCAGTTGATGCAGTCCTTGATTTTAGCAATTGTAGTTTCTGGTGAAAAAACACAGCTTTACTTTCTGAATTTAAAGGTTGAAATGAAGATTAAAGCATCTTCATTTCCCTCTCACTAAAACTGCTAAATATTTATCTGACATGTAATGATGAATATAGATGCTGACACTAAGCCCAAAGCAGTTTATATGACGCAAACAGTATAATCAGCTGGGGACTGAAAACAAACGTAGGTTCTGCAACATGGATGAACATTAAAGAATAAATAGCAAAAAATTATTGTAGCTATGAGCTTCTTAGAATGTTGTTCCTCTTGTATTTCATTATAACTGTTTCTAAACAGCTTTCAGCTAAATTCAATGCAGATGTTAACTGGAAACCTTTAAGTTTCACTGGTTCCACCTGTTCTGAAGTATTAAAATGACATTTTAACTGGTAAAATAAATGGATTGATTGAAATTCAAACCATATTACTCAGAAATAAAATATCTATACAAGAATTAGAATTATAATTATAGAGTGAGCTCACACTGCTTACAAAGAGAAATCATTAACCATAACCTCAGGCCTAAGAAAATAAAAATCTGAAAAATATTAGTACTGCCACAATTGCACACTGGAGTTTAATGACCTGAGGGATATGAATCATAAAAATAATCTATACTGATTAATTCAATTTCCCATGCCTGTCCTCATAGGCAATTCTGATTTACTTCTTAAATTGGTGCATCACTAATTTCTATACCCCCCCCCCCCCCAAATCCTGAATATGTAAGCAATAAGACCTGACACAGAGGGCATTACCAGGCATTATATAACGTTTGGGTGATGTGGCTCGAGACGAAGTCGAGGACGCTACTACAACCAAACGTTCGTATAAAGCCTGGTAATGCCAGATGTGGAGGGTCTTATTGCTTATATACTTCAATGTTACTGCACAATTCTCTATAAAATGTGTAGAAAACAGCGTTTTTAAAACGGTATACTTTTATTTGAAAACAGAGAACAAAAGATTGTGAAAAATTGTATTATTATTATTATTATTATTATTATTATTATTATTATTATTATTATTATTGTTATTGTGGTTATTAAAAATGCTTCCATGAAAATAAACTGAGGACAAAGATTGGGGAAAAAATTGTGCAATTGTGCAATTGTAATAATAATAATAATAATAATAATAATAATAAAGCATTTTCTTTGGTAATTGATTTGAATATTTCCAGATATCGAGCAGTTATTAAAAATGCTTCTGGGAAAGTTGCCTAGTACTTGGACAGCAGAAGCAGCGTGACCTTCAGAAAAGCTTGATGAAGAAACTGGTTCAGTTTGTCAGACAGTACTTCTCTCTGTACTACTTACAGTGACTGTAGACATCTCAGAGGTGCTCGTATTTTCCGTAATGTTTTGATTTAGCCATTCTTCAATTGACATCTTATTAAAAGGTTGAAATTTACTTTAAAACAACATGTTGTTAATAGCTGATGGCGTTATCTTGTTTGATTTGTTTTTGTGATGCGGTTACAAAGACTCTAAGGACATATATAGGGGATTATGTCCCTCTAGCTCAACCATATTTAGAATGTGTGGAATCTTTCCATTGAAGTATATACAGTAAATAAACTACAGTTTTTTGAGCAGACAGTTAGCTTGACGTCATACAAGCTGAATGATGGCTTCATGTCCTAAATATGAGCTCAATACCAGGCCTAAGGTTTTCATCCCCAGTTTGCCTCCAGATTATTCTGTTGCCAGAATGATAAAATAAGACTTGACTGAAAAAATGACAGACAAGCTTTGAATATCACAGTCTGTGGACATAAGCAGAACTTGGGAAAACAAAAAGCGTCACCACTGAAAAAAAGTAGTGCTGTTAACTTTATGGATATCAAAAAGCTAATTTAAGGCTTCATTTGGGTGGGGAAAGGCATTTATATAGTTATAGGCACATATATATTACTAAGTAGGTTAACAATCAAATATAATGGAATTTTAGATAACTCACAGCAGATACTGACTGCACTAATCCTCAGTGATTATTGAAGCTAGAAAATAAAGGTTATTCTTATTTAGTTAATAGCCATGTCATTGCTGCTTTAATATAAAAAGAGGGTTACAGGTGTCCATGGAAAGGGTTGCATCAGAAGGACTGCAGACGATGCCATCGCTGAGATGTTATTACGGAGAGGTTCCCTCAAGGACATTTCTCACTTGGACTGGAGAATGTAAGCTGATTACCTGTCAGTCACTTCACTATCAGAGCTGTTCCTACTGATTCGCAAGTGTATTAATGGAAAGATAATTGCAGAGGTTCACATTTGTAATTCATCTTGACAATGACGAATTGCAGACAGATGTCAGAACTGAATGTAGAAATGGATTTATTTCTCAACAGTAAAAACTAAATTGTATTAATCTCTAACGTAACACGCACTTAAAATGTACCATGAACCGTACGAAGACAAACACATACATTGAAGACTGATTAAATGTTAAAAATAAAATTTATGAATTTTAGTTTTATTAATATTTTATATTAATATTCAGAATTCTTTGACTTTTAATATTCCTTCTAGTTATGGAAGCATTACACCATAAAACTGATAATTTTGATAAACAGCCTTTTTCACAATTTAAAACATATTTTCTAATACGGTTTGTCTTACTTCTCTTAACTTGATTAAAAGATAAGTGCATTTGCCAGGGAACATTTTTAGACCATGTGTGTATGTTACTATACACTGGACAGATTATTTTGTACCTGTACTGCAGAGAATGACCAATACAGTATATACAGTATATACAGGGGCTAGATGATGGACAGGAAAAATAGGTACCTTAGATGTTCACCAAGCTGCCCCTTGTAAACAACCCTCTTAAATATAACCACAGTAGTAAATCCCTGAAGACAGCACAATATCAGGAGGCTGCAATTCAAGAAGGAATCTCCCTTTCCTAGCAGCTGCTGTCTGAGTGATGCTATCAGATGGAACGATCCATCCAAAACAACGAATTGGGATGTATTCTACTATCATCAACCGCTATTAAAAAAGGCAAAGTAATTAATAGTATAAAACAATGAAGTAACGTATATCTGCCACTACTGATGTCAACACAGAATTAAAGCCATTAGTATTGTGATAAAGAAGATCACCATGACTTGCATCTGCGATATCTACAGTACAAGTGTGTACCTGCCTATACATGCAGTTGCATGTATAGGCAGGCACCAAAAAGAATGCTATCCCCAGAGCTATCATTTCAAAAGGTAATTGGTGTTAACAGAAGGGAACACAGCTAATCAAATGACATAGTAAATGTGATTCACCAGGTCATTCTTCCATTGGATTTGAATGAATGCAAGATAGATTAAACCCAAATCAAACAGACGTAACGCAGCAGCATTTGGAACAGTGCAAATGTGGCCGGTAATTATTTTGTTGGGTTTGAATGAATGCTAGATAAATAAATATTCATTCAACAAAAAAAAAAACAAAAAAAGAGATTATTGACTCATTACAGGTGTCAATACCAATACAAAAATAGATCACCTTGCAGCCACATTCACAACATGTGTAGCCTCTCATAAGAAATGCCCAGAAATAGTGTCATCAAAACCAGATCAGTGCTTCCCAATATATATGGCTTTCAATAGCTTTCAAGAATAAAAAGTCTAAAATGCAGTGGGACATAACTTTACTCTTCACGAATGTGATCAAAGCTGGCTCACTGTTTGAAGTGTTTATCGTTTGAAGTTGCTTCCCAACTAAATGCAAACTAAAATGTAAAAACTAAAATGCAGAAGTGCTCAAACACCACTTTTGAAAACTGATATCTTTAATTGTGGAAAGTAATTTATTTGATATGCTAATAGAGCCGTTGCAATGCTTGCCTCTGCTAGTGCTTGTTTCTTTGATCTTTTAGCCAACTAAAATTGTGTGATGTCATTCAAAGAGGTCACTTCATTTTCCCAAAGTAGTTTTACTATTTATTATGTTTAGTGTATCAAAACTTAGTTTTACACACCTAATAGTCAGGCTTAGTAGTTACTGTGGCAATAAACTATTGTTTTTCTACAAAATTACAGACACCTGTTACATTACATGATTTAAAAATAATACGCTACACAGACGCTGGTCATGACAGCATGAATGCATGGGTGTTCTTTTGCTTGCATACTGAAAAAGGCTTAATTCAATGGCTTAAATTAGGGAAATCAGCCAACATTGGATAAAGTATAAGCTAGGATTGATAGGACTGATGCGAACGTGTAGAACATCTGCTCTGCTTATTATTCTGGTGCTTAAAAAACTAAGTTATTCTTGACATGTATATGTACAGCCATACACCAAAAATTAAATACCTGAATTGACTCATGTTTTTCCTTCTCATTGCAGAGCACGCTAATTCCAAAAGTGTTTCTTAATTTTAAATAAGGCTTCCGCATGTCAAGTAATGAATCCAACAGTACCCGGAAGAACAGCCCAGCCACCAGCCCCTTGAGGAGTTGAGCCGGCCAGCAGATATTCTGGTAGAGGTCTGTGTTCACCACTCCTGGGTCCACTGCATTGGTCATTACATGGCTCCCCTCTGCTGTCAGGCGCTGCTGCAGGTAGTAGGTAAACAGCACAAGGGCAAGCTTGCTTTGGGCATATGCACGGTGTGATGAGTAACAGCTACTGTAAGTGAGAAGAAAAATCGATAATAAGGCAAGGTTAGTAATACAGTATATAAAGCCACATTTATATGTGTGTGTGTGAGGGGATAGAGTATATTGCTTACAGGGTAAAAAAAAATCCCCACAAAGTAAAAAAAAAAACCTCCTTGTGCTCTGTCTTCGGGTGAGACGTAGTTGTAAGTGACTCTGCAGCTGATGCATAGTTCACACACCCTAGTCTCTGTAAGTCGCTTTGGTTAAAGGTGCCTGCTAAATAAACTAACTAACTACTACAAACAGAACCTCATTTGGGAGGCGGTAAAGACAGAACTCACTGTCTAATCACTGAAATAAGGTTACTGCTTACCGCATAGCCAGTGCTGATAAACGCCATTTGTTCTAATCATTGTCTTATTATAGGGTAACACAATCTAAATTTTCTTCATGGTTAAGCACACCAAGGAGCTTTGAAAACTCAGAGAATGCTGATTTATGTTGCTGGGTCCCTATGCAGCCTCCTTGCAGTATTAATTTCCTCTGCTTCAGGTGCAATTTACCATCAAATAACAAAGATCATTAACAATATAATACTACTGCATGTAATTAAAGCTAATTACCACAAAAATGAATCAGAGAGCGGAGAGGCCTAATTTAACTCAGTGTATCTAGATAAATCACCATGTTAAACAATTCAAAAGACTGATGCTTATATAAACTATAATCTACTATAATCTATTGAACACAGGCAGTACACATTACAAAATCAAAATGTAGAATTTGAAATTTGAAAGCATGTTACTTTGTGAAATTGGGTTTCCCTTCTCCGCATCTACAGCCCTTCACACAAAAGAAACATGACACTCATTCTCTCTGTTTAATCCAGTAGTTTAATTTCCTTTTATACCATAGACTGAGAGATAACTACTTACGCTGCTACTAACAACCAAATGAGCAAGATGGGCTGAATGGCCTCCTCTCGTTTGTAAACTTTCTTATGTTCTTATGCTCTTATAACTACAACAAGAATTACATTTTTGTCAGGCTGACTTCCAAGACAATTGACGTTGTAAATTAAAAGAACTGATAAAAAAAAAGATGAGGAAGAAATCTTTATAATCTGGTTTCAAATCTTCTGTGTCTATCTCGCCATTCTGAGCACAGGCAGCAGCATACAGAGTGGTGCTCAAATTGCATTTCACAGAATAATCTTAAAGAAACTTGATGTTAGAGATAAGGAAAATAGATGGCTCTATATGCAACAGTAAAGGCAGGGCACCACACAACACTCTTCCACCTTAGCCAGCTGCAGCCAATGAGAGCCGGGTCACGGCACCAATGTAACAAAGGAGGTGAAGCACAAACCGGCAACCCTGCACACTGCAAGCAAGCACCAGGCTCAGCAGCATTAATGGGTATAGAGCTTTTAAATGAATCTCTCTGACAGGTGACAGAATCTAAAACGGCAACACAAAATAGAATGCAAAATCCATCTTAAGAATTATTGGTGTTGGCCACTGGATGAAAATGGAACTACAGCAGAGATTGGTTTAGTTCAGTGACCAGACAACACGAATAGCTGCAACCATTTTTCAGAAATGAATTGCAATTGAAGTCTGTGTAATAAGTATATGAATTAAAATTCAGCATCCAGAATGATGTGCTAATAGCGTTACCTAGTTCTGGGAGCTGTTTACATCCCAATAATTGTCCACAAGCACTGTGAAACCACAGTTCGTGGAGGCCCTGGCTGTCTGGCCTTAAAATCACAGTGACATCACCCTAGCTAACTTCAATCTCTGCCTTGCCCTTCACAACAGCACAGTCAAGATTGGAATTGGCTCAGTACTCCTAAATCTTCTCTGCATAGGTATTACCTCAAATCTGCATCCAGTTATCACAAGTGAGAAAGTAAATATTAATTTGGTAGTTCTAATTAGAATGTCAACATTTGAAATTTGGGGAAAAATCCTTCTGGTGTTGCCTCGTGCTGCTGTAACTGAAAATGACAGCTGTTTGACAAAACTGACAATACTAATCTCGTCAACCGTGAACCATCCAGTTTTACAATATCACTGTCACTGCTTCTGGTGCTGTGACCTTTGACTTCCATTTTTCTGGTGTCTGAACTTTCATTCACTTGTAAACCACATTTTTTATTTATTTTATTTCTAAATTATAAAAAAAACAGCTGATCCACATGCTTGCCAAATGAACTAAATGCTTAAATTGATTGGATTTAATAATATGCCTGATAAACCTTTGGTACCCGGCACTGAGGGACCTCAACATCTGTATTCTAGAACATTTAGCAATTTTATTCATACTATTTCTTACACCCATTTTAGAAATTAGTTTGGCTTCAAATAATAAGAATGTCAAAACTCCATACAGTATGTATATCTCAACTGTATGTGTAAAGCACCAGACTGACCAGGGCTCTGACAACAGGCTTATGGAGTGCCTTTAATGAACCCATTGAACAATCCAGTCTCATCAAACACTAGCTGAATCAATTGTCATTTATATTTATTAAGGTGGACCTAAACACTGCCACTTTAAAACAGGGCTGGAACAGGCATTTTACCTACTCTCAGTGATAAAAATACACCAGAGAGAGATGTTGGTTTTCAACCTTGTTTTTTTGTGATTTTAACAATGGCCATATTGAGATCTCTTGGATCAGTTGAATAGACTCAGAGTGTCCTGCATAAATTGAGTGGCAAATTCTTCAAAATGTTACCACTGGATTCTTAAACCCTGGCATATGGACAGGCATGTATCCACACTGATAGCAATGGGTCCAAACACTCAATTATCCAAATACGTATATACAGCACATACTTGCCCAGCTGGCTATAATTGTTCTTTATGCTTCAGTTATGGTGTTTCAATGGATTTTTAATGAAGCAATGTAAATTGCAGCTGCCACAAACAGGCCAATGCTAAAATATTGTCATTTTACCAACCCAGTTGGACAGTTTTCAGTGTGAGGCTTTAAAATCTAAACAGTTATCACCCTGTCATAAACTTTTTTTTGATGTGCATAAGAGGACCCATTAAAGCTCAAAATTAAAAAAATAAAAGCACCCTCGCAAACTTTTTATAGACTCATTAATATCCATTAAGCTCTTAATTCAATAAGGTTTACCAGCTGAATACAACTTAGTTAATTATCCATTGTTCAAATGTAAAAAAATCAGCTGATAAGAATTCATATATAAATAATGACTTACATGAAAAGCTCAATATCATAAAAATCTATTATGTACATTAAATAATTCATTAAATAACTACAACAAAAATACATCAATCTATGGAATCACTGAAAACAGACCCATTTTTAACATTTAGCTTAAATAAACTTGAAGACACATAGCATAAGCTTATAAACAGAATGCTGAGGATGAATTGCTCTAATCTCCAGGGTAGAGAAAAGGAAGCTGTCTTTCTGTTAATGTAAATACCATCTGCCAACAGTGCAAAATAGTCAAATATGAAAATGGAAACCTTATTGTGAATAAATCAAATTAAAAGTGCAGTGTTGTCACAGCTAATTGCAATACAAAAAAATACACATATACAAATAACATATCCCCAAGATATATGATAATACAATATAATGATAATGTAGGAAGAAGTGGAGTTAAAACTGCCAACATCAATAAACTTGACAGCAATTCAACTTTACTGTTTGGTTTAAACCCATAAACCATCTGTCACTGTTCTGTGAAATGTTTTCATCTGAAACTGGCCAGCTCACTGTCTTAAAGGAATGGTTTACACTCTCTGGATTTACATGCTATTTTATCTGCTTATTATCTACTATTTATTAAGTGTGTCATTATTGTTTCTTCACACATCCATGTTTAATAAAATCATTAGCATGGCTTACCTTTGGGCAAGCCTGACCAAGGTGGAATTTGTGAAAAGAGGGGTGCCCAGAAATGTCTTCACCCCTAAGACTGACAAGGTGGGATGAAATTACTGGTAAACACTTACTAGTGGGCATTTTATACTGGCCTCATTACACCTTGCCTCAAAAGGTAACATATGATTATGACTTTATTAATCATGCCAAGTATTCAGGAGTGCAAAAATGATTAAAACACATATAATGGGATAATACTCTGGCACAACTGAGAGCCAGCACTTATACATATTGTGTGTGTAATTTGTGTAAATGAAGTTTGGTTTATTTTGAAGTTAAATGTTTATTAAAATCCCATTCCTGCAAAAAATAATGTGGAATATGGTCATTCCTAAAGGGCTCCTTTAGTTTAGAGAGAGGACCGAGACAGCCTTAGCTTGTGTGCATCTTTATTGTTTTTAACTTTAATTTTTTTTCATATAACATAACTGCACAAGAAGCGTTGAACTGCAGTCTTCCGCCTCTGTTTCTGCTATTCCTGCTGCTGGCCTGAAACACTACCCCGCCACATAAACATACAGTATAAAAATGTTAACATTATGCAAATTCACTGGATATAAAGTATTCATTTAATTTCTGCTGTTACCATAAAAAGAAAACAGATATGTGCACTGGCTGGACATTGAATTAAATAGTTAAGATTACATTCATCATCTTAAACCAAATAATCTTGGAGGAGCATATTTCAATGAATGCAACAGTGATCATTAAATCACACAACACTGCAGTAGATTACAGATGCCAAGTAGGGGAATCCTGTCACTCATTTTAGCAGGTAATCTGAAGCACAACTCTTAATAAAAGGCTACTGGAATTAGCAAAAAGGCTCAAGTAATTGCATTATTTTGTAAAATCTGTTATCTTGCCTTAAAACTCATACCTCCCCACCTCTTACAAAACGCGACCCAGTTCTTTCCACTGAAACACAGACTTTTTATCTTATCAAACTTACGATTATGTTTAAAACATTACAGCATAAAAAAATGTAGAACCACTTAAAGCCATTTTGAATTTTTATTATTTGTCAGAATGTTTTGTCAAAGAAAAAGAAATTAAAACCATTATGTTATTCAGAGAGAACAGGCCTACATATGAATCTCACTGGGAAAGCAGACACTTTAACATTTACAAGCAAGGTGCTGGGGGAGATACTGTGAACAGTTTTGAATGAATAACAAGACTTCATTACAGTTTTCAAAGATATCATGAAATATAGTGTAGCGGTCCTGGGGGACTATGTGACTAAATTAAAGTGTTATTAGTCACCCAAGACGCCCTGTTTCCAGCACTAGTTTCTGGTCTGGTTTGAGGATGAATCCAATCCATAGCCAGTTTATTTATCCCCTTTTTTAAATTTCTGTGTTACCGGGGCAACATCTACCTCGGGTACAACAACAACTATCATAATGATGACTGTGATAATAATTTTTGTCTATACAGTGTGAGCAGAACACAGGTGCACACAGTTACTATAGTTTGTGTTAATTGGGCTCAATAAGGATAGCAGGCTGCACAATCACTTAATTGAATCTTAAAGTTATTATTATTATTATTATTATTATTTATTTCTTAGCAGACGCCCTTATCCAGGGCAACTTACAATTGCAAGCAAATACATTTCAAGTGTTACAATACAAGTAATACAATAAGAGCAAGAAATACAATAATTTTTGTTCAAGTGTGACAAACCACAATTCAATAATACAGCAGATAATAGTGATAGTTACATCAGGATATGATTAAATAGTGATAGTTACATCAGGATATGATTAAGTACAAAATACTACAGGTTAAACACTTGGCAGATTACAGTATTCTGAAGTACAGGGTTAAATGCAGTAAAATAGGGGGCAGATAAGAGCAAAATAAAGCACATTTAAATGAAGGGTGATAGTGTCCCAGGATACAAACAGAGGAGTTCTACAGGTGCTGTTTGATGAGGTGAGTCTTAAGGAGGCGCCGGAATGTGGTCAGGGACTGGGCAGTCCTGACATCTGTAGGAAGGTCATTCCACCACTGCGGAGCAAGGGTAGAGTAGGAGCAGGCTCTGGAGGCAGGGGAGCGTAGCGGAGGTAGAGCCAGTCTTCTAGTGCAGGCGGAGCAGAGTATCTATTACATTCATCAGCCATATAACTGATGTTCAAGAAAAGGCCAAGATACAAACGTTGTACCAAATGATGTTTCCTCATCACTTAGAATGCAGTGGTGTCTATTTTTTGTATACAGTACAGTATATGGTACTTATGAGCACAACCCAAAATAATGTTCAAGTCACTAATCATTTTGACCGGAAATCTGGCTGTTCCTTACATGGATAGTAAATTATATCTGCACGAGCAAAGGCACGTCCCCAGCACTGCGCACTGGAATATATCTCAATTCTCCTATTTTTGGTATTATAGAGCTGAGCCACTTAAGCTGCTCTGAGCTGCAGAAGCTTGCACTAAGAAGCATGGCTTAAACATCTCTTTACTGAGTACGCGTATGACAGATGGCATTAAAGCAGCAGGGCAGGGTGGTACCAAGCAGCTCTTGGATAGATATAGCTAAATAGAATTAGAGTCAAGACAACAGAACTGGGGGAAATATATAAAAACATAATAATAATACTAATACCCCAACGTACTACATATTATTATATAATAATATATAGTTCAATGGGCTCATCCAGTTGATATTTCCCATATTATTACACGGCCGTGTGATATGAGAAACATGCACTCATTAATACCAGCAACAGAGTGCTACCCCAGTGTGAGCTGTCAAACAGCAGCACATCCCCACAATTCTCTAGTGTGTACATGATAAAGAAAACCCTCCAGAGCCCTCCACGTCCAGTGAAAATCAGGTAAATCCAAGAGAAACCCGCGTTTCGAACATCGAAACTACCTTGGCAACAGGCTCTCTGCATTCAATCTTCGGCCCAACTGCATTTTCCCATGAGGGAGTCACCGTAAACATCTATAAATCGGCCACCCGAAAAATATTCCATCCACATACGGAGATGCTTTGTAATACACTCTGATTCTGACTGAAGGTAACCCACTTCTCACAAAAAGGTACACAGAAATGTTAGCAAACACAAACACCCTTGGAACAAACTAGTGAACATAAAAAAGGAAAAATAGTTTAAAAAGTTTTGCGTCATTTTAGAACGCTTCCTAAACTTTTTTTCAGCCTCCTCCTCCTCCGAAAAAAAAGTTCCTATGGAAACCAGAGGCAAAAAAACAATAGAACTGGCACTAAGCTCCACAACACCTGATTCCCTGAAAATCAACTTGCTGTTTTAGTTACAAGTTTAAACTGCTCACTTTGGTTACAGTCATGTTATAACTCCTAGTACAGATCATTGCAATTGCGGTCTGTACTGTCTCACATAATGCAAACCTTATTTTAAATGTTCCAGTTATCAAAGTTGTTATTATTTTAAATACAAGTCTGTATGCAGTTCACTCTCTGTCTAATAACTCACTGACATAAACTAAGTAGAGTAACCCCCCCCACAACAAGCAAAACAGAACATTAGAACTGTGGCAGGAAAAAAAAATCCTCACCTGAGATTAAAGAATACTGCATGAGGTAGTGTGTGATAAATTAGAATTTAATGCCCACCCTATGGGTTTATGTAGCATCCCACCCCCTCGGGTGTGCATTACATTCTCATAGAACACACTACCCCATGGATTATTCTTTATATAACACATTGCGTTCTAATATATTTCAAAATATATTTAATTTCCATAAGGGACAGACATTATTGGAGCAGTTCAGGATTTCCATACCAGCTCTGCAGGTCCTCTAGGTCCAGTTCTCCACAGTAATGAGTGGCTGAGGATACTGTGACGATGCGGGCGCAGGACTCCTGGCACCCAGACTGCTTTAGCTTGTCCAGGAGCAGCTTCGTGAGAAGGAAGTGCCCCAGGTAGTTCAAACCGATGTGCTCTTCAAAGCCATCCTGCGTTGTTCTCTCTGGAACCAACATGACCCCAGCTGGGAAAGAAAAAAAGGAATTCAAACACGTATTTTATCTGATATATCAGCTAAGTAGACTGTCTGTCATTTAGCTGTCTGAATGTACTGTTATTACATGTAACACATACCCTGAACTTGCTGAATACCTCGGGGTAGATATGACCTCAAATCAGAAGATTACATTTCTGTCTCAAAACACAAATACACACATACACACACACACACAGTACAGTACTAAACATACACAAAGTAGCAAAGGGTACTAAAAGGTAGGGGCATGGCCTAAAAAATGAATTAAATATTTTAATGCTGTGCTCTTCACTGTGCTCGTCTCGTTCTTGGTTTGTTCTTGAAGGTTGATTAATGAGTTGTAACACATCACTCCGCACTACAACTCTATGAACATAAAAAAAATAAAAATTATACCTGCTAAATTAGAGTTAGGTATGTCCTCACTTGAAGAAATTTTCCATATACATTTCTACTAACAAAATGTATCTAAATGCTTATTTTTTACCTGCTTAATAGGGCTATGCAGCTACTCAAATTTTCAGAGTGATATCCTTTAAGATGTTTTTTCATTGATAGGCATTAGGTCATTAAATGGACCTAACAAGCCCATTAAATAGTGTGTTCATTTCACAACAAGAAAAGCTGCCTTTCCTTCACCTTTACAACTGAGTAATTATCTTCTGAGGAATTATTTAAAAACCACTTGAAAGTGTTGACATGTTTACTGCTGGACTGCCATACCGGGGCCATAAACTGACAACAAAAATATGTCACAAAACTTGCAAATTCAACTGATTCATCACATACTCGTGACATCTCCTCAGCCCTAACTTAAGAGCTACTGCTGTGCTTAATGGGATATGAGTTTAATCAAGGATTCAATCTGGTTCAGGACTACAACCCCACAAGTCACTGCAGAGATGACTATTTCTAAGGAAACGAGCAGTGAAGTGTGGAAATGTGAAAATGTGATTGACTGAAATGTACTGGAGAGGTTTTGGTTACTGCGTGAGAAAAGTGATTACATGCAAATCTCCAGACTGTGTGATTTGCCAAAACTGTCTGGAATGGTGATGGTAACTGTTCAGCTATGGCCAAACGTTTTGCATCACCTAGAATTTTAGGATGGAGACCAAAAAAATAAAACTATATGAACATCATGTAATCAAATAAACTACAAAATGATATTGCAAAAGTCTAACAGAAGCCACAATAGTAGTACAGTATTTCATGTTAGATTTCAAAATGTCACATCTTTCATTTTTTTTCAGTTTTCCGTTAAGTATATGGGAAAACTACCAAATGGTTTGTAATTCAATATGTTAATGTAACATTATTCAGCAGGTTTCATTCAACTTTATGAAGCAAAATTAGTTAATGCTATAGGGTGATGCAAAGCTTTTGGAAAATGCTGTGTATTGTCTGGCTTCTAATTGTCAGACATTAAAATCAATTTGATTTTCTAAACACAAAGAACACAGCCAGAACATAACCAACAGTAAAATGTCTGTCCCTTGGGTGAAGAGCTATCACACAAGACAGTCAGCTAGGTTATGCTAAAGCCAGATTGTCCAAGATATTCTACTTACTGTACTTCAGGCAAGCTGTTAGAAGAATGCCTGTAGCTTGCCTAAAATGCAAATCACAGCTTTGAAAATCTGGAAGGTTGTTAACCTTTTGCACATACAGTTATTAGTTTTTTGTGATGTTGAATAAATAATCATCCCTTTCTTGCCTCCAACTGTGGTGTCTGATATTAGTTAAAATGGAATGGAAATAGAAATGTATCACTCTATCTGCAAATTATATGGGAGAGTCGTATAATACTTTACAGGCAAAGAAAAGCCTAAGGATGTTGTACTTAAATTTGCATAAATTTGACACTTCAAACAGATGGCTTTACCCTACAATGGCCTGCAAATGACTACAGTAGTGTCATTTGATTTCAGGAAGTTTCAAGAGAAACATCTTACCAGAGTACTAACATACATACATATATAAGCAATGCCACAATTCTAATGTAACCTGCTTAGTTTGTATTGAAAATGGATTGTTTAATAATACATTCCTCTCTGTTGCTATTTCACAGGTACCTATTATCCAAAGAGATTACTTTTGAAGTCTAAATTTACCATTTTAATTTAACAACATCCCTGTGGGCATAATGTAGGGGGGAGGGAATCTCAGAGATTTGTAAATATGGATAAAGTAAAGTAAAATGGATATGTGAAAAAAATAGTGAGGGTTTTAACGTAAAATATTTTGTCCCGTTTTCAATAACCAGCCGACACCGATGCTCAAACAACTTTTTTTCGTCAACAAGAAAATGCAAGCACGTCCAAGAAAAACAAATGTGACTGGGCTCTGGTAATATCTTAACTATATCTTACTGGTAACAAAAAAAGACAGCAGTGAGTACTGTATATGGGCTGCTCCCTAAAGCCCACTGCTGTGCATTATTGCTGTAGGTACGGGACCTTTCTACAGAGACTCTGATCAGACTGTGAAGCTCGGGAAGGGGATTGCTGCCTAATAAATAGCTACATTTCCTGGAGCAACGTGTCCGGTAGGTGGCGTTTTTAAGATGATAACAACACTATTCTGAATTCAACATTTGTTATTGTGTTTATGCATTACGAAAGGATGGCAGTGAGTAGCCTATTAACACGGAGAGGTATGGGCATTGATAGATATCTTGAACAACAACATATTTGTATCATATTTTTAAAATCCATGTAATATAAAAAATAATGCAATATTTGTATCATAGAAACCCTCAATGTAATATGTTTTCGTAATACATGGCAGCCCATTATATATATATATATATATATATATAACAGAGAGAGAGAGAGAGAGAGAGAGAGTGAGAGAGAGTGGATGGAGACAGAGAGTGGATGGAGGGATGCCATCTTGCTTGCAGGCCTGAGTGGTTTTTGTTTTTACTTACCAAAATCTCCACTTGCTCTGCACTACTTGTGTTGTGCTAAGCTCACTAACCCATGATTCAATAGTATGGGTTATTCTGGAGAACAGACCTTACGTCACATCTCCCTCCATAACAATTTAAACACATTGCAGACTCATCATGCTGAATCATGGTGGCCTTACTCCCAATTAACGGTGTTGCCTTCACACTGGTAAGATATTCTATATCTACTGTACAAAACACACACCATGCGGAGGTACTTACCATTATTGACTAGAATGTGAAGTGGAAGCCCTCTGTCGTTGAACGTCTTGACAAACCAATGAACAGACTTCAAGGAAGTCAGGTCAAGATGAATGAACTCCACTGAGAAAGCAATGGAATACTTCATTTTAGCTTTTAATCAACTATAGCATGAACATGAAAGATTGAAAGATGCAAGCAGAATCCATAAAAAAAAAACATATTAAAATGAGTAAACAGCAGGGTTCCGAAAAGTATAGCGTTACACGTCCCCACGTGTTGCTACAACTAACGTACCTGTAACTTTAAAGTCTGTTTCAAAGATCTTTTAAAAATGACCACTCTAGCGCACGGGTTTGAGATCTGTCCTCTAATCACTGCAGGAAGACCGATTAAAAAAAAACAAAAAACATAAATGCTCTGGCATTTGGATTGTTATTACTGCGTTACATGTTTGACAATGTGGGCAATAATCCTTACACTATCAGTGCACTAGAGCAGCCATTTTGAAAAAAGCTTTAAAACAGACTTTAAAGTAAGTGTAAAAAGTTGTAAGGATGTTAACAATGAAAATAAATATTACGGGTACATTATTTAAACAGTTGTAGCGACATGTAGGGACGTGTAACGTTATATATTTCAGAACCCCGCTACTTACTCTTTAATTTGGAAGTCATACGAATCAAATCAGCTGCTTTTAAAGAAGATCAAAGTTGTTTCTTACAAGTTGAGTAGCATTTACATTTCTCCTGGTAAAAATAGAACAAAAAATAAAACCATACTGTGCTATTATGAAAACAAAACAAAACTGACTTCATACCATTCATCTTTATGACTCATATATTGAATTCAATGAGCTAGAACATTAATTCAGGATTCAGGAAATCTGTATTTTTACAACAATGCATACTTTGTAAATAATACATTTCTTTAATCCACCATCATATAAATAGTACTTTGTATAAAGAAAAAAAAAAAAAAACCTTACTAAATTTCTGAACCACTTTATTTTTTTCAATAAGAAATAAAAACCAATACAATTCCAGAGAGAATTTTCTTTTGAATGGTAGCCCTCAAGCACGCTGCACAATCAACACCACATAAATCAACTGAGTGAAACTGAATGTTAGACTTCTCTACCTAGTACCAACAATACAAACACATAAGAGAAAATGTAAAAAATGATGTTTTGCAGCTAAATTCTATTTGACTAAATGACTGTATGCATTTTTCTTCCCATTTTTTTTTATCCAGCAGAAACTCTTATGTTCATAAACAAATAATGTACAATTCATCAAATTAATTTAAATCATGCAATGATTTGTTCCAGGAGACATACGTCATGGAGTATTTTAAATTGGCAATTTGTTTGCTCAGGATTTTCTGTTAAGAAGGTACAGTGCCTTATGGCAATGTTTAATATTTTGTAACCATATATTTTATAACCACTCAAAATGTAACATATTGAGGCTTCCTTGGGCTGCACAGGAACAGGGCAAACCCTAAAGTGTTTTCAATGGGGGTGAAGCTTGTCTCACCTAAGTTGAAACTGCCTTTTAAAATGTAAATAAAGTGGGCTGTCAACAAAGCGTCCTTTCTGATAAAGCGCAGCACACAGATGGCTAAACAAGAATACACTGTAGATATTAGACATCAATGAATTACACTTAGTTTACATTGAACTGGACTGTGTGACATTACATAGATTGTTAATAAATAATCTACATTTTCCTAATATTATGTATGATTTTCTTCTGTTGTTTCTCAATATTTACCATGCTTACTAAGTAATCCAGCACTAAATGGTTCTGAGAAGACTCAAGGCTTATTTGTGGGAAAGTGAGGTGGGGAAGCGTATCAGTGTTGCCCAGGCTTCAGTGCAGAATAGTTCATCAATGTGCTTAAGTGCACAGCTGAACTAAGCAATATTTGCTGAAATAGTTAGCAAGCATCATAAACAATGTTCTAAGAAGATCAACAGTAATCAATCATACCGAATGCATGATAATATAATATTAAATACCACTATTAGACAAATGTAGATAATTTACACTATTCCTTTAACTTTAAAAATACTACACTTTATCAGCATACATATATGAATGGGCCCTGTCATTTTAAGGTCATTATAATGCTAGATTGTAAGCCCTGTATTCCTGTAAGAGTCACCAAGCAAGTAGTCAATGTCTCAAAATCAACAAGTCAGGATTAATGAAGTAGCTATTTATAACAGCCTAATAACATCAAAGCAAATCATGTTTTGTAATTAAGCCCAGGGAAGATTTAACTCAAAAGCAAATTAGCATGGCTGTCAACTATTTCACTGACTGGTTCATATAGTGAGGATTGTTCACAAACAAACTGAGAAACTGAGAGGCTGTGTGGTCCAGTGGTTAAAGAAAAGGGCTTGTAACCAGGAGGTCCCCAGTTCAAATCCCACCTCAGCCACTGACTCATTGTGTGACCCTGAGCAAGTCACTTAACCTCCTTGTGCTCCGTCTTTCAGGTGAGACGTAATTGTAAGTGACTCTGCAGCTGATGCATAGTTCACACACCCTAGTCTCTATAAGTCGCCTTGGATAAAGGCGTCTGCTAAATAAACAAATAATAATAATAATAAAAAAACTGTATAAAAAGGTTGTTTCTAATATGGCAACATACATGGTTGTCTCTATTAAATATAAGCATGTGTGCTAACAAGAGATAACACTCTTACTACCTACACTATCTGCCCACTTTATTATGGCCTGTTAACCTGACTGGAATGGGGCATGTTCTCCAGGTATATCCTGGGTCCACTGATTAAAGTCAATAATGCATCCACCCACCGTGCAGAATTGGGTGACACCTCCCAAGACACCTTCCAGCACCTTGTGGCTTCAAGGCTGGAATCAGGGTAACGGTGGCCCAAACAGATATTTGGTATACAGTAGGTCCTAATAAACAGGCTAGGCAGTGTGTGTATAGTGTTTTTATAAAGGTTTGGAACAATAATAATAATAATAATTTATTTCTTAGCAGACGCCCTTATCCAGGGCGACTTGACAAGGTAATTCATAGATAGAAATTATTAACAGGGCTGAATGAATCACACAACACGGTCCATTACACTTGCTTGTGTTTCCTCAATAACTAGATCTCAGCCCTCATCTTAAGTAGAATATATAGTATAGAAAAATGAATGTATAGGTTGGTACAGATTGTAGGATGATTGTAAACAGTGTACCATACACATAAAAACAGAATAAACTATATGCATGCAATGGGCATACTGTGTCACTGAAATCCGCAAGATCAAAACAGAGGGGATCATTTGACTTGCATCCTCTGCCGTGTTCAGGTGAATTTATTATTTAGGGGTTTTATTCAGTGCTGAAAACTGGAGTGCAAGTATAACAGCTTTGTTGTTCCTACAGTAGGATGGAGCTTAGTTACCTTTTCTGTTGGCTGCTAGTATTCCCCTCCCCGGGGCCTATTAGACTCATGCCACTTGTAGATATGGGAGGAATGGTGACGCTGAGCCACATTTACATGTACCAGGGAATCAGCCTGTTGCTTTGATGTGATAGACACCACTTAGAAAAGGCTCTAAGAGGCTTCTGGGCATTCTCTGGAGGGTGGCTTTGATGAATCCCACCTGAGAAGTCAATCCCTTTTTTTTCTGATTCTCAGTCAAGTTTCAGCGTGTATTGACTGCCACCCTGGGCACTGCAGATACAGTAGGTGCTAGGGGTCTAAGTGGGTGAAAGTGGTTCTTTTCAGGCTCACTTCTTAATGTGAAACAATGGTTGTTCGAACAGTTTCTATTGCATGTGTCCAGTTTTCCAGAGTTGCCAGAAATCAGGCTTGCTGGCCTGCAACCCGTGCTTCCTCTCCAATGATCCAGCTGTCACGTGAGGGCCACCCAAATGAACCCCAAGTCATAAATGACAAGCGAGATTTAGCTCCGCAAACAGCTGGAACTGCTGCCCAAAATAAAGGGACCAGTACAGCTTTTTGGACCCTAAAACAAACCATGTAGTTTTACTATTATTTTCATTTCTAGTGATTTATGTAGTAATGCTTTTTGTGAGGTTTTTTTTTTTTTTTTTTTTAAGTAGTCTCCAGTGATAAAAGGAATATGTTGATCTTACAGCAGAAATATCAATCTAATGCATGAATAAAACAGTCCAGTTCTGATTATCAAGCATAGCAAACAGCTTTGGGAATAACAAATGATCACCGTTATTGATCTGTATTTTATGGAAGCTGTTCTTTGTAGTCCTGTGTTATGGTAGGACACATTTGTTATCTGCTTTTGTGCCTTGTGACTAAACTATACAGATGCAGGATAACCTCTGAATCTGGTGATTTTCCAAGAAACAAAATTGTAAGCAGCACAATGGGGATAGATTAGTCCAACAGGATAATTATGTGTGCCAGTTTGCTTGTATGGATGGAGGTTTATTTCCAGGACTCGTGAATGACTTGCTGCATTGATATAATGATTTATGTACTGCTTCCTAGTATTGAAGGTAGTTATTACAAAATATCCCCCCCCAGAAAAAAAAACCATCTAAAGCATCCATGCACTGGCTGTAATCATCTGTGAGCGCACATTGGCATGATTTGCAGTGTTAGGCAAACACTAGATTAGCCTGGTGTGAAATGTAATGGAAATGACCCATCATAGCAAGTAACTCCATCAATTGATTGCATCACAAAAAAATCTATACGCCTTTTCAGAATTCTAATTTGTCAGTCACCTAAGATGGCCCACATCCCCCAATGTGTCGTTATTGCAAAAACAAATCACATCTTTTTAAAGTTTCCATTTTCCTATGCTTGTCATTGCTACCGATGTATAACAGTTCATGGTCTATAGCAATTTCTCTAATCAAATGGGTATTGATATACAGTGCGTCTCAAAAGTATTCACCCCCTTGGACTTTTCTACATTTTATTGTGTTACAACATGGAATCAAATTGGATTTAATTAGGAGTTTTTGCCACTGATCAACACAAAAAAGTCCATAATGTCAAAGTGGAAAATAAAATCTACAAATTGTTCTAAATTAATTACAAATACAAAACAGAAAATAATTGATTGCATAAGTATTCACCCCCTTGAGTCAATATTTGGTATAGGCACCTTTGGCAGCAATTACAGCCATGAGTCTATTTGGATAAGTCTCTACCAGCTTTGCACATCTGGACACTGCAATTTTTGCCCATTCTTCTTTGCAAAATTGCTCAAGCTCCGTCAAGTTGGATGGGGATCTTTGGTGAACAGCAATTTTCAACTCTTTCCACATATTCTCAATTGGATTGAGGTCCGGGCTTTGACTGGGCCACTCCAGGACATTGACCTTTTTGTTTTTAAGCCACTCCAGTGTGGCTTTGGCTGTATGTTTGGGGTCATTGTCCTGCTGGAAGATGAATCTTCTCCTAAGTCCCAGGTCTCTTGCAGACTTCAGCAGGTTTTCCTCCAGGATTTCTCTGTACTTGCTGCATCCATTTTGCCCTCTATCTTCACAAGCTTTCCAGGCCCTGACGCAGAGAAGCATCCCCATAGGATGATGCTGCCACCACCATGCTTCACGGTAGGGATGGTGTTCTCAGGATGATGTGCGGTTTTAGGCTTGTGCCAAACATAGCGCTTAGCGTTGAGGCCAAAAAGCTCTATTTTGGTCTCATCAGACCATAGAATCTTCTTCCACTTGGTCTCAGAGTCTCCCACATGGCTTCTGGCAGACTCTAGCCGAGATCTGATGTGAGTTTCTTTCAACAATGGCTTTCTTTTTGCCACTCTCCCATAAAGGCAAGTTTTGTGAAGCACCCAGGCTATTGTTGCCGTATGCACAGTGTCTCCCAGCTCAGCCGTGAAAGACTGTAACTCCTTTAGAGTTGCCATAGACCTCTTGGTGGCCTCCCTGACTAGTGACCTTCTCACCCAGATACTCAGTTTTTGAGGACGGCCTGTTCTAGACAGATTCACAGTTGTGCCATATTCTCTCCATTTCTTAATAATGGACTTTACTGTGCTCCGGGGGATATTCAATGCCTTGGAAATGTTCTTATATCCTACCCCTGATTGGTGCTTTTGAAGAACCTTATTCCGTATTTGCTTTGAAGGTTCCTTCGTCTTCATGATGTAGTTTTTGTTAGGAAATGTACTAACCAACTGTGGGACCTCCCAGAGACAGGTGTATTTAACCTGAAATCATGTGAAACGCCTTAATTGCACACAGGTGGACTCCATTCAACTAATTATGTGACTTCTAAAGACAATTGGTTGCACCAGAGCTTATTTACGTGTGTCATAGCAAAGGGGGTGAATACTTATGCAATCAATTATTTTCTGTTTTAAATTTGTAATTAATTTAGAACAATTTGTAGATTTTATTTTTCACTTTGACATTATGGACTTTTTTTTGTGTTGATCAGTGGCAAAAACTCCTAATTAAATCCATTTTGATTCCATGTTGTAACACAATAAAATGTGGAAAAGTCCAAGGGGGGTGAATACTTTTGAGAGCCACTGTATTTCTTAGTATGATGTATACACCAGCAGAACAGGTTGTTATAAAATGAAACATATACAGGCCACTGTTTGCTCTAAATTATTAATACGGAAATACGGAGAGGGGGAAAAGTTTGTTACGACTATCACAATATATATATATATATATATATATATATATATATATAGAGAGAGAGAGAGTACTGTGCAAAAGTTTTAGGCAGGTGTGAAAAAATGCTGTAAAGTAAGAATGCTTTCAAAAATAGACATGTTAATAGATTATATTTATCAATTAACTAAATGCAAAGTGAGTGAACAGAAGAAAAATCTAAATCAAATCCATATTTGGTGTGACCACCCTTTGCCTTCAAAACAGCATCAATTCTTCTAGGTACACTTGCACAAAGTCAGGGATTTTGTAGGCATATAGTCAGGTGTATGATTAAACAATTATACCAAACAGGTGCTAATGATCATCAATTCAATATGTAGGTTGAAACACAATCATTAACTGAAACAGAAACAGCTGTGTACGAGGAATAAAACTGGGTGAGGAACAGCCAAACTCAGCTAACAAGGTGAGGTTGCTGAAGACAGTTTACTGTCAAAAGTCATACACCATGGCAAGACTGAGCACAGCAACAAGACACAAGGTAGTTATACTGCATCAGCAAGGTCTCTCCCAGGCAGAAATTTCAAGGCAGACAGGGGTTTCCAGATGTGCTGTCCAAGCTCTTTTGAAGAAGCACAAAGAAACGGGCAACGTTGAGGACCGTAGAAGCAGTGGTCGGCCAAGGAAACTTACTGCAGCAGATGAAAGACACATCATGCTTACTTCCCTTCGCAATCGGAAGATGTCCAGCAGTGCCATCAGCTCAGAATTGGCAGAAAACAGTGGGACCCTAGTACACCCATCTACTGTCCGGAGAAGTCTGGTCAGAAGTGGCCTTCATGGAAGACTTGCGGCCAAAAAGCCATACCTCCGACATGGAAACAAGGCCAAGCGACTCAACTATGCACGAAAACACAGGAACTGGGGTGCAGAAAAATGGCAGCAGGTGCTCTGGACTGATGAGTCAAAATTTGAAATATTTGGCTGTAGCAGAAGGCAGTTTGTTCGCCAAAGGGCTGGACAGCGGTACACGAATGAGTGTCTGCAGGCAACAGTGAAGCATGGTGGAGGTTCCTTGCAATTTTGGGGCTGCATTTCTGCAAATGGAGTTGGGGATTTGGTCAGAATTAATGGTCTCCTCAATGCTGAGAAGTACAGGCAGATACTTATCCATCATGCAATACCATCAGGGAGGCATCTGATTGGCCCCAAATTTATTCTGCAGCATGACATCGACCCCAAACATACAGCGAAAGTCATTAAGAACTATCTTCAGTGTAAAGAAGAACAAGGAGTCCTGGAAGTGATGGTATGGCCCCCACAGAGCCCTGATCTCAACATCATCGAGCCTGTCTGGGATTACATGAAGAGAGAGAAGCAACTGAGGCTGCCTAAATTCACAGAAGAACTGTGGTTAGTTCTCCAAGATGTTTGGGCCAACCTACCTGCCGAGTTCCTTCAAAAACTGTGTGTAAGTGTACCAAGAAGAATTGATGCTGTTTTGAAGGCAAAGGGTGGTCACACCAAATATTGATTTGATGTAGATTTTTCTTCTGTTCACTCACTTTGCATTTTGTTAATTGATAAACTATTAACATGTCTATTTTTGAAAGCTTTCTTACTTTACAGCATTTTTTCACACCTGCCTAAAACTTTTGCACAGTACTGTATATATATATATATATATATATATATATATATATATATATATATATACACACAAGTATTAGCACTCTACACTTAATATAAGGTAATTGACTCCGAGCAGTCAGAGAAAGAGTAAGTGCTGTGTAAACCTGTGAGTTTGTGATTGTGTCGGTGCCACGTAAACGGATTAGCCGTCCTGCAAGTTAGTCAGGGAAATTACCTGTTTAGTTAGTACTCCAAAACAGAGTTAGGTGTTTATTTTGTGTTTATTATCGTGTTTAATTAGAAAATAGCGCAACCACTTAAACTCCATTTCTCTGTCCTGGGTCGTAATTTTAAAGGGGCATGAACCCGTGTGAGGTGCAATCCTTTCACTATATATATATATATATATATATATATATATATATATAACATTTGAGATGACATGTATTTGTACTAAGTACACATCTGTACTGTAATACCAAAAACCCATGTTTCACTGTTTTCTGCTTTGAGTTGTCTTACAACAAACCTATATTCAAAAATCCATTTGTTAAACAAATGGATATCGGCCCCTGAAATCATTGTATATTTTTTTGCTTTGCCAGTTCAATAATTAAATTGCAAATCTCTATTTGGCCGTGCAATTTTACATCAAGGAAAGGATCTTTTTTGTTGTATTTCTTAAAAAATACTGTCATACAACACTGCATTTCAAAGCTTGGTTAATTGCAGATAGTGAATTTAAAGTAAAGTGCAGAGTGCCTTGTTCTCTAAATTACAGTGCTCAATCTGATTAGAATCTCATCTTGCTTTACAAATTCATAATCAGTGTTGCAAAGATTTCATAGTTTTCATTTAAGTCAAAGGAATCATTTATACTCTAGAAAACATGCTTAATAGTTTACAAGCAGTATTATAAAAAGCCTGCATTTGTCAACATGTAAATATTTAAACAATGTGGTTTTTGTAATGCTGATCATTTGGTTATTTGTGCACAGTAAAAACAGGCCAATGGACATCGCTAACATTGTACATTGTTTTTACCACTTCTTAGAACTACTAAGAAAAGGCTGTTGGTCCAAGGGGCAGTTAAACATGTATGTTGTGCAACACAGAATATGTGTACTGTTAGTGGTGCCTCTGCTATATGCCTAAATCAGTTATAGTGAGGATATTAAATCACTAAAACAGATGTATTTAACTGAATAGCAATGTTAGCTGGTGGTTCACAAGCCAGCAGACTTTAGATTTTATGTAATTGTGTTGAAAACGTTTGCCATTTAGATCTAGGCTTCAGGGGTAGAGGTCTGTGTGGTCCAGTGGTTAAAGAAAAGGGCTTGTAACCAGAAAGTTCCCGGTTCAAATCCCACCTCAACTTCTGACTCATTGTGTGACCCTGAGCAAGTCACTTAACCTCCTTGTGCTCCGACTTTTGGGTGAAACGTAATTGTAAGTGACTCTGATGCATAGTTTACACACCCTAGTCTCTGTAAGTTGCCTTGGATAAAGGCGTCTGCTAAATAAACAAATAATAATAATAGAGGTCGTGCGCTCATACCAGATTAAAAATCCATTGGAACTGGCTTTAAGCTTGCTTGGAGAATCCTGTGACAAAACAGTCTTCCTCATTTCATTCAAATCATGTGACCTTTTTTTGTCTATATAAGTTTAAAGTTGGCGGGGCTGGCTGAATTGAAAGGTCACATTGCCGGGTTTTATCGACAAGCTCAAATCAGCTCAAAGCCAGTTAAATGCATATTCAAAGAACTCAATACAGTAACTCGATATTGGAGCAACAGACCCATTAACCACTCAAAACTAAAATGTAATAAAGAAATAGTCATTTGAAGCAACTTCAATAGATTGATTTCTGCTGTCTTGAACTATTTGATTAGTGTTGTTTGCTTTTGGGATGAACAGAGTGCAACCACCACACTACTTTGTTCTCCTTTTTGGGTGGTTGTTGCCTGACAACCACCCTAGATAGATAATGTTCTCCTCATTAAAAATATAAAAAAATATATAAAAAATGTCAAAGAGCAATCTGTGCATTGTTACCCTAAATATGACCCATTTGTTACCAATGCCTAATGACATCTGTTCTCTATTCTACCCCTGAAAAGTTTTTTGAATGGTGACTACCAAGGCTGGTAAGACTGGAGATGATGATCTATTTAGTGATAGCAACATATTTAGTAAGTAAGGGGTCTGAGTGAGGTAATATGGCCACAAAATCTCCACCCCCAGTTGTTCTGTATATCATTTGTTGTTTCCATAACTTGTGTCAGTACTATATTTATATGTTATTTCTATTTTAAGATAATTGGTTAACAAAAAAGATAGTCCTGTGATAAAGTATGCACCATGTACTTTATTTTGAGATAAGCTTTGTGAGCTTTGATCTTCCATAAGCTTTAAAATATTAATCATTTTGCCCTTATTTAATTCAGCATTCAAACTTTATCAAGGATGACCTTTTCCTGGGAAATGACTATATAATTCAGATGTTCTTTTAAAAAAAAAAAAAAAAACCCCAAAACACTGACTTACTTGACTGCAAATTCCAATTAACCTTTGTGCGCTAACCATCATTTGCCCTAGCATGCTCTGCATCCCTTCATTTGAGCATGACTAAATCATTAAATACTTGAACACTAACCGATTCAAATAACACCACAAGTGGAAATGTTATTAGACAACATTTATATATGAAGGACAAAGGGGATTATTACTTAAAACCACTGCCTTAAACTTAATGGCGTATTCCATCTACAGCGTTACCCGAGAAAGAGGGCAAGCTTACATGAGAGAACAAAGCACATACTTGTTTCAGCTTTTGTGCTTTAAAGAATGTAAACAGGATACAATACTGAATATCAAAAAACATTATGGATTTACCACACCATAGATTCCTACCTTTTGGCCCATAATAACTGCTGCACAGGAAGTTAATTAATTGTGTGGTGGAAGACATCACCAGAATCAAAGTTTGGGGCCAAAAACAACAACATATTGATTGAATGTTACCCGTTTGTATAATAATTAAAAAAAAAAAAAAAAAAGAAGAAATTATCGTTGACTAACGTTCTATTTGCAGGTCTTATCTCACTCAAACAACTTAATTTCTTATATCATTTCATCACATCTGAAGTCCCCTGCAGAAAGAGTAGTACTAAGTGTTGACCTTACAAGAAGACGACGACGAGAAGATATCATCCTCATCACTAATTATACTGGCATGAACGGTGATAGGACACTCAGCTGAAAATCAGGTGCTGAGTATGCATCCCAGTCTCCCCCTGTGCATCACCATGTGTCTACTGGAAAAACCAGCTCCTGCCATGGCTTTTTTCTAAATGTGATAGAGTAAAGCCTGCCGCACACAGCCCGACTCAAGCCGTCCCGACTCATCTCAACTGGCTGTACAGAGTTTGGATGAATCGTATCAGTGTGCGTGCCCTTAAAACCAAGACTATGCAGATTTCAGTCGGGATGTCTCCTGATTTGAAGATTGAACATGTTGAATCTTTTTCAGACGCAGTTTTGTTCGGATGTGATCAGTCTGTCTGTGTGCAGCGGTTGCCGACCAAGACTGACTAAGACTGATTAGTCATAAGGGTGTCAACCAATGGTGAAGCAGGTTGAAGTGACGTAGCTTGTCATGTAACTTGTCACAAGATGGTGGAATATTGACAGCTTTCGTTCCACAGGTAAAAATACATTAGTCTTGAATTACTCTGAGTGTCCTGAATTCAAAAATATCAGATATGTGCACATTTGAATAGGTTTTTTTATACGTTTACTAATCAAAGGTAAATGATCAATTTACATTTTTATTATCAATCTACTGGCAGCCTATATTTTCTTACTGCGCTAAAACAGAAGTAACCGGTGTGTCGATCTCCAATAGGTCACAAATCACAAGCCCCTAGATCCACACGCTGAGAAAAAAAAAAAAACACCAAAGTAAAATAAAAAAATCAACAGGTTGGATTTTATTTACCACAGGCTAAAGTGTAGTAGACAAGCTATACAAAAAGTCAAACGCTGCCTGAAACGTTTGCACTGTGTAAATTGTCAATTAATTAATAGGCTAAGCGCTTCTGGTTGCCTCCCAGCGCTGTCTCCGCCGTCTAATCAGCATTCGATGTCATGCATAAGATGAGGGTCGCTATGTTGGGCTAAGTTAATACAAAAATGTGTACAGGGCAGTATTAATTAAATCTGCATACATAGTAATCACCAGGATCTAGTTGTGGTCCGTCTAATTCAGTCTTAGCAGTGTGCAACACCCAGTCGGGAAAAACTCAATTGTGACGTCGAACCAAAACTGAGCACAACTGATCATAAAATGTGTGCATACTCAGATGTGATGAGTTGAGATGGCCTGAGTCGGGCTGTGTGCAGAGGGCTTTAGGGAGTAGGCTTCTTCTGGTTATTGCAAGCACATCTCAGTGCTTCCTTTCATGCTTGTATGCCTGTCTTTAACAATAAATGTTGGCTGTTCAACGAGCACCCCATGATTTGTTCATTTTGTCTTTGGATGACAACAATATAAAACCACAAGGCTTAGAACATCCCTGGGAAAGATGCCAACGAGTAAAACAATTTCCTCTAAAATACAATTTCATTAAGGCAATATAAATGTCCTTTTGGGTTTGTGCAACTTTGAAAATGGAAATGTAGTGTAAGGATACTGGTGTATAACAGTCTACTTTCTAGGCAGCCTTGAAAAGTCAGGTGTGACTTACACAGGAGCGACTCATGACTCAGTTTCAAAAAATGTAGCATTTTTTATTTTATTAAAAAATATGTATTTCCTAGCTCTAATTAAGTTTGATCTCCAAACAATATTACAGAAGGGGAAAGAAAGTACAGAAGCTTCATAAATTCAGCCGCAGACATAGTGGTTAAAAGGGGACTTTTCTACTGAAATAAATAATTAGTAAGACTGGTAAATAATGATCTAAGCAGAAACAACAATAGAGAATGATAAAGGACACAAGTAATAGGATTTTAAACTGATAAGAAAATAAATGACAAGAAAATGCAGATGGTATAATTTATTCATCTAATACACCACTGCTTGATTTCACAGAGAAATATACTGTATCGGCTACATGTTTGGCTACATGTATATTCTCTCTGAAACCACTGATGCATGGTTCAGTATTTCTCAGGCTGCAAGTACAGTACTACATGCCCAGAAAGCTACAGTGAAAAAGGTTTGTAGCAGAAAATCCTAAATCAAGTGCATGGTCTTCTACACATTGGTGTGGTCAGTACTGCAGAAACATCCAAGTGAAAATCTGGCCACTATATGAATGTACAGGGCTAGAAAGGTGACCTTGGATTATTATTCTGTTCAAATTATGCTTGCAAGTAAAAAACAAAAACAAAAATGCTTTAAGGCTAATGGTTTATTATATATAAAAAAAATTCTAGTCCTGATGTTGTGGATTTTCATATTGAATAATACACAAGTACAAAATGTCATTGTACCGTCAATGACTGTAATATAAGTGATTCATACCTTGTACCATAATCTTCCATATTTTGCTCAATTTGTAAATTTGCAGCTATTAAGAGTAATATTTTAAAGGCACTTACACAATAAAACCCACGATCTAAAAAGCAGCAGATCTAAACAGCTCTGTGTAAACACTGATATTAATGGAGGGTATGCAAATAAAATATCAGCACAAGTATGTGAGTATCTCTTGTTTATTTCTCTCTGTAACTGTATGTAAAACACCTAGGATGTTGGTGTTTTAATGATTTAAATAAAGGCAGTAAAGGAACTCCAAATAAAATTGTCAATTAGTTTTTCACAGGTAGTTTTTTTTTTACTTATGACAAATACACAAAACCTTTATCATATTTTGTAATCTGTCAATGCTGTCAAATGCTTTTATAACTTACAGTGCCTACTGTGCAGTCATTTAAGAAGCAGTGACCATTTATTGTTTAATTGTTTTATTATCAACTGCAGCAGTATGTGTTGCCAGTATAACATATTACCAGTAAAACAAAAACGGTGCAGTGATCATACTTTTAATTTCTACTGTACTTCTTGAGCTATAACAGACCTTGAATATGTAATTTATTGTATAACGTCCCATTGCAGCAAAATGTCATACTGTCAACATCAAGTTATAGGGTTGGAAGAAGATTGTGTCCTCACAGCTTAAACTACTAATAGTCTTGCTCAAGAGTGCTTTAATACAGCTGAAGCATTCATAATTTGCGAAGTATTTTAGGTTTTTGACTCGGTTGGAATAGAGTTCTTGTTTTGAGTAAGTACAAAAGAACTGCTACAAGGACAGGTTTAAAACACAGACACATGAGTATATTCTTTAAGGAACTTACCAAGACATTATCAAGAGCCATCTGTGATTTACAGTTAACTTGCAGTATAAACTATTTTCTCTGTGCTGCCTTGAAATAGCTATCCTCTCTTACAGCAACGTAAAGGCAGACGTACAGTATGGTAAGCTGATAAGATTTATCTCTGACCTCTTGAGAACGTGAAGTGAGATGGTTTTTTATTCAAAGAGTAGCTTGTTTCAATGAGAACACTATGTAACACAATTTTTGTTCCTGGGTAGTAAGTGTTATTTCCTAATTGCTTCCAGGATCTTCTTTATCTGTGGTCTGACGAAGACCCCGGCTTTGACCTTTGCCTCAGACAGCTTAGGGAAGAAGTCTTTGAGGTACTTGAAGGCTGCCGACTCCTTATCTAGAGCTCTGACAAATTGTTTCATAAGGCCCAATTTGATGTGCAGTGGTGGCATCAGCACCTTCCGGGGGTCCACCAGTGGCTCCCACTTGACGTTGTTCCTCCCCACAGAGAACTCGGTCCGCTGTGGCCAGTCCCGCCTGTGGTAGTGCGCCTTGGTGTCCCTGCTGTCCCAAAGGCAAAGATAGCAGGGAAACTTGGTAAAACCGCCTTGGAGACCCATCAGGAATGCCACCATTTTGAAGTCTCCTATGACCTTGATACCATCTCAGAAAAATGCAGATATGTATCCACTTAGGCAGCTGGAACTAAACTGAACTGGTGGGCTTAAGGCCCCTGTATTTATACTACTATTTATATTACTGGAAAGTTCTAGAAAGTTCTAGAAGTTACTCCAAGTTTACTCAGCACTGAATCTATCTGGAATGTTCTGGAAAATAGGTACATTTCAAAATATCACTGTCCTGGTCACAAAAGCAAAGTTTGTGGGGAATAATAGCCATTTTCTATACTTTTGAGGCATAAGCAATTAGGAAATAACACTTACTACCCAGGAACCAAAAAAAATAATAAAAAATTGTTACACGGTGGAATCAATTCCCAACAAATGGGAATATACACTGTGATCTATTCCCCTGTAAATGTTCCGACACTAATGAGATTAGATGCTTGCTATAGATTTGTGTCTGGGAGGTTTCACGCCAAGTTAAACCTTTACCAATTCATCAGGTTTTACACCCCGTTTGCCGACTTTGATAGCTAAACAAGAAGCTGTAACACAATAATTTACGAGGGCAATTTAAAAGCACCATGCTTAAATATCTTATTTTAAAAGGTGAAACTAGGGCATTAATAAAAAAAAATGTAATTGTACATTTAATATTCATACTAACAACATTCCCACTAACAACATTTGATATATTTTTTCTCTTCCTTGTCCACTTTATGTGCTTAGCTATTAGAACCCCTCCTGAGCCCAATGCTCCATGTTGCATCAAGAATATACAGGGTCAGATTACCTGTAACACAGGAAGTAAATGAGGAAAAGAAAGTAAATGAGGAAAAGAAACTGCTCAGCCAAGTCAAATAAGAGTTGATATAATAATTTTTTCCCCTAAAATCAATACTAATTCATTTGGGAGAAAAAAAAAAGGAACCACAGACCATATTGTTAAATACAAGTCAAGGTCAGTAATAGATTCTAAGATATGGTTCAGAGACAATGCTTGGCTGGTTTAACGTCCATTCTTCCCACCGATTTGAGCCCCATATAATAAGAGTGCAGTTATTTTTCTGGACTGTTGAGCTGTACCGCACTGTAAAGAACATGTATAAATAAAGAAATCCATAAAACTAAAACCATAAAATGTGTATAATCTTTATATGAAAGTGGTTTGTCACGGGGCTACAGAAGAACTGTTAACCTCTTATTTCTTCTTTGCTGCCATCTTTAAAAATGGATTCTTGCTAGGGTTGCCACTCGTTCTGGTTTAGCCTGGATTTTTCTCTTTTTGAGGCAGCTGTCCTGGGAAATCTGTAAGGATTCATGGGTTTGAAGGACTTGTGGTGAAATAATTAACTTGGTAATCAGTCTCCTTCACAGTTTAATAATTCTCTGTGAAGGTGGGGCACAACGACTATATAAAGACTTTAATCAGGTGACAGCAAGTCACAATTCATCATTACACTGTACTATAGATTTCATTATCTGTTGAAAATAATTTCCTTTGTATATGGTAATACCTGTCTGCACTATAGAATGTGTACAGTGGTGTGCACAATGCATTAATGCTAGCATTAATTTTACTACCCTTAATTAGCTTAATTATACTGTATGTGGCCACTTTGATACTGAAACAAGTGCTAAAAAAAATATGTTTTTCTGACTTAAAAAAAAAAAAAATCTGGAGTAGCAATAACCATAAGGACTCGGGCCCTAACAGTATTGCAAACTGAGGTGCTTTGTTTATCACCAGATGTATTTCCAATTGATATGACAGAAGCGTTTAAAAAGACTATGAAAAAATAGTAGTTAGATTTGAATGAGAAACTATACACAGAAATGCCCTTTCCCCAAAGCCTCAGAAGTAGTTGAAACAGAGTGCATTAGCCACACAAGATGGCAATAGATGCAATGAACATCATGACACAGACATCCACGCCAAGAAGCACCTTGATGGTTTGGTCCAGTGTGACAGAAAATGACAGATTGTGAAGCATTGTCAGAAACATTGTAGATATAATCACAAATACTCAGGGGGACTTGTTGATTCCCCAGGCAGAATCTTACAGGCAATGAAAGGGAATGGACATAAACATAAACAAAATAATACTGGCACTAAAAACAGATGGAGACCGATTACCAAGTCAATTATTTTATCACAAGTCCCTCAATGCTCATCTATAACCCATGAAAGCTTGTTTCAGAACTTTGCAAGAATTTTCTTCTGTGGAGCACAGGATATGAATACGCTGGGTTATATCTACAGTAATCCAGCCAAAAGGAATGAAGGTGTTTAATGGAACAGGTGGAAAAAGCATCACAGGGAATAC
The DNA here is from genome assembly GCF_902713425.1 of Acipenser ruthenus. Lineage (NCBI taxonomy): Eukaryota > Metazoa > Chordata > Actinopteri > Acipenseriformes > Acipenseridae > Acipenser > Acipenser ruthenus. Next base: position 43,033,765 of record NC_081196.1, on the reverse strand, counting down.
TTGCGCATAATGTATTCAATATGCTTGGCTATTGGTATTAAAATCTGAAAATATGTTGAATGAAATACATGCCCGCTCTAGTACACCAATCAAAGTGTTTTTGTGTTCTTTTCGTACAGCTAAGGCCAAAAGGTTTGTATCACCCTATAGTCTTAACTCATTTTGCTTCCTAAAGTCAAGTGAATCCTGCAGAATAATGTTACGTTAACATATTAAATTGCATACTGCTTTTTAGTTTTCCATATACTTAACATGAAATACTGTACTACTATTATGGCTTCCGGTAGACTTTTGCAATATAATTTTGTAGTTTGGTTGATTACATGATGTTAAATAAAATACCTAAATTATGTTAATACAGTTTTTTTTTTTTTTTTTAAATTATGTCCTAAAATTCTAGGTGATGAAAAACTTTTGGCCATAGCTGTAGCTTATCCTTTTTATATTACTTTTATTCTCAAAATCAGAAACGCAGTAAATCATTACTGTACCTTTTTGATGTAGGTTCTCTTCTTTGATCCGTTTCACTGCCTCTTGGCCCTCGTTTTCTGAATTTCCAGCTAAAAAGGAAGAAAACCGGTTAACGGCCAGAGGAACTTAATCTGCCTTGAGTAAAGATTCTCTCCTTAGAAGCTGACAGGTGATCATTTACATTTCAATTAGCACCACTTCTTTAGCACTTTGACATCTAAATCATTTCCTCTAGTTTAAAAAAAAATAGTAAAATATGGTGTTTGCAAATTTCTACACAACTAACTGTACCTTATACATTTTAAACTACAAATGGGTGTTTTTTTGTGGACAAAAACAAACAATTTCTGACTGAATACTTTGGAAACAGGCAGTAAATCAGATGAAAAATATGTAGCAATAAAATCATTAAAATACAGCTGTGCACCAACTGTAAACACAATTGGGTCAATTCTGTCTGCAAAATTAGGAGGGGTGGGGTTAGGACAGTTCATATTTTATTATGTAAATAACATTGGTATTTAGGTTAATATTTACTTGAGAAGTGACAGACTCATATAAAACAGTTGTGTACCAATTGTAAAGACAGTAACCTAAAATGTGCAAAGAGCATCATTGATATGACCAGAGGACACAATGTGGCAGTGAAATGTTATTTTTTTTTTACTGGACAGCACTGGTAATGTATGAGAGCTGTAAAGAAATTGTGTGATATTTAATGACCTAGAAAGACATCTTGAAAGTAAGGAATGAAAACAGAGCTTTAAATTACTAGGGAATCAGATATGTTTTTTTTTTTTTCCTTTTTTAATGAAAAGACATTTGCAATAACTTTCAAAACTGCATGTGTGACCTACATAGGACCAAATTACTTAGCTACAACTAAACGTCAAAATCTAGTCATTTTTTGTTTTGTATTTTACACTCCTGTACAGTAACTTGCTTGAAGCTGATAAATGACATACAGGCTGTAGCAATCACATCGATTGTAGTTTATTACTCAAGCAGAGGTCAGGAGATTTCTTCGAACTATACCACAACGTCTCATTTTCCAGCAGGAGCGCAAGTGGTTTTCTGATGAATAAAATTGCATGAATGGATTGACGTGACAATTTAGCGGTTGTATCAACCAGCCATTCCTGGTATTTGTGCATTTAGTGCAGTGCAACCATAGACAGGAAGTGCTTTTTCAACATCCACAGGAAGATGAATCCCTTTCCCTTAAGAAGATTTAACAGATATTTTAGAGAATTTCAAGAAACACTTAATTTGGAACTCATTTCATCGTGGCAGGAGTTATATAATTAATCCCTTTGAAGCAAGATGACAAGAGTGTGACCATGAATGTCTCTACAGAAACTCTTTTGGTAAGCCATCGAAACTGAAAGTTTGGCTGAAAACCTTTTGCACTGCCGTAGAGACTCTACTTTCATTACATGTAATCGTCAATATCAAGTATTGTAGTGCACAAATGACCTTTCTTGTTATAATTATATATATATATATATATATATATATATATATATATATATACACTGTGTGTATATTATATATACACACACACACGAGACACATACTGCCTGGGTACTTTATCAGGGCTTGTCTACTCGATTGGCTTTGGCATTGCCTTGGTTCGAGGCATGTTTTCTGGTGTATCTGGATCCCTTGATTACACTAGGAAAGAAGAATGAATGCCGTAATTTACTTCAGCATCACTGCAGATCAAGTCGATCCAACACTGCTGCACTTGTACCCGGATGGCTACTTTTAAGACAATACATCCATCCACCATACCATACCCCGGATCTCAATCCAATTCAGCATGTTTGGGACTTAAGTTCAGTTATAAAGAATGACAAAACATGCCAGCCTGGGTAGTCCAAATGGCTGTTTGAAGGCACTGAGTAACAGAGCAGCTTTTAGAAATCAGTGACAGATGGAAAGCAAACTTATTACACATTTACAAGGAACAAATAACATGTGACAACCAGTAGAAAAAATAGGATGCTATTGCAGTACACAAGTGCTAGTCCCCTTTGGCGCTCCGTGAGTTATTCGGTCAGACTGATTGGAATAACTACAGTACTGCAGGAATGTTCATGTCGTATCCCATATATATGCCTCAATGTTTACTCCCCAAACAAAACAAATCCATGTTATTAGAATGCGTTTTTAACTGTACCTATTATAATGTGCATTCCAAGCCTTGCCAGATGCCTTGCAGTTTCATAACCAATCCCTTTGGCACCTCCCGTCACTATGGCAACTCTTCCATTTTGTTTGGGAAAGACTGTACAAAGAAAAAGAGAACTATTGATGTTGCTTCTTACTGGCAATACCAAACATTTCAAAAGAGCAAGGTGGTTGTCCATATTAGCAGACTAGTCTCACATGCATACACTCGCCCAAAAGTGAGCTTGCTTTGGGAATAAAATAAGTTATATAGTATATCATTCATATCATGATTATAGGTTAATGAATTCAGACACCCATAATACTTCGTAAAACTTCAGTGATCGACAAGCTCCTTTGCTGGGCCTCTACTTGTCTTTTTTTTCGCAGTATGACATTTCTGAGGTGTATACAACAATAAATAAAATCATATCTATTATGAGATAATCTTTTCAATTTAAATCATATAAATATAAACAGCGGCAGAAAAAACAAAACAAAACACTGGAATTTAGATTTATTAAGCTTATGAAAGCCATCATCTCCAAGAGTGAAATATTAAGCAAAACATGCATACAAAATGTGAATCAGCAAGATGGTTTGGTATATCTTTTAGTAGTTATAGTGTCTAAATCCTTACCCCAAAATAAATAATTAAATCAGTGAACACAACTGTAGCCACCAGTGAAAGCACATGCTATCAGTTCATTAGTGCAAGTACCAGTTATCTAAGATTTTATAGTGACAAAACTTTAACTCGACAGTTATATAGAGTACTGGCACAAATCATTGAAACAACAAATAACAATGACTGGCGGTGGGGGATTTATTGCTTATTTTTCCTCACCCATATCCCTTACTTATTAAATATTTTGGTATCCCTGGCTAGAGAATGGTATCCTCTTTAACAATATGCTAAATACTTGAATGAGCAAGGCATCTCACAAGTAGAACAGTACCTCAAAATGTTCTCCTTTTTCTAGGAAAGCAGTACAACTGGGGTTGTGGAGTTGTTTGTTCACTATATATCTTTATACCCCTAAACACATAATTGCCTCTTTAAAAATATGCTAATGATTTTAATGAGTAACCCATCTCACAAGTTCAGTTGTACCCTAAATATGATTCATTTACTACCAATACTGAATGACTGGGAGGAGCATTAGTTCTCTGTTTTACCCCAAAACACTATTTTTCAGAGTGATGACTCAAGACTGGTACAATATTTAATGTTGTGTTGTCCTTGGCAATCCTTTGCCAGACACCTACTGTATAGTACCTACTCAGCGCAAGGACATGTTCATTCTTCAAGTACTACAACAACAGAATGTCAAGAACTTCAAGTGCATTTTTTCAGAGAGCACTTAAGTGCTCTTAGAATCAATGAACAGCAGCAATAATGCAGTACTTATTGGACTGTGTTGTACATACCAGTGTTATAACTTTTAATATATCTATAAATATTCTATTCTGATGATTTTCAAAGAATGAGGCATGAATTTCAAATTCAACTTAAAAGTAGTCTTACAGAACGTAGTCTAAAGACCACTTTTATTTTTTATAATATTGCTCAGGGGTGTGCAATTCGTATCGCCCGACTCCCGAGACAACAAGATTTGTGTGAGGGACAACAAGTTTTGCCGTTATACTCCGTTGGACAAGTAGTTTTTATTTATTTATTTGTCCTATGTTCGTTCTGTTGCTTGCTAGAAAGACACTCTGGGTATATTTCTAGAGAGCCACGCAAGTTTTGAAAACTGAATTGCATAAGTCTAGAAGCACATACATTTTAAAAAGTGTTTAGGTCCCATCCCTATCACGTCTGATTTACTAGCTGTGGAAGAAGCTTATCTTCTATTGGTTACAAAGAAAACAAGAAATGGCTGCCAAGAGAGCCTCTGGCAACACACAGACTAATATTTTAAACTTATGGTATTTACATTTTTTGTAAATTAGCAAATAAGTGAGATTATATATATATATATATATATATATATAGATAGATTTAAACAGAAGCGATATTAGTTAGTTATTGGACATGCACAATCCATCGATTTGAGAAACTATTAAAACATGAAGATTGACAAATATATTTATAGTGATAAAAATGAAATGCTGTACTAATATATATATATATATATTTAAATACAGACTGTAAATCTCATGGCAATATGTATTAGTTAATTTATGTATTTATTTTTCAGTGAGAGTAGTGCAGGGAATGAATGTTGCCCCCCCAAAAATAAATAAAAACAATCAGGGTATGAAACCAGGATCACCCTGCTGCAGCAATATTACAGTTAGTCATCATGGGACAAGATGTTAAACGAGGAAAAATATCCGTAAAATGTTGTACATGTTTTTTTTTTTTTTTTGTTTGTTTTTTTTTTTTTTTTTTTTAAGTATATAATAGAAATAAACAAAAGAAAAAAAAACTATTTTGTCTTTGCAGAATTTAATGGAGTCTACTGTAAATATTGTGTGCATTTTGGTAGAAAAAAAAACAGTAAACAATGCAGAGAAACTTGACAGGTTATACACAAGTCCTTTAAATATCTGAGTTCTGCAGTTACAAAACTGAAAGAACGTCAAGAAAAATCTGAATTCCACAAAGCAGCAGTAAGAGTTGGAAATGATTTTGTATCTGTGATGCAACAAACAAACAAACACCTGAACATCAGAAGTTGGATTCAGCTTAGAGAGAAAGTGGAAACAAACAGGCAGGAACCTTTTGTCTATCTTGAAGAATTTAGTGGAACAGTCAAGCTACAAGGCTAGATCTGCCCGTTAGTTACCAATTGATTGTGTTCACTGTTAAATAAAACCAAAATGCTACAAGTTATACTCTACTTGTTTGTGTGTGTTTTGTGCGACGGTTAGGGGGGGTGTAGATCTTTTTAGCATTTTGTCCCTTGGACAACAAGTTTTGTTCAAAAATTGCACACCCCTGTTGCTTAAAACTAGTATACTATTTCACATGTACACACTTCAGCTAAACAACACATACCCATAAGCATTTAGCAATTCAGTATATAGTAATATAATATTTGTTTTGCTGAAATCCTGAGGATTCTTTTGTGACCCTGACATACCAAACTTCAGTATTTTGTTGTTTTCCATGCCCTATTTTAATGATCTAACCTGTGGCATATCTAAATACGGACGGCCTAAAACTTTTACACCAGATATATTGCAGATCTTATTTTACATTGCTTTATTTATTGTATTAAGTGATGTTGGTTTGGGGGGGGGAACAATACATCAGCACAGTAGGAAAAGGACACTAATATCTATACTCATCTGACTCCAGAGCAGTGTATTTTCTTTCCGTTTAAGCCCTTGTATTTGGTTTATATCAAAAGATGGGATGAATGCTTCTAAAACATGCTGCATCCAATACAATGCATGTCTTTTTTTAATTCAGGATTTAGGCATATGCTCCAGACACAGTGGCATTACCTCCCAGATAAGATCACGTACTGCAAATGCCTGGAGCTTAAAGGTCAGTTAGTACTTAGTACTCACATAAGGTATTGTGCTGATCAGAAACATGGTTTGTGTGTATGACATATATTTTGTTTTTTCCTCCAGACTTTTGAACGCTTGAAATTCAGCTGTCATATAACATTCTTAGCCATCTCTTTTTTTTCTCAATTTTTTTGTTGTCTTCTTGCCAGCCATTTATCCCCTGTATCAATCCTGGTTGAATAATAATTTTAAAAAAAATGTAAAAAAGAAAATCCACTCAAGGACATTACTCACTTACCGTCACATCAGTTCCCACTAATAACCCTTTTTTAATTTTTTTTTTTATTTATTTTTTTTTTTTATTTACTTCATTACACTTAGAAAGTCATTGATTAAAATCTTGCTATAATTACACCAATAAATGAGGATATACTGTACTACTCCAGTGCAATAAAAAACACTCAAAACAAATGTGTACTCGACTCACATGTGCAGACTTGCTATTCTCAACTGTAAATGACTCATCTCTGCAGCTGATATGTTTTGTAACTCTCTTACTGCAGGAAACCAATTTATCCAGAAAGAGATGGTGGGGGCATTTAATTAAACTAGGCATTGGAAAATTACTGTCATTTCACCCCCCCCCCCCCCCCCCCCCAACTCTTGTGAGAGAGAACAGTGGTATAGGCATTAAAAAACTAACACGCACAGTTAAAACATTCCTTGTCTTATTAGTAATTTGCCATTGCAAAATGGTTTTTTGACCAAATATGATCATTCCAGTCTGTTTTTGTAAGAAGCAAAACACAAATGTTTATTTGGAAATCTCCTCTCTGTCTAAACAAGATTTAAAGTGAGAAGATTGTAAATCCCTACGGCTAAATGCTTCCATACTCCCAATATCAAACAGAAGGTTACTTCAGTACTGCATCTACATTTCGCTCTCTCGCTTGCCAAATGATGACTGTGTGTTGTATTGCCATCAAAGTATTTTCTCAAACTGACACAACTTTGTACTTGCACTAGGCTCAAACCATTGTAATTTGCACTGTCGTGTCGCTCGGCTTTTGTCTGTCGGATGCTTTTCAAGGAAGGCCTCTGCTGTACTATGAGCACTTTGCCCATGAATTGTTTTCAGCTCATGAACAATAAAATCGACACCTTTATCAACAAATGAAAATAAATTGTACCACTTTAAATTAGTTCTTTTTAAAGAGATGTTTTTATTATTGTTCTTGGTATTGTCTGGTGACTTTTTCACATGCTCCCTTAAAAAGAATGGAAAGTCCAGTCCTACTTCTCAACCCCAGACTTAAAAGCCATCAGGTGATTTTCTTTTATAAAAAAAAACAAAAAAAACAACTAGGATAAAAAGTGTGTGTATAGCCATTAGCACACTGCATATTGCAGATTGGAAGCCAATGTACTTTTTGAAATATACATCAATATACTGCAAAGTAAATAAAATGCATTTTAATTTCTGAGCAAAATAAAAATATTTTGCTCAGAAATTAAATCAGAAATGATGGTTTAACCATCAATAGAAAGTATTCCAACACGAACATTTTATTAAACATATTTTACAGAAGTATTGAAAGCTTTAGACTTACAATAGCATTTGTTATCCACCGTACTAGACTGTGCTGTGCTGGGCTGTGGGGGACTAGCCATTACACACACCTGGAAGCTATTCAACATGTCATATGCCTTGAGCTGTTCTCCACCTTTTCTCTGGGCAATCTATATACAAGTTAGGTTTTGATAAGTACTGCAAATAGTATACAGGAATACAACACGTGCTAGAAAGCATCACTTTTGAAGATATAGCAAGGTTTACTGCCATATAATGGTAGTCTTTAATTTCAATAATGTGGCTATAGTAGTGCTATAAGTTTGATGTAAATAGTAGGTCTTAATTTTAAAATCACATTTTATTTCTAAAAACACAGAAGGATCAACCATATAAAAACATTGGTTAAAAAAATGTATCCATAATGCTTTTCTATTGCAGGATAACAATTAAAACATCATTCCAGGAACAAGGGAGAACAAGGAACTGAATGGGCTAAGGGAACTTGACTGTTCTTGGTTGGAACACTGCTGACACAAAGAAACTAGCTAGCAAAAACAAGGTTTAGCTTCACACACACACAATTGTACAAGATATATAAGAGTGGATTTGAGAAGCATTCAAGATCCTCTTTGAACACACACCAGCATCTTGACTGATGCCCTCCCAGAAATTGGCAACCGATCAATGATGACTTCTGCTAATAACTAGTGGCCTTATTGTTGTGCCTAATGACAATGATTATGCTGTAAGTGTTACTTGATTATAGGAATTAATAAAGGAAACTCACTAACACATCAATTGTTATTGTGCGCACTAATTTATAGACATTATATTAGTTTCCTTACACCCGCCAGTTGTGTTTTCATGTCCACAACAAGGTAGGTACTTCTGCATTTGACGTAATGAGTTCTCTCTCAAAATTCCACTGTGGAACTGTCAGGGAGAATGCTTTTGAGACTCATATCTGGCATGTGAATAGTCCAGCGAGAGCTTACGGATGTCCAATCAAGTTGGAGAAGAACATCCAAAACCCTGTTCTGTCACAGCTATATCTGACTTATTCAAGGCTATGCCTTTATTGTGCAGTATATGCTTTCATATAGGGCAAGCTACTGTATTCAATTCCCACTCAAACAATGCAAGGTCCAAATGTTATTTACAGAATCTGATACAGTGACATATTTTCTTTTTTAGTCGATATAGCATTAACATTTTAGTATTTAGTATACTACAAAAGCAGTATTTGATTCATGGTTTAAAAAAAATGTATATATATGAACTGAAAAGTTCCAACTGACTTCCAATGACTAAACAGCATTAAAGTCGACAGTTCAATAGAAGCCAGTGTCTTTTGTGTTAACCACGTTAGTCTGCATGGCAAGTGTATCACCTACACTTAATGCCTGATCATGTTCTAAGCCCCACTCTCCCTCATCCTCATCCACGGGCTCCGCTTCGTAGCCAGTACGTGTGTTTTCATACAGAAAGACCTGCTGGTCCACATGAGCTGGGGCAAGGCGATTTCTTTTTCCCCTCAGCACGTTCCCTGAAGAACTAAACAGACGTTCAGGATAGACACTTGTTGCTGGAACACACCAGTACTTCTGCAGTAACTTTGGCAGGATCGGGAATAAGGCCAACCGGTCAGACCACCACCTGAGGGGATCCTCATTGAGTCCAAGGACTTTTTGGGATTTAAAGTTACTCAACTCCTCCATCACCTGAGCGTGCAGTTCCTCTTGGTTTTCATCTGCACTTGTTTGGCTGAAAATTACAGACAGTATGTTGCTGGCACTGCTTGAAGGTGGTGGGGTGGAAGTTGCTTGTCTTTTAAAAGGGGGTTCATCAGAGAACGGTGGGTCATCTGGCCTTGAACTCTTCCATTTTTCTAACAAAGCCTTAGCTTCGTCAATGACTCTAGTCTCAACCTGGGCTCGCTCAAAGGCGGAAAGGAAGGGGAGTTTTTTGTAACGGGGGTCTATAAATGTTGCCACGTTCAGGAACATGTCAACCTCAGGTGTCTGCTGGTACGTGGAGGATAGCTCTTTGGCTATTGCCTCCTTTGCCGTGCTGATTTCTTTGAGATCACTATCTTTGGCTTTTAGTGTTGTGTTTAAAAGCATATGCAAGAGAGGTTTTACCATGCTGATTGCTGGGTATTTGCAGGCAGTAATCATCTCCGCTGCTTGTTTGAAGGGCTGCAATAAGTCTACGAGACCCTCAACAGTGTTCCACTCCATTGCTTCAAGCATCAGGTGATGATTGTTGCTGTCTTCGACAAGGACAGATGAAATAACAAACTGCTGCTCCTTTAGACGTTGGAGCATAGCAAGGGTGCTCACCCACCAAGTTACTCTGTCACTTATCGGCATGCACTGAAGTATTCCTTGCTGCTTTTGCTTTTCTCTCAGCATGTACATGGCTACTGTGGACTGTTGAAAGTATTCAACCAGCTTCCTACAACGGCCTAAAAAGACAATGAGCTTAGGAAGCTGAAATGCTTGATTTATTCCATGGTTGACGGTATGCCCAAAGCAAGGCATGTGAACAGGAAGGTCTAGAAGGGAGCAAGCTTTCACAATGTCTGCAGAGCAATTTGTAGTGGCACCAAAGACTTTGTCATTGATGCCCCACTCAACAAAGGCCTCGTAAAGTGCACGTGTGATGTTTTCTGCAGTATTGTCTTCTGGTACTTCAAAGGTTTTCAAGCACCTGGTGGTTAACGTGGCGTTATTCACACTGCAGTTATTTATAAAGTGAGCAGCTAGAGACACGTAAGTCCTGTTTTGGTTCTGACTTTTCCACAGGTCTGCAGAAGTACCACACCATACCACGTCAGCAAGTTCCTTAAATACAGCTTCTTTAACTAAATAGTATTTTTCAGGAATTGCTTTGGTCGACAAATAATTCCTGCTCGGAAGCTCGTACCTTGGGTCAGCAGTTTTTAGAAGGGCCCTAAAAGTCGGTTCATCTACAACCGACGCCGGATACATCCCCTCGCAGATGAAGCTAACTACGGCAGCAGTCAGATCCTGGTGTTTTCTGTTCTCATAAGCATAGTTTGGCTTCATGTTTAATGTGTCCTGTACAAAATGCTGTGATGCTTCCGGCTTCAATTTAGAAAAAGCTGTTGCAAAAGCCTCCCTCATCTGCTCCGTGTTGCTTTTCACAAATTCGCAGAACTCATCTGGGTGGTTCTTTTCCAGGTGGTAGGAAAGGTTGGACGTGTTTCCAGAATAAGCAATTTGGGCCATGCATATCCGGCAGTATATTTTCTTCCACTGCAATATACACCCTTCAGCGTCAGTGTCAAACCCAAAGTACCTCCATACCTTACTTTTTGCTCTTGGGTGAGCAACCAATTTGAGGTCAGACGAAGAACCTTCTGAGCCTTTATTCTCCATTGCTTCGGAGGCCACACGGTTCCCCTTATGAACCTTCACTCATTAATGAGTACCTGCCAACGGCAGTAAGATAAAGGTATGAGAGATTAAAAGGCCAAATGAAGGTTATAATAACCTGGATTTTGAACAAAAAACTTATCCCTTTCTTAAGGAATTTGATATATGTCAGAAATGCAAGACATGACTATCCTACAAATGAATTACAATAACAAGCAAACATACTGTGATGCTCCAATAGAACACTGTGTGTGGGATTCTGTAAATCTGTAAGATGCTGACTGATGGGGGGGAAAAGTAGACTTACAAATAAGGGTTGTAGGCATTCTGTTACTGACTGAAAGTGTATTGGTAAATTGCATATGTATAGCAGTTTGCAAACAGGTTTTTACCATTTCATAAGTGGGGACAATTAACCCATACTGTACCAGTGCCCCAGTCAAACTGTTTACAGGCATTACATGTTCACTGTGACACGGTAACTGGTAAGCAGCACTTCACCCAAGTTATCAAATCTTGGGCCATGTCAGTTTTCATCTAATCAGCATATTTTCAAAGCAGGCTAAGCTCCTACCAGCAGCCTCAAGACAAGATCAAGTAAAGGCCGATAAAGATTTAAAAAAACATCAGTTAGGCAATGACTCATAAGGAGAAAACGTCTGGGTCTGCACCATAGGTCTGTCTGGTCAAGTATTGTTTATAGCACACACTACATTTAAGACACATTTTCCCAAATGGTGTGCTACTTTTCTAGAAAGCTTCTTTCCTCCCCCACAAAGTATAGTCAGGTTTGATGTTCATCATTAACCTGTTCTAGAGTGCTGTTAAGTATGGACAGTCTAGAACTGATTCATGAATATCAAGTATTTTATACATTAAAAAGTGAAATTTGACAAAAAGAATCTTTAAATACATTTTAAATAACAGCGTGATAGAAAGTTTATTCAAAGCGTTCTGTCTTTGTTAGAGAAAAGATAACAATGCCTGTTATTATGCTGAATTAAAGTTGCTGAAAGTAATCAGTCTGCATCCAGTTCTTTGATTTCTACAATTTGTGGTTACCGTATTGTCACGGACAGCAAACACTGTTCTTGAGATTATATATGTAATGAAGCCGACTTGGTCTACATTAACAGACAACGTTTAGAAGGTGTATACTAGAATGCAGATACATACATGAATACTGTATTTACATATTTTCTGGTGGATTGATTTGGAACAGTGATTAAACATAGTTTGAACAATAACATTCAAAGTCTGGTACCAGAGATTAGTGACCTCATATTTACCTCTGATCCATTTTTTAATTGTGTATTATGGTAGGTACCTGGTTATATATTTATCAGTTGACTATTGTGGTTTGCTTAAAGCAACGCACTGCTTACTGGATAAATCTATTTTAGAATAGGCTGCATACAAGGATCACTTTCTGCTTGTTAATTACAATGCAATTGTATATTATTCTATTCTGAATAGCAGAAAATTGTTCTGAACCCCTGAAATATTTACTATAGACCACATAAAATGAGTCTGCTACAGTAGCTCATTCAGCATAAAAATATCCTATTTGGTGAGATCATCAATAAGTTATAGCGAAGATGTCACCTTGGATAAAGGTGCCTGCCAAATAAATAATAATAATAATAATAATAATAATAATAATAATAATAATAATAATAATAATAATAATAATACAGTGTTTGCTCCAGGACTTACAGACTGAGGGTCAATGTGGCCCCCTCATTTTCTTCAGTGAGGGGGTCAATATGTTTGATTCAGAACCAACCACCTTTTCTTATTTTTGTTTGTTTTTAAATATGCCAGCAGAGTTTACTAACCTTTTGTTTCTGAATAAAAAATAAAACTGTAAAGCTGTAGATACAACCAAGGTGTCTCTACAATACTCACTGTCACTTTTGGGGACAATATTGGGAAATGTGTCACAGTGATGCTGGTGTATCACCGAGTAGAGGATATTAATTGTACCAAATCACATTAGAACAGGGGTTTTCAATCTTTTTAAGCTGCGTACCCCTTTCCAAAAAATGTAGTCTACTGAGATAGTCATAAAATGAAAACAGAAAAAAAGTCTGTACAATAACATGATACAACAAAACGCACAAGCCTTGGAGTGTGTGATGGATACAATTATAAAAGTTACAGTATTATAAAAGAAAAAATATATATTATATTTACTTTTGGCTAAAAATAGTCCCTCAGACAGGTTTCTAGTTAGTTGGAAACATCATCATTTTATTGCAAATATTAATTAATTAAAATCAACGAAGCCTCCGTGCTAGCCTCAAATCACTCAGAAATAACATAGGACTATTCCATGATAGCAAATGGCAATCATGTATTTTTATTGATAATAAAATTACAGAAAAGAAGGCAAAGAAAAGTTCACTGTCCACGCATCTCTACAGCTGATCTCATTACGAAAACATATTATTGGCATTTTTAAATTCTTGGTGATTAAAACGTACAGTACTGATGCTAATTAAAAAAACAATAACAAAACGCTTACCTAGTATGTGATGGATGTCCCTGCTTGTTACCACACAAATCACTGATGATGGCAGGGAAATTGGAGAGAGCTTCAGTCGCAAGACATTTTTGGCGTTTTTAATCTCTAACGGTATTTCGTCTTGATCGCCCTTTGCTAGTAATGTTCTAATATTGAGCTAAAAGCTAAATGTCTCTCACACCAGACGTAACGCATGGCAATACTAGACCGCATGGCAATACTTTGGTTTCTGATTGGCCATTCATTTTGTATTTTGAAATGTAGTACTTAAGTTACAATAAACTTTAAATGGGTCATTGAAAAAAATAAATATCGATTTGCAGGCATGAATGCACACAGAAAATAAAATGAGTTACATAATAATTTCCTTTATTCCGATTCCAGTGGTGTTTTTTGCTATATAAAATCACATTATCTATCTATCTATCTATCTATCTATCTATCTATAATTACAAATTTCACATATTTTATAACGTTACCGTAGGCTACTTTTTTTTTTTTTAGTCAATGAATGCAGTTTTCGTTTCGCAAATCTACTGCAGACAATATTTTTAAGCACAAATATAATAGCCTGCATTTTAAAAGTCACTGCCGTAGCTGATTACCTATTCTTCCAGAAGTAATGGTGGGGTTTAATAGGGATACTATTTGCGCCGGGCCACGTTGTTAACAAGCCTGATGTCGTCCAGGCTTTACTGTGAAACTGCCTGTAACCAGGGAGGGTGTGAGCGCATTCTACTGGACTGGAGAATAAAAACATGGGAGTTTAATTATGAAAACGCAAGTCTAAACAAACAAGTAAAAAAAGATTAGCCTGTTGTCAGACGTGTCATGGTAATACAAAATGCATTAATTTACTGCGTATTGGTATTGCGTCTGGTCTGGGAAGGGGGGACACACGGGCGCGTTAAGAGAATTTCAGCGGGTCATTTTTTATTTCAGGGGGGCATTGGCGCAATGGCGCGGCCTAGCGCAAACACTGTAATAATAATAATAATAATAATAATAATAATAATAATAAAGTACTGCCTGACCTATAGAATTACTTAAATTGACTTAAATATTTCCTAAAGCATTACAAAAATGTTAGATTGGGCAGACTTTGTGTGTGACCCTACAGTGTGGATATTGACCCATATTTATTTTAAAGAGAACATCATTATATGTTGCAAAAAAAAAAGGGATTATGTATTCTCTCACCCTAACCTTTCATAATATGTGTTGTTATTGATGATTGTGTTCCAAAATCCAGTTTTCCAGACCCAGTGATGCTTGCAATCACATGCGGGCGCTTCAGAATACCAAAAGGAAAAATGACCTTAAACACAGGCATGCTTATAGCGATGGTTAAAGCCCAATGACATTTTTTTAATTATTTGTTTTCTTATAATTTTTCGTTTTATTTTTCACAAATTTCATTTCAGTTTTATCCACTAAAAAAGTTGTTTTATTTCATTGTATTTTATTACAGATACACATTAATAAAATAACTGAAATAGATGTATATACATACAAAGTATACATCATGTTTTAACTATATACATATTTGTTATTAAACAGTATCCACTTTTTTTTATTATTATTTTGGCATAAATAGACCTAGCACAGAAAAATAATTTAGTTACCATAATTTCTCATTACTGACAGTAACGGTAGAGTGCATGAAGTCCCCACTATTTACTATTTAACTACCTATTTACAGTAAATACTGCACATGCCATCTATAAAATTACAATAAAATAAAATTATTTTATTTTATTACTGCACAACGGAAATCAAATCAGCATAAAGGATATTAAATCAAACATTTTTTTTTGTGCTTATTTCAGAATGTTTACAATTCAGCATGAACTTAAAAAGCAGGTTACTGAAATAAAAATTCAGATATTTTACTCATTTATTCATAAGGAGCTTAAATCTAGCACAAATATTCAAATTAAGAATTAAACGCAAGCACACAACAAGGTCTATGTGTTCTTTTTTGATGATTTGTCGTCTGTCACTTACAATCAGCGAAAAACAAAAACGTTCACAGTCAACGGAAACAACAGGGTAGGCCTACATGAGACAACAAATCACAGTATTCGACAAGCTGTCATTCTGGCACCCGAGCCCAACTTTCTTGGCTCGTTGCAGTGTTTCACCGACTGTAGCTTGGATGGTTCTTTTGTGTTTCACTGATTGTAGCTTGGATGGCTCTTTTGCTTGTACTAGCAGCTGCTTGACTTTTCAAAGTGACCAACTGAGTGACAATGCTGAACGACGGTATCTTTCCACTCCCATTCCAGCCAACAGCTGCAAAATCTGCACATCATTATTTTGTCACCATCAGCTGCATACATCCCCTCATGCTCAAATTTTTTGCAACGTTGTTTAATTGTTATCTTCGGTTTAGGCATTTTAGAAACAAACTCCTCTTCCATCACAATTCCCAAACAACTCGCTCCAAATTATGCATCTGCACAAGTGCTAGTCATGGTATGTGGTGTCCACGGTAACGGCTACACCTTGACAACTACAACTACAATTGAGTTGCAACTGAACTAAATCCAGGTTCTAAAAACTACTTGCATCTTTGCACTGAAAGCTAAGGTGGCTAACGAATTAATGGGAAATACAGTAATAAAATGCAAAAGTTATATAGGTGGGGAGAATGTATTACATATAAAGACAAATCTTTTAAAAATATATATTTAACTGGTATTTTGAAGGTATATCAATGTCACTGACCAGCAAACCCTAATAAATAATTTACAACTATCATATTAAAAATTGGAGGGAATCCTGCTTGCATTTCCATGGTAACTCTACATCATAATGTGTTTTAATAATCATAAAGGAATCAACTTCAGATAGGTTTACAGTAATTACCCCTTCCGATTCTCATAAATGCAGTGGATCATTATAAAGAAAAAAAATGTGTCAAATACGTTGAATCCCAGAAGTCTCAGTTCCAATGTATTAGAAAAAGGGGGGTAAACACAAGATGGAACTTTTCAAAAGAATGACAAATCCATTCTACAGTGTAGCAATGCACACTTTCAATGTGCTTACTGTGCTGTTCACCGAAATCTAAAATGCTACGCAAATATTTATTTCAGAGAATCTGAAATTGCTGAGTTCTCCCTCATCCCCCCCCTTTTTTTTTTTTAGGACAGTTCCTTCAGCTACAACAAAACAGTGAACTTGGAGACATCACTTCTTACTCAACTGAGGAAAAGGTTTGGGGCTCCTCGCGTCAATTTCTTCATTTGGAGCCCAGCAGAAGCTTATCGTCTATCCTTCCCTTTAAGCACAAATAACGTATTTAATTAAAAAGAATAATAAAGTTTCTGCCGAGAATCCAACTACATAAATGTATATTACTCTAATGAAATAAGAAAATTAAGTGTTTCTTTAAAAAAAAAAAAAAAAGAGATTCTTGCTAATATTATACGGTTGCAGTTGTTCTATTTGTGCCTTTGTCTTTGCACTTGTTTCAAAATACATTGGTACGTGCATAGTGTACTGTACTGGCAGAACAAATTGCATTAATCTGAGTCAAAGTGAAAACAACAAAAAAAAATGTGTGGAAAACAAAAAGACCTGTTGTTACCGAGAGACAGGTAGGAAAGCCTTTTTCAAGCCTTGGTTATTACCCCTTTGCGCTAGTGTGTTACCACTAAGATGCATGTACTCTCTGTCCTAGACATCATTACTCAGTCAGATTTTTGTTAACACAGTTCTCAAATATTGTGTTTGTATTAATGTACTCTGACTGAGTTCGGGAGCTGCTCTTCAGTTCTAGTTGTCTGCTAGATCAGCAAGTGTATCTTTATATTAAGAAGTGCCAGCACCACCAAAAGCACAGGACCCAAGTGTTGCCAGCAATACAAAAGGAAACTTCACCGAAAGATTTTTTTAAATAAGAAAATGACATTTTAAGCTACTTACTTAGTCAGGATAATGCCTTGGCTGTTTTTATTTGACTGAAATCTTAAGATATCAGATAAATGAATGCTTATGGCTGTTCAGAGTAATATACTGTAGCAATGTAGAGGCTTAGTTATTTTTCATCTGTTCACCCTCTTTTAAATAACACTACAATTAGGCAAACTTTGATGGCAGGGAAGGTACCTGTATCAGTGGGAATGTGAAAAAGATTGAGCTATTAAGACATTATTAATATGTACAGTATCATATGATTATTGGAAGAAATTTTCAAATATCCTATATTCCGGTAAAATCCATTATATTTGTCATGCTAAATGAGACAGTGAAGCTCACAATGATTATTTAGAAAAGTAATTCTGGCTGACTCAATGGGACACATAACATTTACAATGGGTTGCATATATAAGGAAATCTTCAACAAATTGACCTCAAAGGGCACTTTAGCATTAACTGAATGCATTTATTCTTCATTATTCAACCAATTTACACTGTTTTGCTGCTGAAGGCTGTAAGACTGCAAATGCATGTCTTCACTGCACTAACTGGCATACAGACCCTGGGAGTATTAGACTAATGTTTTTAGAACTTAAGATAACCCAATTCCCAATGACCCAGTTCTATTACTATTTTTCACTTCATTATTGCCGGGATAGGTCCACAGAGATACAATCTAATTTTCAAGGCTGTCCCAATTCTATTATAAGGAATGACACTTGCAATGGTTTAAAACACTATGTTCTAAACCACTCCAGTTATTCAAGCAAGTATAATCCCAGCTCTGTGAAAAGACTGTCTCTACTCTAAACTTTTACTAAGATTCTGATCATGGGACTGTTCTTTGCAACACAGAATTGTCTAACTTGTGATCAGCTGATGACAGTATCGTCATGCTTCTCGTCAGCAGGATTACTGTAAAGAAAAATTATTTAATAGCAAAACTACAATTACCACTAAATGGTGTTTATATATAATAATGTGTATATAAGTTCACAAGTAAATAACAACAACAAGATGCGTTATATATATATATATATATATATATATATATATATATAACTGCCATTATATATAATGTATTGAAATGTCATTGCCTTACTTACTGTAACCCGGTAGCCTGATTACGGTACGGTAACTTAGTTCTGTTATGTATTGTTACAAAACGTCAGGAATTCACCATTGAGATTTGAAGGCAGTTGCGATATTTTCACCTAAACTAGTATGTGTACACTGTGACAGAATATAAACACAATCTGTTACTTGAATTCTGCAGTGACTAGTTTCTGCCGCCCGACTGTATTCCTCATCCGTGCTTGTCATTCGTCTTTCTGTACTGTAGCTTGTTTCAAAAGTACATTTTTGATTTTAAAAAAATATATATTAAAAAAAATGTTTCTACTATTCAATTATGCATTGCTCTTATAGCCATATTTGGTGTTATTTATATTATGGATTTCTATGGCCTGTTCGCTCAAAAACAAGCTATCCACACAGCGGCGCAAAAACTAAAGGCAGACAGGTCAAGAATATTTATGAAAACATGGTTTCTGACCTGGTAGTGGAAATGATTTGTTGAAGAGCTGATACAGAAGCACCTTTAAACCGATGTAATAGACCTTCAACACTGGAATGACAACAGAAAGCACCGACATGTCTGTGCAGCTTTGTGATTGTGCCTCCTCCTTTTCAGCCCGTGGTGTCACAGCCAGCAGCACTCACTCCCACACCCAGCGGAAACGCTTGCTTCCCTCAGCACAGTTCCGCCGCAAAACCTGCATCACACAGAACACGATAATGCAGTGTAGTCTGCATTTTACTTCGTCATGTACTGTCCCGTGTGATTGATGTTTTAATCACACGGCACTACATTACACTGAAAAACTCTTTGCAAAGGGTATATAATCTTGGATGTGCGAGTAAACTGTAACTATCTGTTTTGAAATATGTTGCAATGATAATATACTGATAAAGTACCAAGCAGTATGTCCAACTCAAGCCATTGCCGCTTAATTTCGTAACATATAGTTAATCATTTATTACCGGGATGGCACATCTGTTATTTCGGTTCGTGGCAGTAGTGGTTATTGCAACATGTAGCTGAGTGTTTCCTTATTAAATGTGCTTTAGTTAGCTGTATTGTACATTAATTACATTTATGCTGACTGTTGCGTTGTTCATGCCAACCGGTGGGGCGGTAGAAGTGCGATGTTTGGTGCAGATTGAGAGCAGGGCAACCTTACTGCTCAGCGATACATTGATGAAGTCCTTGAGGCAACAGTTTTTCCGTTCCTGCAAGCCAACCCGGAAGTGTCGATTTTCCAGCAGGACAATGCAAGTCTGCACAGTGCTAGGATTACAATTACACGACTTCAAGAAAACAATGTCAAGGTCTTGTCGTGGCCAGCTTTATCCCCTGACCTGAGTCCAATAGAACATCTGTGGGAGAAATCGCCAGTGCCATCCACAGGAAACAACTGCGACCAGCCAACCTTCGCCAGCTAACTGCAGCTGCACAGGAAGAGTGGCGGAACATCCACGGTTAAGAGTCCAGAGCCCGAACCACTACTCCACACTGCAGCTAAAGAAAAGGGGGTACAACAAGAATGGTAACCTGGCTCTACAGAACCGGCACATGAATTTTTCCAGTCTAGTGCCTGCTACTTTGATTACAATGTGACCATACAGCTCTTGGGTCAACTTTGAAAGGACTAGATGTATTGTAGGCTACATAAGTATGTATAGAAAATTAAAGTGAGTGAACATCACTCAAAAAAACTAAATGGTCTTTAATGGTTTTTGATGATGATGATGATGATGATGATGATGATGATGATGATGATGATGATGATGATGATGATGATGATGATGATGATGATGATGATGATGATGATGATGATGATGATGATGATGATGATGATGATGATGATGATGGGCTGTGTGGTCCAGTGGTTAAAGAAAAGGGCTTGTAACCTGGAGGTCCCCGGTTCAAATCCCACCTCAGCCACAGACTCATTGTGTGACCCTGAGCAAGTCACTTAACCTCCTTGTGCTCTGTCTTTTGGGTGAAACGTAGTTGTAAGTGACTCTGCAGCTGATGCATAGTTCACACACCCTAGTCTCTGTAAGTCGCCTTGGATAAAGGCGTCTGCTAAATAAACAATTAATAATTATTATTATTATTAATGTCTATTCCTCACATAACCCTATTGTGCTTCATTGCATGTATCATTATGTTGTTTGTTTGACTACTAGCCTACTTTTCTGGACAGGATTGAATTGAACTTTTATTTTTAAAATGTGTTTTTTTTGTAATATTTTGGTGTTAAGGAAATTAGCATTCAAGAAAGGTGAGGGACACAGGCACTGACTGCAGTCAGGAATGGTACAAACAGGTGACTTAAGAGCGATCCTCTCACAGCTCGGCACCTCATTCATTCCATTCGCAGTCCTTTGCCTCTCTAAGATACAGACAATGATTGTTTATTTGTGATGTGAATGAAAAAATACTTCAAGAAAATGTAATTCAACAAAAAATGTTTCAACTATAAGTCTTTTTCTTCTAAATTCAGCACAGTCAAGTGATTAATAGTTATTTTAAATTATTTGTGGTGTACACTAATGAGAGGAGACTCAGCGAACACTCATTCTATCAGGGGGCTGTTGTTTAACATGGGGCGCAACATTGAAAAATAGGCTAAGTGCAACTAGTTAAATCATAAATGCTGAACTGTATTCCCTGCAAGCTTGTTATTTCAAGATATGTTTAAAATGCACAAGCTGGCTCTTTGTTGATACTGCACCAATGGTTTATTGAAATTCAAATTACATATATCTTAAAATGATAAGCAATTTAATAAACTGATTCTGGTCATAGTACTAACCTTACAGTATATATTAATCTGCAGAAATCTAATAATTTAAAAAAAAAATCAATAGAAACAAAATCCTGATTGTAAAAAATAAACAGTGCAGATTCTTTTTAAATTGTCAACGCAATGTCTGTGACATTGGCTTCACATTTGCTTTTGCTTTACTGCATCAGAGCCAAGCAAGTCAAATGAAATCTTTGGTGTATTTTTCTGATTTGTCTCTGGCTGTAGTAAGTGAAACCGAATTCCAGATATTATATAAGCCATTGATTTAACAAAAGAGGTATATGGACATATGGCAACTGTCAGATATACCACAGGGATGTCAGTCACCAGTTATCTTCTAGTTAATTAAGGTTGTCTGCAAGAATACATTTGAGACAACCCAGTATTCTGACTTCTCCCGGCTATTACTTACTAAAAACCTTATGGATCATCTCAGCCAATTATGTTCACAGTATAGAGGTCATTATCCTACTGAATATACAGCAACTTTGAAGCACTTACTACAACAGTTGAGATTCAAGCAGACTTTTTAAAGCTTGTTTCAAAGACTTTTAAACAACAACAACAAAGCAACATCTCTTGGTGTGACTCTCTAAATAATTTGATCTATACGTCTTTGGCAAAGTTGAAATCTCTGTGTATCTACTCTTCTCGGGTGTGCTATCGATGGGATTAAATCCAGGTGTAAATGCCGGCCTGGGCAGCCTGTTTAATTTCACGAACAGTGTAGATGACAGACCCAGAGCAGGCTTTCCTGGAGGGAATACCTCAGGGATGGTTGCTGTATTGGGATGGGAAAACTTCTACCACCACAAACTTCTCCACAAGTTCTTCTCCCCATAGTTGACCTTAACAACACATAATCACGTCTATACAGCGTAACTGGATATTGGCCACACATTATTCATGTAACGCCTGAGTTACATCAGTGTGCTGCTTTTTAGTAAACAACAGATCCTCACATTTAAACTGTGTTACAAAGCAACAGCTACATTTAAAGGTACACCAAAAATATTAACGATAAATACATTCTCTTTAAAAGCGATTTGCCAGTAGCACCTATATATCAATTTATTATGTATATTATATGTGAAATGAAAAGATGCGTGCTTACTGGTTTAGTTTGACAGAGTTATATTTGAACCTCAGTGTTTGTGTCCCATCGGAAATCATCGACGTGAACGATATTACAGGCATCTAAAAAAAAAAAAAAAAACATGGATGCGTACTTTTTGAGTTTTAATCATCTTTCCATTTTCAATTTTACGCATTGGAAATTGGCACTGTGAATAAGTGAAATCCATGCAAATGAGGCACACTTGCACTTGCAAGTGTAAGCGTGTCAATCTGCCATGTGGCAGATTGACACGGATTTCCCCACATGGTCAGGATTTAAAACAATCAAAGCTATTATTACAAAATAAATACATATTGTATGTGGTAGATAAAGTATGCAGTTGATGAGTGTACACAAATTAAATAATATTAGAATTGTAGCAAGCAATTTAAAGACAAACTCAGTACAGTATGAAACATCACAGTTATCTTAACTATTGTTGAGATTCACTTTGTATATCATTTTCTGCGTGAGTCATCACCTCCTGCTGACTTTTTAAAAGTCATAAGTTTAAAGCACTGCTGTGGAGTCTCAAAGATGTCTTCTCTCTAAATTCAGCAGGTACACCATATCTTTAAAAAAGCTATATATTGGCTACTTTATATGTCACAACATTTTGATTTTTACTGATAGGTGCTTTGAGGTCAAGCAGGATTCCTTAACCCAAAAGGCACTCCTTGTCACCCAATGCTCTGTCCTGAATATCTAGTCTGTGGAAACCATAAGTTAAATACACCTGCTGTGGCTTTAGCTTGAAAACATACAAATATCCACAAAACACAGTTTCATTTTAAAATAAAATAATAGTTAAACAACAGATATCAATAACACATTCAATAATTTACTGGCATTTAAAATGTTGCTACATCAGTTTTTCCATTCAGAAAAAGTCATTCTGTAAATTTAAGCCACTAACAAGTGTAAATGGCCAACATATGTACTTTGTTACCCTGCAGAGGAAAGCCACACCCACCTCCCTCCCACGAGACCAGCTGGTGAAGGTGGACCCTACTTTCTACAGGAATGTACTTTGTAAAGCTTAGAAAAAAAACTTTAAATCTGTATTTCTCAAGTGAGGGAATTTCCCAGATGACTAGTGATTGTGCAACTGTAATCCCTGCAGTTTGTAAATGGAAAAATCACAATACAAAATCACAGAAATTACAGCTGCACACTAGGTGTAGAATGAGTCCAATAGTCGACACTATAATATATATATATATATATATATATATATATATATATATATATATATATATATATATATATATATATATATATATATTGTATTTTATAATGTTGTGCATTCTACTTGTGACCACATTGTTGTATAACACCTTGGTGTTGCTGCACTATATTTAAAAACTGCATGCAATCTTTTTATTACTATTAAAATGATTTAATTTCCATGTTGCTTTCTTATTCCCTCCTTCTGAAACTGCATGCTTCCCAATTACTTTCCGTTTGAATTCAAACAGCTGAATACAATAAAAAGTATCAACATTGTTAGTTCACTACTAGTACAGTATAATGATCTTGGCAGAAACAACAAAAGAGAAGACTAGAAAACACACATAATAGGATATTAAACAGGTAAGAAATGTATTATGAAAATAGATGATACTATATACTGCAAAATACAGTATGTTTATGAATATAGGGAGCAATATATTCTGATATTATTCAGGCACTATGGACGGAATCTCAAGCAGTCCTTTAGCCGATGAGTAGAATGATAACAGCAGTCATACGCAGAAAAATATTTATCTTTCATTACAGTTTTTTTCCCAGAAATCTGTTTACTAAAATAATCAATCCCTTTGTGTCAACTCTGCTTTGCAATGCAAATTCAGTACAATCGAATCCAAGTAATATAGGACATTGCCAGCAAAACAATTATTTGTAATCTCAGTGTCAATGCAAGAATACACCTCAAATGCAGCTGGAATTATTAAAAGCTAGCGTTTAAATCTGCCATACTTGCCAACCTGGAAAACATAGTTGTTCTTTTTCAAACAGCTATAATCGAGGTCTTGGCATTTCAGTTTGGCTTCTTTATTAAAGTTTAATGTCATTTTGAGTCCCTTTTTTGCATTTCCTTTACTAATGTATGGTGTTTGCCATCATTCTGAGTGGTTCTGGGTTTTTCTCTATATCTTCATTTAGCTGGCTTTGAGATATGTTTAGCTTGTGTTAGAACGGCAGGCAGAGCTCTTAAGTAAGCAACACCATTCTGGTAATGGTTCTGAGTAGAGTTGCTCAATCAGTGAAGCATGAGGAGGTGAACTTGCCACAGTTGGCTTTCCTCCCTATTCAAACCACTCTCCAAGGCTCTCCCAGCACTCCAAACATCTGTGAATATGATATGTGAGCCACTGGGGACTTCTATCTTCATTTAATTTCAACTAGCTTGTAAATACTGTGAAACCCTTATTTTCTAAAATATCGTAAAAACTAATTGTGTTTATTACGATTAACAAGATCTCTTTCTGCGCACCTATTTTCTTCACTGATAAACAAAACTGAATGTGAAGATACTGTATTCTAGTGAAAGAAGGAAAACAATGGTACTATATTATTCACAAATTGTACAATACTTTATTTACAAGGACCCTTGACTAATTCACTGTCCTCAATACTTCAGTCAGATAGCGAAATAACAACTGAGCACTGTACAGTATGAATGATGTACTGTATACTTAGCAACATAATTAACACAATTCTCTAAGTCATGTCTGAAATATGTGTGCTGTAGTTGCACAGTCAATAAAATGAACTGCTCACCACATATGCATTCACACCGACAGTTAGGTCACATTCACTTCCTCCTGAGCAGTAACTTATCAGCCTGAAGATAGGCAGGATGGCCCGAGCATCACTGAGTGTGCACTGTATAGTTTTGCCTTTTATAATTCCTTTAGCAGTTCCTGAGAAGTGGATTTGTGATCGTTTAATTTCACAATTCACTGGCGTCTTCTATTTGAGCATGTCTGTGGAGGCACATTACTATGTCTATTGCAGTTCTGTAAATCTCACATTGTAATGTGCAAATAGTGAAATGTGATCACTTATTCTAATCTTAATTCATAATATGAAAGCAGTCATCAAAATTAAAACATATGTCTCCATTCTAGCATAGAAAAACAATCAAACTAAATAGAGGAGTGTAGTTCCTTCTAGCTGAAAGCTAGAAAAGTGTTTCTTCCTTTCTTCCCCTGAATGTATGAGTCAGAGTTTGAAGTTATGGATGTTATTTTTATTTTGAGGCACTGTGCACATGTGGCTAAAAGTTTTGCCCTATAGAATGAACTAATGTTGCTTCATAAAGTCAAATGAAACCTGCTGAATAATGTTACGTTAACATATTGAATTACATACCGCTTTGTAGTTTTCCATATACTTAACATTTTTTTATTAGATGATATTAAATAAAAGATCTGCATTATCTTCATATATATTTTTTTAATTTGGTATCAATCCTAAAATTCTAGGTGGTGCAGAACTTTTGGCCATACCTGTAGGCATGCTCATTGACATCCCATTGCGGATAGCTCTTTAATATCTATGTTATTCAAGTTCATGGAGGTTATTACTGACAGTTCTTTACAACAAAGCTAGTCTTGAGGGAATAAAATAAGTCTGTCTGTGAAATAAAAACAAAGGTAAAAATGTTGTTTGGGTGCGTCTTTGCAAATATAGTCTAAAAAATAATAATTGGTTGACACCTTAGATTTCATCAAATGTTATTTAAGCAGTCAAAAACAACCCTTTAACTATGTCAGAAGTAAACATTGTACAAGTACCGCTACATATGAGTCATTTTTTAAAAATGACTAATGTGAAATGTGACCTACTTAAATGTGGCGGCATTTCAAGCCCTCATGTTTGGAAGTTTTCAGAAAACTTGCTTGGTTAATGAGAACCAAAGTGGTCACTTTGCTCAATGTATACCGTACTGCAATAAACCACTGCATCAACCATATATCATAATTGTCTTGGTATTTCTTGATAAGTCTGTGTTAAGGTGAGATCATCAGCTGCTCTTAAGTCCTTAAAGTATGTAATGTAGGCTATATTTATATGAGTAAAACAGCCAATTTAATGTATTTCAACCAGTGGAAAAAAAATAATATATATATATATATATATATATATATATATATATATATATATATATATATATATATATATATATATACTGCCAATCAACAGTTAAGTGTCCACAGTCAAAGGCATTTGGTGGCTTAGAATGTGTTTGTGATTCTAAAATATGGAAGGCTAGTGAATTCAATGGTATACCAATATTCCCATTTCATTGTTCATCTTTTTCCAGAAAGGTTGCTGTCAAGAAGCTGTATTTTTATATATTGTCAACACACTACTAACCTCCCACTGTACAAAAATTATTATCAGGCTTTCAGGGGAAACAAATCATACAGCGCCATGACATGATGGGAGTCATTCATCTGGAACTCATCATCTTAGAGAGAGGAGCAATGTACAAAATATAATGAGTTTGTCAGTATCTGTGTGTAGGTTTTTAAATACATACATTTAAGCACTCATGAGTAATGGGAATCAAAATCTTGATTTGGCAGGGCCTAAATATGAATTGTTTTGTATAGAAAAAATCCAGCTCTCTGAATTACTAGATATGCTTTTTAAATTACCACTATGCATGCCAAGAGGTAATACAAACAAATGAAAGTGCAGAAGCTCATGCATTTGCTTGGTGTATTTAAGGTTGTACATGTTGAAAATATCCGATCCGTACAGTATGTGTTTCTTGTAAAATGTTACAAGAATCTTTTTCGCTAGACTTTGAGGAATTTAAACAAGCTAAACTAGTCTGATCTGTATAACAGAGTATTGACTAGGGATAGCACCGAATAGTAGACATCAATTTGTCCAATAGAAAAGTGACAGGACCTGATAGTCACTGATAGTCAGCTAATCCCATGGCACATGATTGTGATGTAATTGTGAAGCATGCGGTTTCAGACAGACAGAAGTGCAGTTGCAAGCCATTAAGATCTAAATTGCATTTTAGAACATTAACAGTTTTTTAAAAATTGCAAGCACTTTCACAAATAGAGCTCCAAACATTATAAAATACATGATTTCATGATTTTTGTAATCTGTCAAATTAGTATTTATTGTACCCATACAGGTTGATTTTAAATAGGGTGCAATCTAGCTTTTCTTGCGCTCAAATGCTGCATCCTCTCTAAGCTTGCCTTGCACCTGTTTGGCGTTTATTTTTCATGATCACATTCCTCCAGTCCTGGTAGTGCAGGAGAGCACAGCTGTAACCTGCGCCAGGTGTAACCCATATATGTATGCATTAATGAAGCTATTTAAATAAGGCTTGCTCTCAGGTGCATAGTAGGTGGGGTTTTTTTGGGGGGGGGTTTAGCAATGGATGAACAAACGACAAAAGAAGTGGAAAATAAAACAAAAGAATAAAGGGTGCGGATTGACAAATGTACACTTTGATTGATGGACTCATACAATACAAAGAAGAACTGTTTGGAGACGGAAGCTTGAGGCTGGGAGCAACAGCAAAAAAACAGAATATGGAACAAAATGAGAGATAATATCAATGCAGTGTCATCTGTGAAAAGAAGCATAAAGCAAATAAAAAAAGTGCAGCTCTAAATAGAACAAAGGAAAAACGAGCCTGGAACAGGTAGAGGACCAGCGCCTGAAGAAAAATGAACAGAGACTAGAGCTAAAAGTACTCCACCTCATAGACAAATATGCATTGGATGGTGTGGGTGTAAAGCACTCTTTCTGTTCAGGCTGATGCTGCAAAACTTAAGTAGTTTTTTAATATTAATTTTAATGACACTCAAATGGAACCATTCAACCCGTTTGTAATACTTGCTTGTGATAGTTGCTCATATGTATATTATCTGAAATGTTGAGTTGACCTTTTCAATATTGTTTGATATGTAATGTAAGCTAATATGGATCTCAATTGCCCAACACTGTACAATTTACTGGCATGTTTGTTAGGTTCTACATATTGCCTTTTAGGAATGCTGCAGCATGCAATTAAGTATCCTACTGAGACTATATTAATTTGAAGCATGCAATAAGCCATCGACCATTGCATTGTAATTTTATAAACGTTGGCTTTTCAGATGCATCTTTTTATCTGACAGGTGAATCCCGACCACCAGATGTAGACGTAATTCATGAAATTCAGGAGCATGATGGACCTGTTTATATAACTTTTGAGATCATAAATGTAGCAGAACATTGCATGCAACAGATTGAAACGGTACCAAGGAATTCAAATGTCTTGACATGTGATGAACAAGACCAGGGTGAACCTAACATGGAGAAATCAGAGAAATGATTAAAATGAGTCTATTCCATCATACTTGCACCATAAATCTGTGTGCAAGCAGAGAAATCCTTGCAATAATAATTACAGTTAGTGACTCTGAGTTGTTCTGCAAAGGCAAAGCTGTTACAGTAATGAATCTCATTTTCAGAGTCACTGACAGTGTATTTATTATAATTTAATGAGTGGTATTGTTTGCTATTTCTAAATGCAGCCTCTTCATACTTGGTGGTTTTATTGGAACATGATTTCAGTCGATACATCCCATGACTTTTGGAAATCCAAACGTGTTGTAAAACTCAAGCTGCGTCTTTACTTGCTCTCTCTCTCTCTCTCTCTCTCTCTCTCTCTCTCTCTCTCTGTAATAGGAAAGTGAATGTATTGTGTCATTCGATTAATCAAAGTATCAGTTACTTGCGCAATACATTTTGATATTGAGGACTGCGAAAGACCTTGATGGTCACTGTTGTCTGTGACAGTCCATAGGCATACAAATTGAGTGCTGTGGTCACCTTACTGAACACAGGAATTGCATGATTCCATCTGGTGAGTGCTTCTAGATCATTGTGTAACAAATCACAAATATCCTAAATGGTCTGCTTGTTGAATCTGTATTTTCTTATTATGTGTTGCTCTGTAGCATCCATAAAGTTTTCACATAATTCTATGGTCTGCATAGTCTTCAGTTTTATAAACACTGCCAAAGCAATTGGAAAGCCATTTTGCAAGGACAAGAAATCCTATCCTCAACCGGGTGAACATAAGCTACACACTTGTTATTTCCTTAAAGGAAATCGTTGGCAGCTTAGCCCTGCAACACCTGTTAGTTTGGCGCAGCGCAACCAGATGTAAATAGTCTGCGGTTAGGAGGATACGGTGTGCTTAAAATTGATACGACCAAGTAAGAACACCTGCGCTTCTCATTTACATATTCAATTCAACAGGATGCGCTAGTCTCATGGAGGTTTGGCGCAGGTGAAACGAGTACACCTTTACGCCACTACGTTGATAGATTGGGCACTTCTTAAAATTGACATGGAGGATTTTGTGGAATGCAAATGCTGTTGCACAGCCAGAACAGGACTTGCCCCTATTTAAAATCAACCTGTTGGTATAGACCAGCGGTTCTCAACCCTGGTCCTGGGGACCCCCTGTGTCTGCTGGTTTTCATTCCAACTGAGCTCTCAGTTACTTAACTTGACCCTTAATTGAACTGCTTAATTAGACCTTTTTAATTGTTTTCAGCTCTTAAATAGTTGGAATGAAAACCAGCAGACACAGTGGGTCCTCAGGACCGGTTTGAGAACCAATGCTATAGACCATGTTTTTTTTTTTTTTTTTTTCTTTTGGTCTGACCCCCTAATGGTCCAGTTATCAACCAGCTATTTTTTATTTTAATTTGTATTGCAGTCTGATGATGATCTTCTCTCTAGAGTAATCACTGTAGCTGCACATTGTTTAACGTGTAAGAGAGCATCTGTAAGTGTTGTCTTCTGTGCACTAGGAAATAATACATGTTTACAACAAATACCTGGACCATTGGGGGCACTTGAGGACCAGGGCTGGTACCAGTGGTGTAGACTGCACTGAATGCTAAATCATGGAAGAATGGAGTAAAAAAACACAGATTCACAATATTTCAGTGTAAAAGTACATGTGATTGTGGGCCAGCTTTATGCTTCTGCTTTTCAATACACTGTTTATGGATGTTTTCTCTTTCCAAAAGCATTATTTAGTGTTCTTAATGTTAAACGCTGTACACTTTTTGGTTCTTACAAAAACGTATTTGAAGAAAGTGTAATAAAATAATTACATTTGGTCAAACAGAATGGGAGTTAAATCTTTACAGTTATTTTTTTCTAAAGGTGTGAAATCTTTTTTTAATGCAATATTGGACACAATCTATTTTTTAGAAATAATCAGTTGATAAATGTTAGTTGTTTTTTTTTTTCTCCAGGCTCTAATCCTGTGTGTTTTAAGATAAATATGAACAGATCTGAACAGACAGCTGAAGAAACACAACATGGGTTACAGATAAATTCTGAAGCAAAATAAGAAATACATTTGAGTCACAGGTTAGTATGGAGCCACTATTTACAGCTGGTCTTAATACAACATCCAGAGTTGTATATGAAGAACACAAATGATTAAGACTAAGATCAAATATATATATTAGTAGTTATGTATTTTTTAAAAATTAAAAAGCACACAGTTTTAACATTTAGATTATATACCCACCCCCCTCCTATATTGTTCAAGACTATGGAACACTGGCAATCAATCCACGCTGTGTAATTGGGGTCACAGAGATGCTAATATACCCTTTACTTGTCCTTCAAGAACCTGATTGTTGTGCTTTGTATCTAGGAGGAAAAAAAAAAGCTAGACCCTGCAGGTCCATTTGAAATTTCAGTCAGACTTTAAAACCGGCTTCTATTTAACCATTTGGAAAAAAGAAAATGTGGCAGTTCTTCAATCGCATTTGATGAGGAAAACTAAACTGCATGGACGGTTTTAGAATGCTCTCCACGCACTATAGAGCATAAACTAGTGACAAAGGAAATTGATGCGCTACTATAGATTGTTTCAAAATATTGTACATACAAACATATAGCGCCTATAGGTAAATATGCTGCACGCCACAGTTCATCCGATATTGGTAGGTGTATTATTAGGAACAATGCATGATGAATTCAACACGAAATGTAAAAGGCGATTGCGGTCCTTACAAATAAGCGTGAAAAAAAAAACAACAACAACTTTCTATTTGGCTTGAGCTACCATACAGTAGCCTACTTATAGAACCCTTTGACACCAAAAAGATTGGTTAAGAGAATTGAATAGTTTGAAAGGAATATATCAGGAAACAAAGCAGTGAGGTAAATTAAATAAGTAAATAAATACAAATGCAGCTTGACATTGTTTTAAATTAATGGTAGATACATTGTTGGATTAAAATAAATGTTATTTTAAAAATGATTTGCAGGTCTCTTGAGCTGAAGGATGTTTAGGGCAACTTTCAGAAGAATAAAATGTAATCAAAAAGACATTTGAAGGGCAATTATATTCTATCACCTACGGAAATCGTAATCTTAGTCCATGCACACCGTTTGCCCTACAGACCCATTGATGCTATTATTATTATTATTATTATTATTATTATTATTATTATTATTATTATTATTATTATTGTTGTTGTTGTTGTTGTTGTTGTTGTTGTTGTTTAAATCACGTTTAAATCATTGGGTTTTTTTTTAAAAAAAAGGTTTTCTATTTTAAAAAAGAGGTGCATAGCTTCTTTATGCTTAAACACCCAGTCACAGCAGTATACTCACGCATATATACTTTCTGAAGGTTCATTGACTTATTTCATTCAGTATTTAAATACATATTTATGTTGGATGGTTATGTTTCTGCGTGTGTCCTTTGGTTGTTGTTGGTTTCACCTCTAGAAATATAGGCTATGTATATATTTCTGGAGGTTGATACTAAGCTCACCTTTATGGTCAGTTAGGCGCACAAACCCAGCTCCTGCATACAAATATGCGCCCTGTAACCAACAAAAAACCTTTTAAAACCAATCATATAGGCTGAGAGTCGCCCTTCTACCTCGCGTAAACATACGTACACGCTTTACTATTATTTATATTTTTTGTTTAATGGATAAAACATACAGTCTGTAAAATACACAATAGCCTTGCCTGTAGTACAGTCCATCTGTATATTATACCGGTAAGTATAATCACTCTAAAGAACAAACAAACCAGCACAAACAAATATCACAACTAAAAAGAATGAGCTCACTCTGTTCACTGTAGCTACCTTTTAGCACGTACAGTTTAAGCTCTTTAAATCCAAAACAAGGGACATGAATTTGGACTCACCAGGTCACCCTTTCCGTGATAGCAGATAGTAGTAGGTGAATTTGTGTTTTTTATCCGTGCCCAGCTTCCCAAATCAGATTCCGTGGTCGCAGTCCACGTCCCGGCATATATACCACAAAATCACGTAAAGAATCAAAAGGATGGCGAAAATGAACAAAGCTACCAAAATAGCCTTGGTCACTGGAGATATCAGAGACTGCATGTCACCCAAAGCTGTAGCAGAGCACCACTATTGGCAATAAAACTGATCAGCGCAATGATAAACACAGACTGTCTCCTACAACGTTAAGCATCTGCATTGGTTCGTGCCAAGTTGAAGAGTTAAGAGCTGACGGCTTTCCTCCAAAGCATCATTATCGTGAAATGTCACGGATTCTCGTTTGTCCATTAATCGACCAGCAGAATGACAATCCTCTTCTTGGCTGACATTCATCCAGTTATTTTACTAATACTAGTGTGGATGCACGTTGTGAACTCATACAATGCAATTTAATATCAAAGTGCGTTCTTTTATAGGCAAACAGTCGTAGTGAAAGCAAGGTGGTGTTTTTTTAAGAAAACGCAAAGTTGTGGGTCACTTGCTATGTTCTACTATAGTATATCGTGCTGTCACAAAAAGCGCCGGTGCAGTGTAAAACAGGTTGATAATCTGCAAAGGTGTGCTTCCAAACGCTTTGCCCATTGCGCGTGGTGGATGTTCCTTAATGTGCTGGAGCTCAAAATGATTGTGCTTATAGGGTATTTGCACTGTGATGTTATTATTTTTGACCCAGCGTGACGTGGCTGAAACATTTGGTTGCGCGTGGAAGAAAACCATATGCTGATTACCTATCCTGCCTCCTTAGAAAGATTGTCCCTAGACTCGCATTATTCCTTGTTAACATCTGTGACTGTTCCTTACTTAGTTCCTTGCCTACTTATTTAAAAGTATGTCATAAAAAGGGTTTGTAATGTTTATTGTAAAACGTAATATTTTACTAATTATAATATCATTATAGAGTATATTATGGATAACGTGTTGATTTTCTTTGCAATGTATTAAAATGACTACAGCATTCCTGTTACTTTAGGAGCCATACACCAAAACACTACAATCTTATATAATCCAATAACTAAGGGGTTTTTAAGAATCCTGAAGGTGTCCAGTACAACTTATTCATTTTAAACTTAATTTCAAAACATACTCTTGTTGAATTTTAAGCTTACAAACTATTTTGTAATAATAATAATAATAATAATAATAATAATAATAATAATAATAATAATACACGTCATGCACGTCTTACATGAGTTTATAGTTTTAGAAGGCGCACTTCATTTATAAAAACAAATACCCCATGCTCCACTGTCACACTCAATGAAGCGAACATCTGCTTTATTGTCAGATAAATTAATGTCTTTTGTGAAAATTAAAATATTAGCATTATAAAGGTTGTCACAGAGTAACACGTTTTTAAAATAAATGGGTGTTGTTCCAAAAACCAAAACATCATAGCAAATTAAGAACAGACAAATGTTGCTATTTCACCACTAATTGCCATCACCACCAGCCAAAGTCCATTAAGAATGCACTTTTAAACGCATTCTTGTTCTGATTATAACAGGGAAAATGGAACAATGCCGAGGAATCATGCTATACCAATACAATATCTAAAAACCCAAGCGACGTTGAATTGCTGTAAAATCTCGAGCCCAGTCACAACATTCAAGTATCTTGTTTTCTGACGGTGTGAATAAATAATTAAATCTGGTTTAAAATAAACCACAAGCGACTAGAAGTATTACCTGAGAGGATCCCTATCATGTAGATTTTGCGACAGTAATGGTACTTTGATGTTAACAAGAGGCTGCACCTGTGACTGGAATTGAAACATTCTGCAGTACATTATATAGTCCACTAGGTGGACCAATGCGCCTAGAATCTCCCTAGTGGCGAGATTAACGATTTAATTTTGAACATTGGCAGAAGACATTTTTGTAGCCTCCAGATACTCTCCACAAAAAACGGAGGTGAACATTTGGCGCTATGGCGCTAGAGTCTAACTGTCTAATTCTAATTAGCAGGGCAGGCAGGGTCGAGAGGGGTTTTTTTAACAGTGGGATGATGGTAGCTGATTTGAAGATGGAAGGATAGATACCAGTGGAGAGAGAGGAGTTAAAGAGGGAGACTAGGTAAGGCAGGATAAGAGGGAGGAGTGGGGGTATGAGGGAGGCAGAAGCAGGGTCCAGAGGGGAAGAGGCAGGGTGGGCCTTGGCAATGATGGAGGAGAGGTCAGGTAAGGATGTGGGGGGGAAAGCAGTAAAGAAGCCATTAGGAGCAATTGGAGGTGGAATGGGAAGTTGGGGGTGGGGGCTAGGATGTGTAGGTGAATAGTACTGATTTAGGTGGTGAAATAGTTAGAGAGATCACTAGCGGTGAGGGTTGGGAGGGATGGAGATTGGGATGAGGGGGGGGGACGGAGTAGCATATTGAGGGTTGAGAAGAGCTGTCAGGGATGGGGGGGGCAGAGCATTGATGAGGGTTAGGAAGTAATAGTGTTTGGCTAGTTCCAGAGCAGAGTGGAAATTGAAGAGGAGGGAGTGGTAGGCTTGGAGGTTCAAAGGTGAGGGGGAGGACTTCCAGAGTCACTCAGCCCGACGCAAGGAACGTCTGTTAAACAGCAGAACCTAGATAGCTATTTTGGGAAAACAATACTGAATGCAATACAGATTAGGGGCCTTATTACTGGCATTATGCAGATACAGGGCGTATTAAGATATGTTGTAAATATAGCACTATGGTAGAGAAGTGGTTTCATGGAACATCAAGGGAGTAAATCACCCTATTAAAAGGGGAAAAAATCCTATGTACTTAAAACAAAAGAAGGTAGATATTGCCCTGTTACAAGAAACTCACTTAAACAAAGAAGAATCTGACAAATTAAGGAGAGACTGGGTGGTTCAAGTCTTTTTTAGCTCATATTCTTCTAAAAAATGTGGGGTTATTATTCTGATCCACAAAAACTGTAATGCACAAATACATTAACAGCTCTCGGATGAGGAGGGAAGATGGGTGGCTTTAGATTTAGAAAATACACTTTAATAAATAGCTATACCCCTAATTCGGACTCACCTGATTTCTTTCATGACATATGTGCAGCCGTTAGACAGCTTGGTAATGACCACATAATAATTGGTGGAGATTTTAATCAAGTCAGAGATATGCTCTTGGATAAATCTAATAGTACTGAAAAAAACTGTAACAAAAGGTAGTTTAGCCAGTGATACAATTTTAGAAGAACTGGGTCTTGTTGATATATGGCATTTACTTCACCTACAAGAGAGGGATTACACCTTTTTTTTCTAGCCCACTTACTCAAGAATAGACTACTTTTTAATCTCAAATGGTATGGTCTGTGTGACAGAACAGGCTTCAATTGGCAATATTGTCCTGTCTGATCACACTCCCATAGAACTAACACTGATTACCGATGATATGTCAGGGAACTATTCTCCTCGTGGCATATGAATACTTCATTACTTCAAAATAAAGAAGGTTGCGATTTTATTAGAGAAGAAATACGAGAATACTGGGAAATTAATGAGGGATCAGTTTCCAACCCTGGAGTGACATGGGATGCATTTAAAGCTTATCTGAGAGACCGTCTTATACAGCATTGTTCCTTTCTAAAGATTTATACTCATCCCAATGCCTCAAAAATGGCAACAAATTGAATTATTTCTTTTCCCTAATTAATCTGCCAACTTTACCAGAGGAGGATAGACACTCACTTGGGGCAGGCAATTCAACAGGCTATTACAGATCTTAGTGCAGGGAAGTCTGCTGGAGACGACGGATTTCCTATGGATTTTTATAAGCAATTTTCTGAGGAAATCACACCTAAATTATTAATAGTATTTTGCAATGCTATGCAGATGGGCTGTCTTCCAACTAGTATGCAAGCAGCTAATATAACTCCATAAATCAAAATCCATAAGAAAGGGAAAGACCCTCAGCAACGTGCCAGCTGTAGACCTATTTCGCTACTCAACATTGATGCAAAACTGATATCAAAGATTCTGGCAACAAGATTGGAGACATTATTACCCAATCTGATCCACCCGGATCAGGTTGGTTTTGTCAAAGGCGGGACCTCAGCACATAATTTACGCAGATTATTACATCTCCTATGGCAGACTAGGAATAGCGCAGAACCTGCAGTTGCCTTCTCTCTCGATGCAGAAAAGGCTTTTGATAGGGTTGAGTGGTGATATCTCTTCTGTACCCTAGAACTGTTTGATTTAGGTTCATCATACATACATTGGTTACAGTTGTTATACATAGGCCCCATGGCATCACTTCTTACAAATGGACTAATGTCTTCCCCCTTTTTGCTTAACGGGGGGACTAGACAGGGATGCCCCCTTTCCCCACAAATTTTTGCCCTTGCATTAGAACCCCTGGCAGTAGCCAAAAGAAACAATACAGACATTGTGGGCATTCATGCAGGGCAACAAGAACATAAGTTATTGCTCTATGCTGATGACATATTACTGATGTCCACTAACCCTCAAACAGCTGTCCCTCACATCCTCTCATTAATAGATTCCTTCTCACAGATATTGGGATACAAAATCAATTGGACAAAATCTGAGGCTATGCCAATATCTAAAATATGCCCTCCGACAAGATCTTGTTTGTCTTGTAACCAATATTATGTATAAGGGAACAGTTTAAATGGTTTCCAACTGTCATGACATACTTGGGTATAAAGCTCACTACAGGGTTGGAAAATGTCATGCAAACAAACCTCCTCCCTCTTATCCAAAACTGTAAAGCACTTTACAAAATTGGACAAAGTTAGGCCTCTCCTTACTAGGTAAAATTAATATTATAAAGATGATTACTGACCCCCAAATTAATTACATCACATATCTTCTCCCGCTCAGCTTCCCTCCTTGTCTTCTAGACAGATATAACAGAGCTGTTAGTAAGTTCATATGGGTTGGAAAAAAAACTTCTTTTAATAAAACAAAACTGTTTGCATCCCACAAGGACAGTGGCCTAGGAGTGCCAAAAGTAGATTGATATCACTATGCCTTCTCGCTTTCTCAGCTATCTAAAACACATTATGCAACTGAGCAAGCACCTATGTGGGCTATTATAAAAAGAGAACAGATCATTTCCCAGTTAAGGCCTTTATTACTCAAACAGGCAGACCAGTCCCATTTAAGAACCCAGTATTGCCTTTTGCCAGGGAAACCTGGAAAGTGACTCACCAAATTACTAAATCAAATCCCTGTCTAACAAAAAAGACATCTATATGGTATAACAACTGCTACTTATTGATAAAAAGCAATTTTGGCTGGGGTTCTTGGGTAAAAGCAGGATTAATCTTTATGGAAGATATGTTTAAAGGTGAAATTCTGCTATCATTTAAACAAATAATGACCAAATATAAATTTCAAAGATTGACTTTTGGAAATATCTCCAATTAAGAAGTTATATTCTTTCTGTGACTAGATCACGTCCTCTAACTTTGATATCAGGTATTCACCAGCTGTTTCAGAGTTCCTGGCAATCGACAGGAGGGGCATCTAAATTTTATAGCCTTTTTAGACTCAAGCTCCAGCGTTAGAGGGTCTCAGGGTGGCATGAGAAAGGGACTTTCAGAGGTATTTCAGAGAGCAGCTGGCAGGAGGTGGTTGAGTCATGGCATATGTCCTCTAGAGAAATCCAGTCATGTTTAATAAATTACAAAATAATACATAGGTCCTACTGTACCCCCAGTGGAATGGCTAAATTAAAACTGAGGACCACTGACCTGTGCTGGCGATGCAATAAACAGAGGGGCACACTGTTACACATGCGATATGAGTGTGAAATAACGCAGCCTCTACGGTCCAAAATAATAACTCTTTTGAGTAGAGTATTTGGGATGCTGTTAAATCAGAACCCAGCATTCTGTATTTTAGGGATTATGCCCGAGGAAATGGATCTAATCCATCAACAGGCTATCTGTTGCTGACTTTTACTTACAACGGGTTGTAGAATAGTACTTAGGCACTGGAAATCAACATGACCCATTGCGTTTAGGGATGGGTAGACTTGTTAACCAAAATAGCATCATATGAACAACTAGTCTACAGAATGAACAACAGAAATAATGTATTTTTGCAGATCTGGGGTCCCTATATGGATTTGTTACAAGGAGAGCAATATAATTAAAACAGATATCCTTTCATGCTCTCAACAATTTTCAACTGTGTAATCTGTATGGATCTTTCCTGATGTGTTTTTTTTATAATTATGCTCTATATAATCTTGCTATTTAATTTTGATGATACTCCAAGCCTTTTGTGTTTTTTTATTTGTTTTGTTTTGTCTTGTTATCTTTCTGTATGATTTATCTTTGTTGGTGTCTTTATATCCTGTAAAATCGAAAAGGAAATAAAAAAGAAATCACAAAAAAAATTAATACAAAATACATGTGAAGCAGTGCATACTGCTGATATTATTTTATTTAATGGGTTAAATGTTAGCTTGAAATGTGAGACCAGACTGGAATACTAATAAAAGTATAACATAAGGTTGTAATTAGGTCAAAGGATATAATCACAGTCATTGAGCATTCAAGGGACATTAAATAAAATACAATTGAAAGTGAAACACAGGAGTCAGTGCCTGAGCTGTATGATTTGAAACCAGGAATATAATACTTGAGTTTTTTAGATCAATTTAAATGTGGCACATTCAGTCTATACTTAAATGGAAATTAACCATAGATTCATAACCTGTTGTCTTTCTTCTCATTTGTATAACAACAATCACAATACATATAACAAATTAACTTCCTTTGAAGCAGGTGTTAGGACACTGTGTAAGTCTAGGTGTTATGTGGGATCAGGGCAGTGCTGCCTGATCAGAGGTTTTCCTTCCAGATCTAGAGGTTTCATGTTTCTGCTCTGGGCAATCTGGAGGTAAGAAATGGGCAGTTTTTTAGCTGTATGCCACAACATTATAAGATCACTTCATGCACAGCTGGTATTAGGGCCCCTAGGCCCACAGAGTCTGTGCTGCATAGAATCTGAGTGAGGGTCACAGGTGGGGACCGAATACGAGTTACACAGGAAGTTAATTTAGTGCTTAAGTGTGTCAGTGAATATATATTCTGGAAAATGAAGAAAAAAACAACATTTACAGATTTGTTTTTACAATTTAGCCAATAGGCATTGGGGAGCTTCCTAATGCCTGCTGATTTGTAATCTTTAGGGTGGTGGGGTAGAAGTTGAATCTTGATTCGTGTTTGCTTTTTATGAGGTAACCTGCAATAAACAGCTCATCACATCAATTGTGAACAGAATTGTTTGGGAACAAAATAAATATGCTTTAGATTACATTAAGAACCACACCCAGTTTTTTTTCTTCTTGTTTTTACACATTTTACTCGCTTATGTGTGTGTGTGTGTGTGTGTGTGTGTGTGTGTGTGTGTGTGTGTGTGTGTGTGTGTGTGTGTGTTTATATAGACACACACACACACACGGTATTATACACACAGTATTATTTGTGTAAGTAGGCTAAATGAATTGTAATCGGTAAGCAGCCCCCCGCCCCCAGGAAAAAAAAAAAAAAAAAAACTTTGGAAGGGCGAGGTCTGGGCAACACCCATCTGAACATTGCATCCCTCCCACATACTTCTTTCACTGGCTATTTGTGTGAACCTTTTGAGCGTTGATTGGAGCACACACCTATAATTAGGTTGTCAGTCGAAACTTTTTTCTTTTTTAAGATAACCCCCCCAAAAAAGTGTTTTATTTGTGCATAGTTCTTAGTTTCAGTGATTTATCTGTAGAGCGCGTGCCTGTTGTGAATATTCGTTTTCTCGTAGCTTTATATGTTAACGAGGAATATATATATGTATTTTTAGACGGAACCGACATTTGGGACATTTTATTTTAGATTACCTTCACTGTTTTAATTATTTTAGTTAGGCAGAAAGCAATGTTGTCCCTGAGGGTTGTCGTTTTCGCCAGCCTGGCTTTTGTACTAGCGGCACAAGGTAAGAATTTGGATTTGTGATTGAATGCATTATGTATTTTAGTTTTTAATCTTCTTTTGAACGATGTTCTTTAAACAAAAGAAAGGTGGTAAGGATTTGTTTTTGACACACTTTTTTTTTTTTCTTCTTGCATTAATTGGCGGATTTCTCCCCAACATTAAAGCGCCTTACCCTATCTCAATGTGGTGTTCTTTACATAATTACAAGGCAAACAAGATCTCGTCAGTAAGGAAATACTTTTACATGTTCATATTGTGTTGCAAAATATAATTTAACCATGTCCAGCGCAAGTTTTATTTTTGTTTGTCTGTTTTCTGTTTGAACTGAAAAAGGTCTTCTCTGTGCAGACCTGGCTTTTTGTTAAGTTTGCTTTATCATACCATTTGCTGCGTCACACAAATCTCATATTTCGGTGTAGGTGGAGGCATCAGCTTATATTCTTATTTACATACCCCAGAAACAATGGTTTGCGGCTTTTCTACTGTAGTGACATTGGCCTGTTCACAAAGCAAACGCTTAATGTATGAAACATTTCTTGACTGCTGAAAAAGTCATTTTCATGTAAAGATACATTAAGGTTTCGATATGGTACATGTCAATACATGCAGTTAGGATTATTTGTTTAAAAGGAAGAACTTCAATAGGGGGAGCATGTACAGTATTTCTGACAATTAAAACCAATAAACCGTAAAACTTCCATTAAACGCCACTGGCGTTTATTTACAGTATTTGCTAGCAAACCGGGCGAATATCGGAGACCGGCGATTATTTAAGACAGTAGCGAAGTTCATGCTGTCATTGAGAAGCCACTAACACACAACCTTGTTGCAACATCGTAACTCAATTTAAACATCCCAGCAAGGTTGTGTGTTAGTGGGGAACCAAGTAACAGTTTTGTTTTATAACAAAATTACATTGTGTATACCCTCAAGTATAAAACGAAAGTATACAGTCTTTTATGTGCACTGGTTAAGGATACGGTTTGCACAACGTTGGAAAATGAACAAGCAGAAGCACGAATATTTGTATTAAATGGAATTGGATCTATTATTATTATTATTATTATTATTATTATTATTATTATTATTATTATTATTATTATTAAGTTAAATCCACTAAGACAGCCCTGTAGATACCAGAATACAGGCGTGTTGGCTACG
Source organism: Acipenser ruthenus (assembly GCF_902713425.1). Classification (NCBI taxonomy): domain Eukaryota; kingdom Metazoa; phylum Chordata; class Actinopteri; order Acipenseriformes; family Acipenseridae; genus Acipenser; species Acipenser ruthenus. The sequence goes on along the minus strand of NC_081196.1, from coordinate 42,991,795 downwards.
CTTACAGCACAATAGGCCTAATACAAACTTATAAAATGTTTTTAAAAATGATTAAGCAATAAGTATCATCAGAAACATTTTATTGTTTAATCTCAAACTTGTAAATTGTTAATGCAACAAAATACGTTAAAATATACCTACTTTGCCGCCTTTCAGCAAACACGTAATTAACACAAGAACCTAAAGTTTACAAAGGAGAGGAGGTCATTCGGCTCATCTTTGGTTGTTTAGTAGCTTATTGATCCCATAATCTCATCAAGCAGCTTCAACAAGGATCCCAGAGTGTCAGCTTCAGCAACATTACTGGGGAGTTGGTTCCAGACCCTCAATTCTCTGTGTAAAAAAATGCCTCCTATTTTCTGTTCTGAATGCCCCTTTATCTAATATCCATTTGAATGTCCCTTTATCGAATATCCATTTGTGACCCCTGGTCCTTGTTTATTTTTTTCAGGCGCCCCCCTATGTCACGAGTTACGTTTTTGTGAATAGAACATTTTCTAAGTCATTATTTAATTAAAGTGTGGGAACAGTTTTAAGATACCCATTAACGGTTTTAAAAAAAGGGTATTTCATTGGGGCCCTGTGCATACCTGTTTATAAACAATGTAGCCTAAAAAAAAAAAAAAAGCTACAGACGTGCTCAAATTTGTTGGTACCCTTACAGCTCATTGAAATAATGCTTCATTCCTCCTGAAAAGTAATGAAATTAAAAGCTATTTTATCATGTATACTTGCATGCCTTTGGTATGTCATAGAATAAAGCAAAGAAGCTGTGAAAAGAGATGAATTATTGCTTATTCTACAAAGATATTCTAAAATGGCCTGGACACATTTGTTGGTACCCCTTAGAAAAGATAATAAATTGGATTATAGTGATATTTCAAACTAATTAGTTTCTTTAATTAGTATCACATGTCTCCAATCTTGTAATCAGTCATTCAGCCTATTTAAATGGAGAAAAGTAGTCACTGTGCTGTTTGGTATCATTGTGTGCACCACACTGAACATGGACCAGAGAAAGCAAAGGAGAGAGTTGTCTGAGGAGATCAGAAAGAAAATAATAGACAAGCATGGTAAAGGTAAAGGCTACGAGACCATCTCCAAGCAGCTTGATGTTCCTGTGACAACAGTTGCAAATATTAAGAAGTTTAAGGTCCATGGAACTGTAGCCAACTTCCCTGGGCGCGGCCGCAAGAGGAAAATTGACCCCAGATTGAACAGAAGGATAGTGCAAATGGTAGAAAAAGAACCAAGGATAACTGCCAAAGAGAAACAAGCTGAACTCCAAGGTGAAGGTACGTCAGTTTCTGATTGCACCATCTGTCGCTTTTTGAGCGAAAGTGGGCTCCATGGAAGAAGACCCAGGAGGACTCCACATTTGAAAGAAAAACATAAAGCCAGACTGGAATTTGCTAAAATGCATATTGACAAGCCACAATCCTTCTGGGAGAATGTCCTTTGGACAGATGAGTCAAAACTGGAGCTTTTTGGCAAGTCACATCAGCTCTATGTTCACAGACGAAAAAATGAAGCTTTCAAAGAAAAGAACACCATACCTACAGTGAAACATGGAGGAGGCTCGGTTATGTTTTGGGGCTGCTTTGCTGCGCCTGGCACAGGGTGCCTTGGATCTGTGCAGGGCACAATGAAATCTCAAGACTATCAAGGCATTCTGGAGCGAAACGTACTGCCCAGTATCAGAAAGCTCTCTGTCGCAGGTCATGGGTCCTCCAACAGGATAATGACCCAAAACACACAGCTAAAAGCACCCAAGAATGGATAAGAACAAAACATTGGACTATTCTGAAGTGGCCTTCTATGAGTCCTGATCTGAATCCTATCGAACATCTATGGAAAGAGCTGAAACTTGCAGTCTGGAGAAGGCACCCATCAAACCTGAGACAGCTGGAGCAGTTTGCTCAGGAAGAGTGTGCCAAACTACCTGTTAACAGGTGCAGAAGTCTCATTGAGAGCTACAGAAAACGTTTGATTGCAGTGATTGCCTCTAAAGGTTGTGCAACAAAATATTAGGTTAGCAGTCCCATCATTTTTGTTCATGCCATTTTCATTTGTTTTATTATTTACAATATTATGTTGAATAAAAAATCAAAAGCAAAGTGATTTCTATTAAATATGGAATAAACAATGGCGGATGCCAATTACTTTTGTCAGTTTCAAGTTATTTCAGAGAAAACTGTGCATTCTTCGTTTTTTGTGGAGGGGTACCAACAAATTTGAGCACGTCTGTATAGAAACATATGTTGTAATTGAACTTCGAAAGAAATGCATGTGTTATGTATTATAATCAGTGAAGTAGTTAAGTCTCCCCCCTCACTTGTGAGCATGATAGGTTTTTTGTCAGGGAATTTAGGACCACATAATTAACTGAGGACTAACTTCACCTAATAAGACTACTGTCTTGAATTACAAGTGTGGTAGTGGTTATACTGACTATTAAATCGTGTGTATAGGCCCAGCATGTTTCAATAATGTGTTAGTAATTTGCTTAAGGGTGGTAGGCTTATCCAACAGCTGTTGTAGGTACCAAAAGTAGCAGATTTATTTATTTATTTTAAGATTAGGTTGATTTTATATGCAAGCCCATTAAGTTACGACCACAACAAAATTCAACTGGTTTAATAAAGTGGACATTGTAAAAATGCAAACAGTCATTTGAATTTGACCTGTTGGTCCATTTATGATACAGGAACTGACCTTGCATACATTTTGTATCTCGGTCTTCAAATTTGAAGTGCTGCAGGATTTAAATTTGGAAGTTCAGATGAGTAGATTTCTAGCCATTTTACATTCCAGTGAAGAACTTTCAAGTACTTGCCCTGGGCTCTCCCCTCACAGAAAATGTGTGTTTGTATAATATAACCAGGTCTTGACTTATGAACATTTTTTGGGTACATTTAGCAGAAAAAGAAGCAAGTAGATGAACCAAGACTGTTGTGATTTATTATACCCTGTACACAGGCTTGTTTGTGCTTTATGTAACAAGATGGAGTTTTCCATCTGCTGTACAGTGGCTCGTTCTCCTGGGGAAGGGTAAAGAATGAAACTATATTAAGAAATGTATGTGGAAAGTTTACAGGTTTGAGCCAGAGACCATTATTTTTGTTTAGCTGCACAATAGTAACGGTGTGAATTTGATACTGGCACTATTTTATTTGCTATAAGAACTTTGGTGTCAATCGTCAAGATGTGAGTGATTCACATAGGCTAATGTTAAAAGCGTATAGAAATCAAGCTGAGATCCACCATGTTGACACATTTCTTAATTTTAACCCACTTGTCAGTGCTGTGGCTCAAGCCTATAACTATTATACACAATGAATGCAAAAACAAGTCATTGTTTTGTGTAAAATGGCTAATGTGCTGGAAATGCCACTGTACTGTGTATTTGAAATGTGTTTAGTTTACAGTAATTTTAAAATCTTTCCCACAGCTTCAGCTCCTGACTGTTTTAAAGTTGTTATTTTGTTGCCTGTCGGTCTGCACCACCACTAATAGTTTACTGCTGACTGGAAAGTATGATGCATGCAGGGCTGAAACCATTTACAGACGCTTGAGCCAAAGAGTGGGAAGCGCATGACTCCACCCTTTACAATGATTCACCAACTTCACAATGATACACCAACTAAACTGATGTATACCTATAGTACAAAACTAACAGGAACTAATACTTTTTAGGATCCACGATTTAACAATGGACAAATGTTCACGTTACATCTTGTTCAAAGTGTAGGATGCTGAGAATCACAGTAAACACAATGACGATTGCACAATAAATCAAATGGGAAATTGTTCACTTTTTGGATTGTTAGAACAGTATCCCATATTTTAGTATGCACTATGTTCTGTAATAACCTAAAATTAACTGCTCAAGTAATGAATAACCTACTGTATTTAAGCAGATTTGCTGTCCTAGGAGTTTCATTGCTTAGGAAATGACTAAAATGCAAAATGTACATTAGACTCTTTTTAATCCAGACCCTGGGCCTGAATCTGAACCTCAGTTGTATAGTAGGAAGTATATACATTTGATTATCCATGCAGGTGAATTTAAACTTTTATAGTAACCTGCCTATGTACTGCTAGCATGTGGAAGGAGAGCTCTGTTTTGATGTATGTGTTATATGTGTTATGGCAGAAAACAGGTTTACAGCAGCACTTTTAGAATACTAGTTATGTTGACCATTAGATGGTGGAAATAAAATTGGTATGCCTCATTGTACCTTATTTGTACAGTATTGTATTGCGTTCGTTAACTGGTATCTAATGTGTAGGTTAGTGATCATATCATCGTGCATAAAAATTCTTCTGGTGCTTTTTTTCTATAGGCGGATCCTTGACTTAAGAATTAACTTTAAAGAATTAAATAATCTTTACCGATGTGTTATGAAAATGCTTAAATGGCACACAGCCGCTTTAAATTCAGTGCCTGGGCACCGATGAAGCGATCTCTCTTCCTTGTTGTGTCAAGGCAATAATAAACTGTGGAAATCCATTTTTTTTCTGCGCCTTCAAGCAGTGTTGCCAATTTAAGCAAATTTCTCGCCAAATCTAGTGACTTTAAATGAAATCCAGTAATGCCCGCTCCATTTGAAAACGCAAGGAACTTCAATGCAGCATTTGCTTAGCAACAGGCTCAACAACCACGAAGCTAACCACGGAGATATTGGGGGTTCATGTGTAGCCTGTATGCCTTTAAGAAGGCATGATGGGATATCGGCTGAAACCTTGTCCGCTGATTTACAGATGCTTAAGTGCAGAGAGGTGCTTTATATTAACAGCAGAATACTCTGTTTCCTGCAGCAGTTGTGATGGTGACCAAACGTGTGCGAGTACTGTTGTGTAAAAACAAAAAAAAACTGTTGTGCGTTAACAAAATGCCCTGAAAACTTAACATAGAGAATAATTAACATAGATTTTTTTTTTGTGAACTCCAGTAAACCTACGTTATTAGCCAGTAAAATCACAGAGTGCCTAAATAAAGCTTTGAGTCCTACAAACATATATATTTTTTGTCTGTTCTTCTATAGCAATTTGTAATTTAATTGCGCAGTAGCCTAGATTCTCTAGTTGGATGATGAGCTGATGCATCTTGCCAAAGAAGCAAGCACGGTCATTTTAAGACATTGCCACAATAAAAAAACAGTAATGTAGCATGACTTTTGTACTAAACCAGGGCCAGCTGTTGCAGGGGAAAAAAGTTTATTTCTCAAATTGACCCAAAAGGTGAAAAAAGAATGCATAGAAATACTTGAGACTGTAATTAAGCAATTTACTGCTGAGAATAAAAAAGCTAAATATTTGGAGAATTACAAATGAAATGCACTGCAGCTTACTTGACTGCAGTAAAATAAACATTCACTAAATTTAGATCTCATTGGGCTAATGAAAATATCCAAGATACAAGACAATGTGCTTGCTGTGTTGCATTTAATGTTGGAATAGCAGAATGAACACTCTGCAATTTAAACCTTGTTTTTACTGAAAAATAAACTGTGAAATGTAATCGTAAGAGCTGTCTGTTATAGTACATGCTGTTGGACCATGACTTGTCTAATGCTGTTCCCCATATCACAACTGTACACAATTAAAGGTGCGGTCACCAATTCCACACACATTTTCAGGCAGTCTTGTATTGCAGTTTGATGCTCCAAAAGTACATTTGTCTTGTTGATTCTGCCTACTGTGAGTAGTGCTGAAGTAAAACTCCTTCATTACACTAATGGAGTACTTTGTTGGGCACTACAAGCAGACCACTACTAGTCTAGCACATGCTTAAACCATCAAATACACAAGCAACCCATTCCTGTTAAATTCAGTTTCACAATACCATTGACCCTTTCTTAATTAATCTCTAACCTTACTAAGCATATGGTTTTGTTTTTCTGCCTGGAGAAGTGTACAGGACTTTAGAGGATGTACTGTAGGAAGTGTGTGAATGTTTGCTTATGTTACAGCAATGTTATTGTATGTTGTAACAGGTGCTTGCTATTCCTGGATGTTGGTCCACCTGCCACACAATACAAAACAATTGTCGGCCTCTGCTTGTGAGCCTACACAGAACCCTTGTGTTTTTTTGCTAATGTACAGATTTTGGTCAGTTGGCTTGTTTTAATGCCCTGTGGATATGAGCCCATGTACAGTACCTGTACCACACTTGTGAAACCAGAATCTGCTTGAACGGAGAAAACATGAGATGGGGTGTGCATGTGTAGCATAGAGGAAGCTGGGCACTAACTGGTTACCACAAATGCTGCAAGAGAGCATCTTAACCACAGCATGAAAGAGCCAGGCTCCTTTTTACATAAAAACCCTGCATGTCAGTGTGTTTTTGAGGAAGTCTCTTGACTGCGGTCTGCCATATTTGTAAATTCTGCTTTACAAATTCAACTTGCTTATCACGAAGATGTACAAGAGTAGACCAACAATGATTTGTGTGCTGGTGTCTGGTAAAGCCATTGCTTTTGAGGCCTGGATTTTAAACAAAGTAGTCCTAAGGATATTCACTTTAATAAACAAGCATAAAGGGTCACAAACAGTATAAGATAATTAAAGATATTGTTGAAGACTTAAGCACCTGTTTTTAAAACTGACATTTGTATTCTAACCCTGTTTTGAAAGGAACTTCAGAATGTAGTACCCCTGGCCTCGTGCCAAGTTGTTTTTGCCTTCCTCCCCCCCCATTTCTTTGTTTTGCATCAATGGGGAATGGTGTTGTTGGAGATGCCAGAATATTTGTCTGACTCACCAGTTTCTGCTTTAGATGAGACTTGTTTTTGCATTACACAGAGGTTGTGTTTCCTGGCAAACAATGAAGTCAAGTTTATTCTACTGAGCTTTATGATCAAGAAATTTTAAATCACTCCAAATGTGTATTATTGTTGTATCTTGTTTGTGTGGTATTGCAGTTTAGGGTTTAATTTTGAATGAAATTGTGTCAATGGCAAAAAAAAATAAATGGTGATATCATGGGTGTAAGATTTCCATCTGCAGATGGAATTCCATCAAAATGGCCTCTCCCAGTGCCAAAAAATACAGGTTTTGGGGGGGTGGGTGTATTTTATCGTGGAGGGTTTAAGTTCAACACCAACTCTAAATAAAATGTTTGCTGTTAAGCACTAGTAATAATATGAAGCAGTGGTATTTCAAAATAACAAAAGCATGTTTTTACTTTAGTGAAGTAGGTGATGATTCATTCAATCAAACCAAGTAGGAATTTGCTTCAGTCGTTCAAGATATTTTTCAAGTCAGGTAAGCTTATTTGTGTATCAAACGACAATAGTCGCAGTACTTTTGCAGCCAGTGTCAAAGTATTTTTATTTATTACACTCCCGTCATTCTGCGCATTGTCAGCCTTTGCTAAAGGACTTTGGGAAGGAAGCATTAGTCTACAGGACCTACAGTATACATAGTAACATTTTGAGATTGCATTGCCTTGCAGTATATTTAATGATTTATACGGTACTTGAATACAAGTCTCCTAAGGATCAGTTGGTCAGTACAATTTAGTTCCAGCATGAAATAAGTCTTGCACGTAGAATCTACATTATCATATCTAGTTGCTGTATCCTGTTTGTTGTGTGACTGGCAGGGTTTGGAACATATTTATAAGTTGACTCATACAGGAATATATTGTCTTTGACAGTTACCCAGCAACTATGTAATAAGACAGAACATGTCCAATAAAAAAGAAACTGTGCCAACCAGCACGCCAGACGCAAAGAACTGGGGTGGAGGTGAAACAACGTGGTGGCTCTCTAGTCCATTTAATGAACAATAAGGCTGGGGCGATTTCCTAATTTTTCACTATTGATGTATCATTCTCCAAAAAAGCAGATGCAGTGATCATTAACTTTATGAAAGGGTAAAAAAAAGAGAATCAAACGCAGTAATACATGTGGAGCTGTGGATTACTGTGTGACATTGCTAGTAAAACTATTATGCATATTAAATTGATTAAATCCGTTTATACATATAGTAATTCAACATTTTTTTCCCCTTTTTCGTGTTGGTTTGTACCAGTTGTTTAAATCTATACAGAGTAACAACCAAGCAAGAGAAAACAAAAATGATTTAAAAAAGTTATCACTGTCCACAGCAGTTTAGTAACAAGTGTTGTCCATGGCTTATATTTGAATTGTGTTAAGGAACATGATAGTGTCCACATTTTGTTTTAATTTAAGCGATGACTGGCACTTTGTCTTACTTTAAAAAATAATTGTCAAACATCAGAAAGCATTGTAGCTCGTTCGATACGGTATTTGTAATTCTAGCACAACTCTTAACTTGCTCTGTTACTTTGAAGACTCCTGCACAGATCCAATCCCACCAGTAAACAGGGGGTGGGGCAGGGGGGAGAAGGTGAGCTCAATCACATGCAGATTCAGTGAGTCAGACCTGAGGGGAGCAGAGAAGCTCTGCACTTAATGCAAAAAATAAATGCAGATTCCAAATTAATAAAAATAAAAACTCTTTTGCTTAAACCCTTTACATAAAAAGATGCACAGGATTGCCTATCGATAGTTGTCAAACGATAAGATTTGATGCATCGCTTCAGCCTTAATTCTTTTCTTTCGAACACTGCTGCTGTAGTTAACTTTTTGACATGGTGAACTGGTATAGGCTATAACTGATTCAACTTTTCTGCCATAAATGGAAAGCATTCTAATTTTCATGAAAAAAATAATGTAGTATTTGGATAAAGTACTTGCACTATTTTTTTTCTAAGAAATCCATTACAGTAAATGGAATTCTGTTTTGACCCGCCATCTTGTTCATGGGAGATTAGTGCAGGTGTGATGTTGGATAATGGATGCAGATACTGTTTAAGTGTGGGTGGAGGGGATGGGGTGCACTTTAAGATCTAATAGATTTATGATGATGGTCAGGGATTTCTTCATTGTGGCATCATCCTAAAGTAGTGGCTCAAAGCTGACATGTTTTTGCATGCAATGACAGTTGACATTTAACCTTGAATTCTGAAACTGGAACTAAAGCAGGTACAATTGGTTGCTAGTGTAATTTTGGCTAAATATCTATTTTACTGGATTAGCAGACTACAGTATATACTACTGTAGCTCTGCATTACAAGCGCTGCCTCCACCACGGTAGTGACTTTATATTTGCAGTTAGATACAGTACTCTGTATGCTAAATGTGTTGACCATGACATGATATGAATTATTAATGTTTATATCCACATGTCTTAATGTTTATATCCACATTTATTTTGTTTTCTTTGTTCCATTACTGGCATTGTCCAGTAAAAATGAACCCTTTCACTACTGTTTTAACCTCTGGACATGCAGTACTATGTAGATGTGTTGTTTTTTTTTGTGCATAAAAACTCCCATTTCTACATTCTTACTAGCCTGTTTTTTTGTTTTCAGATTTTGATCTTTCTGATGCTCTCGATGATGCAGGTATGTATTAACATATTTGGGTCCTAACTGGTTTCTAAACATGACAAGTAAGACATTACAGTAGGACAAACCCTTTACTAAAGAATGTTGGTTCAAGATTTTTTGTTTTTAGGCAGAATACATTTATATATTTGATAACTGGTCAGTACAGTTTCTCGTAAGAGATGCTTTGTTATTACATCATACCTAAGCACAGGTATGATACTACAATTGGGGTGGTGGTTCATGTCCCAGCAATTAAGGTAATGGACATAAATGATGCATCATGGCCAAGTACTGGTTTCAAATGTGGTGTACTTGCTTTGTCTTTCAGTCCCCACAAAACCTCCCATCAAACCTGCAGTTGAAAAGCCAAAGGAGCCTTCAAATGGTAATTGAATAATTTAAATTACTTTTCACCTTGTATTCCATGGTCCAAAAAACCCTACACCTCTTTTGGGGAATTTGATGTATGTATGTATGTGCAGTATAAACAACCATTATGCAACTTCACCCTTTAAGTCTTCCAATAATGTAAATATAATAAGCTTGTCGATCGTGATATGGGATGAGAAACTGAAAAGAAGCCACAACATTTTGACTTGCAACCTAGGAGCACTAAACAAATCAATTCCCTTCTGCTTTTTAATCAGTTTCAACACATCATTGATCAAATTACTTAAATTGAAGTTGCTGTCAGTCAATTAAATTGGCTTTAAATGAAAGCAGTTGAACAATCGCAACAATTACCGTAAAAAACGCATGTCGATTTAAAAAAAACTGAATAGTTTCTATTAGCAGTTTAAAATGATAAATTGTCATTAATGGAATGAAATGTTGCAAACAAGGGTTATTTTGAAACTAAATCTATTTCTTTATGTATTGGTGCTGAGCATGTATGAAATTAAATTGTTAAAAAAAAAAAAAAAAAAGTGACGTTTTCCTAAAGTCTGAAGCAGTGGCGGAGGAACAGAAAGATGGGCCCAGGTGCAGGTTTTTTACGCCACGCTTGTGTTTTGGAGGCATATATTAGGAATTAAATTTAAATTGGCATTGAAACACTAATTGACCCAACCCTGCTATTGAGTATATTGCAATTTAAACAGTTTTCTTTATTTTCTAGAACTGGACCTTGGGGATGCCCTTGGTGGAGGAGGTAACGTGCTAGATTTCTGAACTAGTCATCTGTATGGTGAATGTAAAAACTGTAGGTTTAATTGGTGTTACATTTTTTTATATACATAGAAACATACCCAAAGCCTACAAAGCCAGCTGCCAAGCCTGCCCCACGTGACAAAGGCAACTCAGGTAATGTGTTGCTCTGCTTTAGTGAAGTCCTTATTAAAACACTATCTGTATAGAAGGAAAGGTCTCTAGCGACCGCTCCCTGTAGAGAGTTTTCCCTCAAAGGTCCTGTTTATAAAAAGCTGTTAGTATTGCAGCAGGAGCTCATTCAGAGCTCTATTTGATGGCAAGAAAATGGTTCATATCATTCTTATTGTCCTGAGGGGCTACTCTGTATGTTGTACAATAAAATGATTTTCTAAAGGTGAAACTTCAATGAAATATTTTTATACCAAGTATGTCACAGTTGTTCATTTAAAAACAATTTTGTTGACCTACATGTAGCCATGGTGCTTTTTTGGTCAAGTATCATGATAGAAAATCTCTATCTGTCGCGTGGAAGCCTCCTGATTCAATGATGTAGTTTGTCCCATAAAATTTAAATGTGTGTTGAATTAAATGCATTTCTTTAATTTTATAGACTTCGACTTGTCTGACGCTCTTGGTGGAGGAGGTAAACATGATGTGCACTAAACATTAACACGTACAATATGAGAGTTCACTTGAGGTTTGAGCAAGGTTGATATGCACAATTAATACATTGGGTGCTCCGGACTTGCAGAAAGCACAGATCTATGTTGCAGGTATAATTTACAGACATGCTCAAATTTGTTGGTACCCTTACAGCTCATTGAAATAATGCTTCATTCCTCCTGAAAAGTGATGAAATTAAAAGCTATTTTACCATGTATACTTGCTTGCCTTTGGTATGTCATAGAATAAAGCAAAGAAGCTGTGAAGAGATGAATTATTGCTTATTCTACAAAGATATTCTAAAATGGCCACATTTGTTGATATCCCTTAAAGATAATTGGATTATAGTGATATTTCAAACTAATTAGTTTCTTTAATTAGTATCACACATGTCTCCAATCTTGTAATCACTCATTCAGCCTATTTAAATGGAGAAAAGTAGTCACTGTGCTGTTTGGTATCATTGTGTGCACCACACTGAACATGGACCAGAGAAAGCAAAGGAGACAGTTGTCTGAGGAGATCTGTAGCCAACCTCCCTGGGCGCGGCCGCAAGAGGAAAATCGACCCCAGAGTGAACAGAAGGATAGTGCAAATGGTAGAAAAAGAACCAAGGATAACTGCCAAAGAGATACAAGCTGAACTCCCAGGTGAAGGTACGTCAGTTTCTGATCGTACCATCTGTCGCTTTTTGAGCGAAAGTGGGCTCCATGGAAGAAGACCCAGGAGGACTCCACTTTTGAAAGAAAAACTTAAAGCCAGACTGGAATTTGCTAAAATGCATATTGACAAGCCACAATCCTTCTGGGAGAATGTCCTTTGGACAGATGAGTCAAAACTGGAGCTTTTTGGCAAGTCACATCAGCTCTGTTCACAGACGAAAAAATGAAGCTTTCAAAGAAAAGAACACCATACCTACAGTGAAACATGGAGGAGGCTCGGTTATGTTTTGGGGCTGCTTTGCTGCGCCTGGCACAGGGTGCCTTGAATCTGTGCAGGGTACAATGAAATCTCAAAACTATCAAGGCATTCTGGGGCGAAACGTACTTCCCAGTGTCAGAAAGCTCTGTCTCAGTCGCAGGTCATGGGTCCTCCAACAGGATAATGACCCAAAACACACAGCTAAAAGCACCCAAGAATGGATAAGAACAAAACATTGGACTATTCTGAAGTGGCCTTCTGAGTCGTGATCTGAATCCTATCGAACATCTATGGAAAGAGCTGAAACTTGCAGTCTGGAGAAGTCACCCATCAAACCTGAGACAGCTGGAGCAGTTTGCTCAGGAAGAGTGTGCCAAACTACCTGTTAACAGGTGCAGAAGTCTCATTGAGAGCTACAGAAAACGTTTGATTGCAGTGATTGCCTCTAAAGGTTGTGCAACAAAATATTAGGTTAGCGGTCCCATCATTTTTGTCCATGCCATTTTCATTTTTTATAATTTACAATATTATGTTGAATAAAAAATCAAAAGCAAAGTCTGATTTCTATTAAATATGGAATAAACAATGGTGGATGCCAATTACTTTTGTCAGTTTCAAGTTATTTCAGAGAACTGTGCATTCTTCGTTTTTTGTGGAGGGGTACCAACAAATTTGAGCACGTCTGTACATACTATTGATCTGGAGAAGGGGGGGGGGGGGGGGTTAACTGAAGGTGCCTGTACACATTTAATGTCGCATTTAGAGATTTGCATGTATCTAAAGCCTTTTTTTTAAAAAAGATACCAAGTTGTAGTAGTATTAGTATTATTATTATTATTATTATTATTATTTTTTTTTTTTTTTTCTTGGACACCCTTACAATTGCATCTAGTTTTCAGTAGATTCCACATGCTTTCATAGCACTGATGGTAATGACTGCTTGATTCTAGAATGGATAGCATAAATGTTACCAAATTACTTTGTTTCATTTCATTTGTCAGATTCCAAGCCAAAAGATCCAGACCGAAAGCCTGTGCCAGGTGGCACCAACACAGGTTCAGGTAAACTCTTTCCAGTAAAACCAGTAGTAAAGAAGGAGTTCTTATCTTTATATATGTGTGTATATATATATATATATATATATATATATATATATATATATATATATATATATATATATATATATATATATATATATATATATAAAATAATGTGTAAACATGTAAGACATACAGTTGTTGAACATTGAGATTTTTGGTGTGTGTTTTGTCTTTGTTTAATGAATTCACCTTTGTTGATTGTTATAGCCTATATTTTGAAGTCAATACAACAAATAGTCTCAAGTACAGCAACAACCAATACATCATTCCTCTGGTTTTCCTATTTCTGCCTCTGCTGCTTTTAGTGCTGTACTAGTGTCCTTGAAGACCCAGACCAGTTATTAAATGGATGAAGGTGGGGATCATAATGCCCTACTGTATCTAGAGAGCTGCTTTTCCAAATGAGATGAAACTTGATTAGAAAATGTACTAAAAGGTGCATACAGTGGATTTAATTCATTGTAATTTTTACTCCTTTATTGATACTGGCATCCCTGCTGGGGGATATAGGAGGTGGGCACATGCACATCCATGTGTATCTGGTGCAGTGTTGTCCAATAGAAATTTCTGACTAGCCACGTGCTTTAATTTGAGTAGAAAATGCTTTGCATACACTTGCACAATACAGGTAAATGTATTTCAACACTATTATAAAAAAAAAAGCAGTTGACTTAATCCGCGTGATTGCTGATTAATGTTGAGTCAATAATAGAACACAGCTTGTAGCGGCAATTTTTAAAACCAGATGTTCACCCTCAGTCAGATCATTTTCAGCACAGAAGCCCTCTGTCATGTTTCCGCTTTGCAGCATCAGCAGATCCAGCTCGTCCACAGGAACAATGTTGTATGGAGAAAGGGAGCTGTCGGTCGTGGTCAGCTCGACTAATCAGAATAACTGCTCCAGGCCAGCAGAGGAAAGCAAGGCCAACCAATAACTAGCAGCTCCAAGGTGCCGGAATCTGGCATTTTCACCTGTTTGGAGGATTTTTACACACACAACTTGGGCGAGCGACAATGCCATTTTAGCAGATAACCTAGGAAATAAAGAACACAACTATCAAAAAACACTTGCATGCGCTGCTTTTTGTCTTGCAGTTTTACCAACAAACGCACAGAGGTCAAAGTACACATGCATACGCTGTGCAAGCATTGAAATGCCTGATGACAGTGTCCATTACTCATTTATTTACTAATCAAAAATGGATTCAAAATTCACAAGTGTCTAACATATTGGACAACCCTGATCTAGAGCAATGGTGCCCCGGGGGCGTGTGACTGACTAAAGAGGCAGTTCTGTACATTTTTTAAATAAATATACATGATGGCTAATTAATCAAAGTTCTTGTCTTTCAAGTGAGATGTTAGCGTACTGTAGGCCTTGTAGAACCAAAGAAACTGTTTGAAGTGGCGAGTGTCAGTAAAACTGCAGTGAACAGAGCCGAAATGGTGGCTTCCATGTATCTGGCGCAAAGTGTGAAAAATAAAAATTATAAATAAAAACCACTAATATTACCAGGTGTGTTTTCCTGGGTTTAACCCTTTCGGGACCAAGCATTCTTCAGTGGGATGCTCCCCCAGGCATTTTTTGGCTGGGGGATTCTGCTTGTGTATTCTGCTTGGAGATACATGTGTGAAAACGTATTCTGTGACGCGAAGACTTTACAATACTTACTGATAGTTTTGTTGAACAATATTGATGTTTGGGCAAATTTACAAGACTGTTTCGCCTGAGTGATTGCAATGACATAATACATGTTTGTTCTCAGGGTCTTTATTAGCAGCAAAATGTATGCTAAGAAAAGGTGATGTCATAGAAAGTTTGTGCACCGCTGATCCAGAGAACCACTTTTCCAGTTGACAATTGTTTAGTGTATGGAAGTATTGTATGCAATTGTTATACAGTAGTTAATGCATTTTAGCATATACAAGTCTTTGTGTGGCAAATAAAAAAATCGTATTTGGAATGTTAATCTATTGCAATGGGCTAATGTTGGGCTTCATTTACAAAACACTTAGTTTATCTGTCTATTAAATATGTCTTGCAGGTGGAAACTTTGATCTGGATGACCTGAAAGATGCTGTTGACGGTGGTTACAATCCAGATGAGAACAAAGGAAGAAGTGCAGGTATGATGTGGGCTTTACTTTTGATGTCATGGGTCGCATAAGGCCAAACCATTTTTGTCAATGGCTCTATCTGGCTCGGCACTAACAAGGTTCTGTGAAACGGCTGCTAATGCTTTAGTGAGGTATACACAATACTAATATGTGTGTTGTAGCAAGCTGTATGGAGTTACAGAAAAGATTTGATGTGTGTTCTCTGTATTGCTGACAACCTCAGTTTTACTGACAGCGAAGTGATCCCCTTGATTTTACATTATGTAATTGCCACTTGAACAGCAGCACAACTTGACAGACAGCTGATGAACGACAGTTTTAAAACAAACGGAACATGCATACAGTATAGAGTTATTCATTAATTTCTTTCTTTGAAATGATTTGTCAACATATCTTGCATGCAAATAAACCAGCAAGTAATTCGCACTCATAGAACCTTGATGTCCTCTCTCTGCTGTTTTGGTTTTTATTTTTAAAGAATTACTTATTTTTTAGGTGGCTCTTCAGATACCAACGTAGGTGGAGATGTTCAAGGTAACCTAATTTACTTTTTTTTTAAAAAAATAACTTCTGACTAGACTATTTCCTTGTACCTAAAAACTACTTTGACATTTATTGCATTTGTCACACCTTTACCAGAAAAATGCTGGTACTTAATTTCAATTAAAACATGTGCTTTTAAAAATGATATAGCATGCCACGTAAAATCTTGTGTAAGCTGACAAGAGCAAAACTAAATTGTACTTGCATTCTGAACTATATGGGCATTTGGAAATTAGTCAATCTCTGGAATTGTATTCTGTTTTAAGAAAATAGTTATTTTTAGATTTAAATTAAGCTTTGATTTTTAAGTAGAGAACAAAACATTTACTTCGGCATAAGGGTTTGGATTTAATGTGTAAATGTATTGGTTACTATTGAATGAAATTGCTAGACAAAGTAACATCTGTAAATAGTGTATTGTCTTCCTACATCAGAAGGATGGTTAAGCCTAGGACACACTGCCTAATGAGAGAGGGAATACATGCATGTCTAAAGTCATATGCGCTTTTCACGTCTTCTAACAAAAGTTGTAGATATTGGTACTGCCATAAACTGTTTTCACCCTATTGCCGTTGTACTTTATGCATCCAGGGCAGGTCAGACATCGGGGGGGGGGGGGGGGGGGGGCATTGGGAGAGAATCACAAATTGTGTGTTCCGTTCCTGCGATTTATCGGGCAGTGTGTGATGCCTGCTTGCAAAGATTTTTTGCGACACAGCCTCCTCCATTGAGATGCAATGATCACATTGGGCAGTTTGTTCTGGGCTTTAGTGTTACACATGGTCTACTGTACTTGTCTCCTTTTACAATGCTAGGCAATCATGTCTGGAGTGCAGACATTTGTGGAGGCATGTCAAAGCCCCTAAAGTGGATTAGATTTAGTAATAACTCATTCTTGTTGACAGAGCACATTCTGTGATGGCTATTTCAAATTAATTTGTTATTCAGTAAGACTTTAGTAAACGGGTTCAGATTCTTTATTTGGGGTTTCTTCACTGAAATATTAGGGAAGGTTTTGTTGGCTGCTATTGCAGATGCCAAGTCTACTATGGGGGGGAAAACAATGAAAGTACATTTGGAGATTCATACCACAATCTAAAACTTCACTACACTTATTTTCTATTCCAGACAACCCATGGAAAGAGCTCCTGGAGCTACTATGTGCTAATATGCCAGAGCACGTCCTAATCTGGATAAAGAATTTACAACAAGTTGTTGAGCCTTTGAAAAAACATCTCTTGGAGATACTCAATGTTGTCATTAATTAATGTGACAGTCCTTTTCAATTCATTGAATGCATAGGAGGCCAACTGTCACTTAAATTTAATATTCTGGAAGCTGTACATTTTTACCACAACTTTTTGTGAAATGTTGTGGATATTGGGGTGGGCCTCCTTGTTAAATTGTGGGTGTAGCAGGGAACTCTAGATTGTCCTATTCCAGTTATTCTTCTCTTTTTTTAGAATACAAAGCACAGCTTTAATCTAGTGTGCACACATTTGTGGTTCAGGTTTACCTTTTTGTGTTCTGTAACAAGTGTCTGGTAATTTGTTCAGAGGAAACAGATCAGGTATATTTAAAGGTTAGTATCCTGGGTTTAGCAGGGTTTTTTAGCAGGTCTAATTTTTTATATTTACAAGACTCCTGTTGCAAAACTAGTTTTGTAAAAGTATCCTGAGGCATTCTGTGTATTTAGAAGTTACTTTGCTGATGTCACGACCACATGGCAAGAAATCTGCTTCAAAAAGTATTTTAGCACCAAAATTGCAATTGAAATACCACCTAGAGACACAGAAATCCACATATATTTGTAGTAATGTGTTTATCAAACATCTTACTTGAGATTTAGAAATATTACCTTTTTTAAGCATGTTAAGTCAAGGTTTTCTCCAGGACTTTTCAGCTGGGCAAGCTGCCCGGCTAAGTGACTGTCGCCGCCAACAACTCGGATCCGCCCGTCTTGCAGATGTTACTGTGCCTTTAACAATAAGGATTGATTGTGCTGGTAGCCGACTAGATCACTTGCATGTGCTGGCTTGAATAAAAAAAAAAAAGTTGGAACATGACCGCTAAATGTGGAAATTTACCAAACCTCTTGTTTTTAGTGAACATGGTCCCCTCCAGTCAGTTCCCCTCTCTCTAGTTGCCATGATGGATGTTTTGGTTTCTATCAAGAAGCTGGGTAATGTAAGGGGTGGGACATTATGAAAAGGAACAGTGGTTACAGTGGCAATTAATTGCTATAGCATTTTTACTTTGAGTCTCCTGCTATTGCATTCCAAAGAGAAATTATGAATAGAGATTTCATGTTACTCATAAAACGAAATCTCAAACTGGTTCATGTCACTAAATCCAGTAAATGCTACTTTTACTCTAACAGTTCTCAATTGTATATGTGCTTTTAAATGGCGGCACTGCATTTTTTAAAGTCTTTATATCTACACTGAAGCTGCATCCACACTGGACAGAGCGACGCAAGCGAAGTCGCTGAATGTCAATCCACACCAGATGCGACATGGAAACAATCCAAGAGACTGGAAATAAATGCACCAAGGCATTGTCTGTCTTCTGGATGTCTTTGTACTCATTTAATTTGCAATCATATGGTAATGGATACTGCTGTACCGCATATAAACTGTCGTCCATGATTAACTTTTTTTTTCAGGCATGACGTATTTTGAGGCGTGTGTTAAGGATGTTAACCTTTCTTCTGATTGGTCAGTTTCATTCCAGTTGCGAAACAAAAAAAAAAGGTTCTATTTTAGCGACGCGACATTCAAAAAGTGACGTTGCTCGCTGCTGGTGTGGATACACCCATTTGACTGCAGTGACTTACAGATTATTTGCTTGCATCCAGTGTGGATGCAGCTTAAACCTAATTTTGGTGGTTTGAAGACAATAATTGATGGCTTTTTTATTTTTTTATAATTGTGACTGGTCATAGATCTGTCCTTTTTACAGTAACATTTGACGTGTATTGGTAAATGTGACCTTTTGTTTCAGGTAAATGCTTTTAAAGAAACAGATTTGTAGTTATTTCCTATTCTGATTTGGTTTTGGATTAAAAGAGAATCCCTCTTGTAAAATGTCTAAAAGTGAATAAAATTACTTTTCAAAGGGGCATTAGTTTTTTAAATGTATTTTGTGAATGGGTTGTACACCGTACAATAAATGTATCCTAGTAAAATAAAATATTTTTTCCCCCTGAAAGACTGTCCATTTGTTTTATTTGTTTAAGTTCAATTCAAGGACTGTTCTGTTTAAGTGTGTTTGCTAAGCTTGATGTAGAAGTGGTGTTGCGAGAGTGAGTGTATGTGTGTGATATATATATATATATATATATAATGTGTGTGTATGTGTATATATATGTATGTGTGTATATATATGTATATGTATATGTATGTATATATATATATATATATATGTATATGTATGTGTATGTATATATATATGTATATATATATATATGTATATATATAATATATATATATATATATATATATATATATATACATATAATGTGTTGATTGTACTTGGCTGGTGGAGAGCATCTTAAAACATGCATCTGGCTTCTATGTGTTGCAAATCCAAATCCTTGAGTCATCAAATGGCATGCCTTGATTATTGAAATTGCGCTACATATTTTCAGCAGTCTTTTTTTTGAAGTACAGAACACCCTAATATGCCTATATAAAAATCCAAACCCTTGTGTGGTAGTGATTAGAGAGTCAAATATAACTTCAGTGAAATAACTGTTACAACATTGCCCAAGTTATTTTTTTGTTTTACTTTAAGTGCAGTATTTTGACAGCACTCTTTCTTTACCTAGAAGCTGGATCGGGCCAACTTGCTGGCATTATTAGTGCTGTGGGAATGGCTGTAGTTGGGGCTGCATCAAGCTACTTCGCTTACCAGAAGAAAAAGCTGTGCTTCAAAGTCCAAGGAGGTAAGTATGACGAGAGCTCTGTGAAAAGCTTCTCTACATACTGTTGAAGTGGTTTTATATACCTAGATTTCTGTATGCTTGAAGGGCTGCTTTTGTTTTTGGAACAGAGTAACAAGAGTTGCATGTGCATTATATTCTAGATATAATTTGGAGCTTCGTGCATGCGCCGAACGGTGACCTCATCGCCAGTAAACACTCCAGGGTTTGCATGCAACCCATTTGGAATATTGATCTCAATAGAACACAAATGGGTGGAAAACTTGTCTATTCAGAGTACCTTAACCATTTTATGTTCGTAAGTTTGTTAGAAAAAAATAAATAAATTGATGCAAACTTAGAATGATAGTAAATGCATTGTGATTTAGGTTCATAATTATCTTGACTTGTCTTTCAACAGAAACAGCACATATGTTACACATGCAAAAAAATAGCAAAACAAATGTCATGCGTTTTTCAGGTGGTGCAGAGAATGTGAATCGGAACAACCAACATGGAAACCAGTCCGACCCTCAGCGTAAGAATCTGTTGAATTTGACTACCAAACACTTTTACTTCCAAAATGTTCACATACAGTACAGTAGTTCACGGATTCTGTTTAAAAAAGGCATTCTAACTTTGTTTTACATAAAATAATTCAAGGTGAAACCAGTTCCTCAGATTTGTGTTTTTGAAGGAATGGACATTTTGTGATAATTGTATAAGCTTAATGGTGTAGGACTATTTCATGGCAAAACATTTGCTTATTTCACAGTCTAAAATGGGTACTTAACCCTCTGCAGTCCATTTATTAAGTGCACGTCAGGTCTAATTAATTTTCACACGAGCAGTTAATTTTAGACACTCTGTTTAAAAGTGTTTTTTTCCCACAGTCAAACAGGTTTAAATGGCCCTGCATATCAACAAAGCACTCACTAGGCATCTCCAGCCCCGCCCCACCCTTTCGTTCGCTATCGCTTTCACCTATGTAAGAAATAAAATAAAAATAATAGTCGTACATACCGATCAATCATCTCCGGATCACTCGTTTTATCACCAAACTCCCCAATAATGCGATCCAAGTCATTATTTTATTACTATAACATCTGAAAAAAGCTCTGCAAATGTCTGATAGTCTCTGTGCGCTGACAATGGATGGCAAAGGGTTAAATAGTTTTGTGGACCGTTGGTGAACCAGAATCAGGAGCACATGTGGGCAAACAATTTGCCCACCTATGTGATTAGCAACTGTGTTTTTATTGCCCACCCGTCTGCGCACATATGTGTTAAGTAGGGCCCATTATGTATTGAAGCAAATAGTTTCATCACATTCAGAATGTATGATTCTCTTACTATAAAAACAAATGTTCCTACCTATTTAAATGCTTGCCTGGAAAACAGTAAATGCTGAATTATTAAACAAAATGAAAACAAATAAATGTAAAGAAAATAAGACATCTTTTAGTATGAATATTTCTCATCTTTTATGCAGCTGGTGTCTTTTTTTTCTTTTTCTTTTTGAAGACATTTTAAAGAAATAGTGCTATGTTCAATCATTCACTGGAAGCTAACTAAACTGGCTGCCAGGTTCCTAAATACATTGTAACAGGTAGTGTGTCATTAAGGGCAAATGTTTGCTGAATTTAAGTGATGAAAAAAATATGTATAATTGTTCAGAAATGGGGAATTTTTACTGGGAATGCACATTACATGCCAATAGATTCAAGAAATACAGCCTTAATCATATTGGATCAGGCCTCAATCAGTTTAATATTGGACCAGGCCTGAGTGTCAGTCTGTGTTTTGTTTTTCATAGAGCTTTGGGTGTTTTTTCAGACCTTGTAAAATGTAATTTTTGAAATGTCCTGCTCTCCTTCTGTACTTTAAGATATGGTTTCCTTCCTTCCTTTTCTCCAAGAGCCCTTTACATAACATTTGTCCTTTTTGAAATAAAATACTAGGTGAAGGAAACACATCGATGGTCTCATCAATGCTGTCTTGTTCCTTAAGAATGCACTTTTAGGAGTACAGAGATTTGGTGTTAAAGGAGCATTAACCAAAAATCAATTATCTTGCTTATGATTTGGTAATATGCTATACATTGGGGCATCAATTTTTAAGGAAATCTTTGTAATTACATTAATAAAAACAAAACAAAAAATTAACCAAAATAAGTCTAATTTAGGCCTATCACATGGCCTGACTAAACCTCACTTCCGAAGCCATGTTTTGTTTATTTCCATAAGTTTTTACCCACAAAGACCTGCCTTTGTACTTTACTTACTATCTTCGCAAGGCTGGATACGGTATGTGTGTGGCACAAGCTTGCAAATCGGGCAGACTTGATGATAAGATCATTGGAGGTGGCCTTGCTAGCAGTAAGTTGTCCAACTTCCTAGCTAAAAGTGATGGATGAAGTTGATGTGTCTTACAAGAATGTTCTAGTTTGGATTTGTTTTATTTTGTGTTTTAACTTTTCTTATGTCTCCTCTATTTTCAGTTTTTAGCAATCTCCTGAAACAATCGGCATAACCCTTTTATGCAAACATCTACATGAAGAATGAAGCCTGCTGTACATCAAATACCTTTCTGAATCATCTGTATTTCCTTCAGTTTGCTAAACACATTGAATTTGCTAATTTAACATTTTGAAAGGTTGCTATTTTGAGGGCAACAACTAAATTCTATCCTGGGGTCTTTGCACAAGGAGTTAGTATTTTGTTTGTTTTTAAAGTCATTCAGTAACTAAGCTGTGCTTAAATGGCTTTACAAACCATGCTTGGCTGTAATGCACAATTTGATTTTATATGCTGTAAAAAAGATTGCAGACAGAAATTTGCAGTGCAAGATGCTATGGACTTCCTCAGACATGAAATCAGTTTACAGTTAAACTCAAGGCTTGAATGGATTCTATTGATTTATTACTTATTATATTTTAAATTAGTGTATCTGCGCCCTTCATTAATTGAACCATCTAGTGTACAAGGCTGCATTTATTAAGACATAAATTTACAATTTTAGGCTGAAATTTGGTTTTATTAATTGGTATATTTGTTAATTAGTCAAACCCTTCATTACAGAAAACACTAGTCAAATATGGCACTGTTGCATTTTGTCATGTAGATACTTAAGCATGCAAAACAGTTTTCTAAAGATTCTGACACTGTTTTTTATTTAGTAATTCAGTAAGTGCAAGATTGATGCAACTGTAACACTCGCTTCCATAGAATCTATGTCTAGTTAACTGCAATACAAAATGGACTTTCATTCTTTTAATATTGAATTATTTGGATACATTAGTTGCTTTCATTTTTTATACTGGAAAGGCAAATACATTTTTTGTTTGTTTTTAAATTTTCTTGACATTTTAAATCTGCATACAGCAGAGAGAATGGGGACATTTCTTGACTTCTGTGCTTTTTGTAATTTTAGAAAGTGGTGTGTATCCATTTTTTAAAACCAACTTGGCTAAATGTGTGTTTTTTTTTCTGAGCTACTAGGCTGTACATTTTAAAATATAAAATGCAAAGTTCCTTGTATACACTTTTTCCTTTGTTTGTGTTGAATGCAGCAGTATATATGCCTAATTTCATGTTTTGCTGTTAACACCCAATCCATACATCAGATTTTGACAAGAACTAGGGTTTATTAATGTGGTAAATGTGGCTGCATTTGAGCACAGTTGTAATGCTGCAATCCTTGAACCTGGTTTTAAAAAGAAAAAATATCACCAGAACTGTTTTAGCTGGAATCTTGCACTATTTTGTTGACTTTAACTAAATAAAGTTGTGCCTTTTTTTGTAGTCCTGTTTCTGTGATCTTTTTGTTTTACAATTAACTTCTCCTGGGTTTTTAAACTTGTAGAATAAAAAAAAATGTAAGAGTGCATACTATAGTTTTTAAATATATGCATTCATCCATATTTAGATTTAAATGAATGGCAAGATATTTCCAACAGGTTCTGAAGAAGATGCATACAGCACTTTCTATTCGAAATGCTTGAACCAATATCTACCTGTGCTAGCATTTTATGTTTAACATGAGGTTTACGTTAAGCCTGAAGCAGTGTTGCAGGTTAGGGTTGCCTTGCCTGAAGACCTTGTTCAGCTCCCTTGAAATGGGTCTTATTGTGAAATGTGAGTTATCATTTATGCTGTATTACTGTATGTCAGTTTGGTATTTCATTCTTCTGTAAGGCTGCCTTTGGGGAAAAATCTGCATTTGAAAGTAATGTATTGATGCCATTAAACTTAACTGAGAATTATAGAATGCATGTTGGTGCCACATTATCTCAGTTTAGTACAGAACACAATGTAGTTTAAGATGTAGTCAACACCCATTTTGGGAACATCAATTTTAAGATTTGTTTTAGATATGATTTTCTGAACCCAGTTTTTTTTTTTTTTTTTTTTTTTTTTGTTTTTTCTTTGCATGGATGCTGCTACTCGAGATTTATGTCCTTAAACACTGACATAATTAAATCTAATTGAGCATCATATTGGTGAATTTGCTCAGTTACTCTTTTAATATGCCTAAAACAAATCTTAGTGAGATTTGCCATTTGAATCTGCCTAATAGTCAATGTAATCCCCTCATGCCAGATACCGGCCGGTACTGACAGTTCACTGGATTGCATTTAGTAGTGTGACTAAAAGCTGCCGGAGATGGGTGGGGTCTGTTCGTGTTTCACAGCCTATAATAGAGAGAGTTATTGATGTTTACCTTAAAAACTCAAAGGTTATAAACACAAAAGCAAGGACAGATTGAAAGGTTTAGTGTTTCTAGGATTGCACTGTACTGTAGGTCATAGTTTTATTGTGTCTCTTGAATATCTGCGCCAGAGAATAATTAACTGGTAAATTATAGTAGAGGATTAGTACAGTATTTAGCTATCCCTCATAGCCAACATACAACCAGATTTTCAACTCAAGAAGTGAAAACTAAAATATCTAATGAAACAAGAGTCTTCATTGTAGTAGGAATTGGGGCTCATGTCAGGAAAAATAAATACAATGTCCTTGTGTGGCTTGCGGCTAAAGGGAAAACATTTTGCCTGACATCTGTTTGTCTTTACAAGAGATTTTCTAGCCTGGCCATTTTCTGTTCTTTGGGCCCGACAGGAGGATATACAATACACAGTGTTGACCGAAGGAGGATATTATCATCATCAAGATACGTCTAAATCTTCTATTTTATTATGCCAGGTAGGTGTTTCTTTTATTTGGGCAGCAGTGTGGAGTAGTGGTTAGGGCTCTGGACTCTTGACCGGAGGGTCGTGGGTTCAATTCCTGGTAGGGGACACTGCTGCTGTACCGTTGAGCAAGGTACTTTACCTAGATTGCTCCAGTAAAAACCCAACTGTATAAATGGTGTAATTGTATGTAAAAAATAATGTGATATCTTGTAACAATTGTAAGTCGTCCTGGATAAGGGCGTCTGCTAAGAAATAAATAATAATAATAATAATTTGTTTTACTTCTCAAGCATGGAAATACAAACCGTGAACGGGGACTTTACTTATAGTCTACACCACGTTGGCTAGAGGGAAACTGTGTAACTGATTTGAAAAGCATAGCTTTGGATAGCTTGTGTGGTGCTCTGCATAGAGCACACACATGGTGTTTGTGTTGCTGGACACGTGTTTCTTAGCGGAAGTTGTTTAGGCATGTGCGAGCAAGCGCAGTGCACTGCATACCACTTTTTACCATGTACCTGAAAATAACACAACACCGGTAAGTAATTTAAATCCTTAACTTGCCTTTAATTATAGTTTGAATGTACAGTATTATCTCAGTCATGGACAGCAGGATAACATACACATCATTTTGTCAGACTTGTTACAATGTGCTATAGTGCCAGGGAACAAAAAAAATTGTATTTCAAGAATGCATTGAAGAATGAAATACTGCCAATCACAACTGGGGCTATGTGCCACAGCATGCTAATTCACCAGAATCAAGCTTGGGTTACAAGTGAAATGAGTTTGGTGATCTCAGCATTGCCCACATCACAAAACCACACCATTTGGCACAATTATCTGTGCCTTCTTGATAAAAGCCCTTACTGTCATGGGGTGACTGTACAGCTATGGCCAAATGTTTTACATCACCCTATAGAATTAATTCATTTAGCTTCAAGTCAAGTGAAAGCTGCTGAATAATGTTATGTTAGTATTCAATTGCCTAATGCTTTGTCGTTTTCCATATACTTAACAAAAAACTGACAATTGAAAAATGTGACTTTTTGAAATCTAACATGAACTACTGTAGTACTATTATGGCTCTCGGTAGACTCTTGCGAAATGATTTAGTAATTTCTTTGATTACATGATGTTCATATTGTTTTTTTTAATTATGCCTCAGTCCTAAAATTCTAAGTGATGCAAAACTTTTGGCTATAGCTATAGTCATGGTCCATCAAATTTACTCTGCAAGCAAGCTTAGGCATTCCACAAAAGGGCCAGGTTTGTATATACAACCAGTTATTACACTTTTGAACCTACTCTCACTTGCTCAACCTACTGTACATGTGCACTGTCAATTCATACATATTAAGAATGAGTGTGTAAGAACCTGGATGGGACACAAACACGTGTCACTCCTGAGATCCGGAGTTTAAAACCCTGAATAAATATGCCAATTGCATTTTCCATGAGTCCATTCCTTAAGAACACCATCAGCATAAATGTAAACAGTTTAAGGCATTGGCATGTCGACAGCCACTGTGGAATATCTATTGCAAATTTCAGTGTGTATGTATATATGTGTGTAATTATTATATATATATATATATATATATATATATATATATATATATATATATATATATATATATATATATATATATATATATATATATATATATATATGCTTTCAAGCCACCTGTCAACAAGTGGAGAAAACATTTTTTTGATTTTGTGGGGCTTTTAAGTTGAATAATTTCAAAGAGGAACAAACGAAGGCCTTAACTGCAGGTATTACATCGGTTGGGAGCCACTCAGATATGAATATTTATTTTATTGTGCATACATTGCAGGAAAATCAGCTTGATTGGACTGTAAGTAGCTTAGTCAAGTAGACCTGTGATTTCTTCAGGGGTTGACAGTTATGCAGAGACCATGACTATGAATATGAATTGACCTCTTTCACTCTCCTTCAGGTTCTGTATAGCAGTTTAGTTTAACTTTTGGTACAGGACAGAGCAGCTGTTTCCTCCACGTTAGTTTTGTGTAGTTCTTTTTTGTATTTTATGTTACTAGTTTTAGGTTTGATTTTTAAATGAATGTTGTATTTAAATTGACAAGATAAGTCCCAGCCTGGTTGAGGACTGTTTAATTGATCTACATTGCATTCCTGGTGTCGTGAGGTGTGTACAGAGTGCTGCTACCTGTAGGGGAACAGGAGCTTTTCAGTGTACCATCCTCTGTACAATAGAGGGTTTGGTGGTGATTGGCTGATCATGTAGGCAAAAAGCTTAATCAATGAAATGGCACCATTCAGGTAAGGGGGAACTGGTGGTGCTGTGCTTGGCTGCCTAGGGCCATCCCGGCTACAAGTGCTTGTGTGTCCCCTCGGGATATCAGGACCCTAGCCATTGGGGTGGGTAGTGATTGGTGCTTTTTCTTCAGTGTACTAATTTACAAGAGACTGCTACTATGTACTTCTAGTGACTGTTGCTACCTATTTTAAATACTATGTGGTGTTAATGATTATTGATATCTATTGAAATTCTATTAATGAATAGATATCTGTTGAAATATTATTTGTTAATTTGTTGAAACCCGTTGAAGTATTTAAGGCTGCTAATCATGACCTGTTCATATATCCGCCTTTCTGTGTATAATTGCTGAGAAACATTGGCTGTTAGAACTGGCTTACTTTTTTAAAGTAGGATGGTACTGTGACAACAATAAATTGTTTCATTTTAAACAAACCTTTGGGTGTGGTAAACTCCTTTCTATGTGTGTGGTGAGTGTCCATCTGCTTTTCCAAATAAAATAACCTTTGAGCGATTAAGTACTTTATTCTGGTTTGCCTTTATAGTTGGGGTGGAAATTAATTAAAACATTCTAGGGGACCTTTCACCTCTATATAAAAACTAGAGTGGCATAGTCGGGACTGCAATTATTACCTGCCATTAACTGTAAAAGTATTGATGAAATAAGTCAACTAATACAATAGGTAGTATGTGTGTTATCTTTTGGTAGCAGGGCAGGCTCCTCCGTGCTTTGCCTCACGCCAGCCCCTTTGTTACATAGGCATTCAATACATGCATTAATTAAATTAGCAAAGTGCTCCCCCAGTGCTTTCTTCCACAGCAACATGTAATTATCTAAAACATGCTATATTAAAAACCAGAGCAATACATCAATAGCTGTCATCTTTCAATACGCCTTGCAGATATTGTAAACATAATGGAGTTCACTCGAAAAATGCAATGTGAACACAAACGTACTCGGTCCTGAAAGGGAAAGACCAAAAAACACACTTTAGTTTGCATCCAAATGAACTCTGTCCCTTTGCTCGCAGATAAGTGAGAACATCAAGCACACTGATACATTGTTTCAAATGAAACGAACCAGACCGAGTCTGTTTGAAACGGACCCAGTGTGAATGCAGCTTTAATTTCACATCTCTAGTAGTAATAGTACCTTAATCATCAGTATAATTTCCATAATTCCATGCATATTACTGTTCTCTAGGTAGGCAGTAGGAACAGTTTTGTGTAGTAAGCCATTTCAGAACTGATACAAGTGCTACTAGAGGGAGTATGAAATGGAAACACGAGAAGATCTAGTCATATTTCAATGATCAAGAGACAAATGCATTTCAACTGTTATTGTTGGCTGACAGAAAACAAACAATGTTGGTCTCATGCTTTCGTTTTAATTCACATAACTTTTTATCAGCACCTCTAGTAGCACTTGTATCAGTTCTGAAACCGCTTACTACACAAACTGTTCCTACAGCCTACCATCCAGAATGAGTATACTAGTCCTGAATGCAGTGCATACTGGAGAAGTCCTTTAATTTGTCAATCTGGGGTGAATTACTCAATCATTCCCCAAGAAGAAAATATCTTCCAGCAGTTTGCCAGGGATTGCTAATATGATTCCATTCATGTTCTAAGAGTTTCAGGTTCAGGCTCTGTGGAGGACAGGAGATTCAGTGAAATTATTTGTTAAGGTGGCAAGCTTGTGCTCAACAATTTATAATAAAGAAACAAAGTGTTCATTCTTTTGCCTCTTGTGGAAGACTGACTGTCTGCTTTAATTACTCCATTACCCCCTGCTCTAACAGATAGCTTTTAGCTTGGAAGGTGACCTCGTCAGTTGCCATGGTGCTGGTTACACTCGCCAGACTGACTCTTTATTTAGGGCCTTGCACATTCTCCTCCAGAGGTTTGGGTTTGAATCTGCCTCTGGTCACAAGTAAAATGATTTTGGTGGTCAGCTTTTCTCCCAGTGAACATGAGTTCACATTACAAAAAAATTACACAATTCAGAACAACCAGGCACACAATGTTCTGTTTTATGAGAGGCCCAGGACTGAATGGCACTTTCATGTCAAGGTTGAGAATACTCAGAGCTGTTAAAGGAAGCTCTCCTTTTTCATGGGCACTACTGTAAATTCACAAGCATCACATTTGGGGGAAAAAAGCAGGTTTTTGTGACTTGGTAAATTTAAATTCCACATTACACCGAAACCCTAGAAAGTCATCAGAAAAATATACTTTGTGTTACCTGCTTGGGCAAGATTAGAACTCAGATTTTCAGATTGCTTGACTTTTTTTTTTTTTTATTCTATCAGAACAAATTTTGCTAGAGGAAATTACCCAGTGTCAAAAGGCAGATATGTGAAAGACCTTGTATGTTAAGTAGATAAATGAGCTGTGTCATCTAATCACTGAAGATGGTTTCAGGGTTGGTGTTTTGCAACCTGCCTAGATATATGATCTTTGCAGTTATTTTGCTGAGAGTAAATCTGCGTTGAAGATAAAGCAGTGGAATGTGGTGTGTTTGAGTAGAATTGCACTACATTTCATTGCCTGCTTTCTCTCTCCTCTATATATCTTCAGGGTGGTCCTCAGGTGCGTGTTTGAGGTTACTGAGGTGGAAGAGAAAGACAGCAGAGACGCTGCACGCTTGGCCTTGATGAAGCATCCAGAACTTGGGATAACCTTCACCAAACTTCATTGCTGGGCGCTAATCAAGTACACCAAATGTGTCTTTCTGGATGCCGACACCCTGGTGAGTGGACTGAATTTGTTAAATATCAACGACAATATCAGCAACATACATCCCCCACCACAGCTGTAAATTCAAAACCAGAGCTATCAGTAATCAGTATGATGGAAACGTTGATGACCATGACATATCAACAGTATTACAGAATAGTATAGAATAAGAATTAGCAAATACATGTACAGCCACAATTTATAATCCAGATATGTGACATACACATGGATGCATACACGGACATCTCCCTATATTCTCCACAATCTAATATTCTCAGTATGCTAAATAATGTAAATACCAGTATGCACACTTACATTTTTCCAATTATATGGAGAACCACACATCCAATTATCATGCTACTTAGCATTAACATTATTTAGCATGAGTTATTGAGAGTTTCTGGGGTTCATATTCAGATCAGATTCTGGGGTTATATGAACAGGTCTGTCTCTCCGTACATCTGTCCGTCTGTCACACACAGGTTATTGGCATGATCTGATTCTAGGGATATAGGGGGCGGGGGGGTCTGTTTGTCTGTATGTCACACTTACATTTTTGCATATATCTGGAAAACCAGTTATCAAATTGTGAACATGTCATTGCTTATTCTATAGTTATGCACTATGTCCCATATTTTTTTATTTTATGCCCTGATTGATGAAGACAGGACAGTTCAGCTTGACACATACAAATAGCTTTCACATGATTTTGAATCTTTTTTGTGTTTTGCTGTTTTGGTTTCATAGTCAGCCTTATATTATTGTAGTTATAGATATGTCTTAAAATATGGTTATATAAATAGGGTTTAGTCCCTACTCGGGCCCACTTGTGAATGTCCAAATATTAAGATAGACTTGAGTCAGAAAGAGCTAAAGATAATTTTAAAGTAAACATTTCACATAGTCATGGAGCCAATTTTCAACTTGGTTACACAGGTAAATAGCATTTACCTGGAAAACAGTGTTTCCGAGTCCAGAAAATGATGATCAGTAGACTTCTTTTCATCCTATTTACATTGCTAGATAAAATGTCCAAACAAGCCACAAATTAGCAGCCTGTCTGCATATGACATGCCTTTTAAACCAGGAATAATTCTGTTTGCTCTTTGTACTCTTTCGAGAGCAGCAATATCCTTTCCTTGGGCACAGCACATGGAAACAGCCTCTAGTGCAGGGGTGGGCAATCCTGGTCCTGGAGGGCCGGTGTCCCTCCTGGCTTTTGTTACTACTGTGCCCTAAATTACTTAATTGAACCAATTATTGCAGATTATTGGTCTAATTAAGTCATTTAAGGCACAGTTGGAACAAAAGCCAGGAGGGACGTCGGCCCTCCAGGACCAGGATTGCCCACCCCTGCTCTAGTGGCTCATTTGACCTCAAAGCCTAGTAGTTAAGTCAACACCAAATTAGACAGGGTTTACTTCATTTCTTATTTTCTTAATTTGTTATACATTTAATAAACTAAATGTTGCCTGTCATAAAACCACAATATCCATTGTATAATACATCCATTATACTGTATTATCTTCTAAATCATTTACACCAGTGGAACTCAATTCTTGGCCTCGAGATCCGTCCAGGTTTTTACTCCAAGCAGGTTCTAAAATAGTCAACTGAAGCTGCTAAGAGGCAATTAACTAATTTAGGACCTGCTTGGAATAAAGACTTAGACTGGAATGGATCTTGAGGGCCAGAATTGAGTACCACTGATTTTATATAGCCAGTGAAAAAAAAAAAAAACAAACATAAATGACTAATTTATTGAAATATATTATGCATAACTTAAGCACTCAGTCATAAACTGTTAATAAAACTAAATAACCTTTTTGGGCAATAGCAAAAATGTATAGCTGCTAAGAACATAAAGTTTACAAACGAGAGGAGGCCATTCAGCCCTTCTTGCTCGTTTGGTTCTTAGTAGCTTATTGATCCCAGAATCTCATCAAGCAGCTTCTTGAATGATCTCAGGGTGTCAGCTTCAACAACATTATTGGGGAGTAGGTTCCAGACCCTCACAATTCTCTTTGTAAAAAAGTGCCTCCTATTTTCTGTTCTGAATGCCCCTTTATCTAATCTCCATTTGTGACCCCTGGTCCTTGTTTCTTTTTTCAGGTCGAAAAAGTCCCTTGAGTCGACATTGTCAATACCTTTTAGAATTCTGAATGCTTGAATCAGATCGCTGCGTAGTCTTCTTTGTTCAAGACTGAATAGATTAAATTCTTTGAGCCTGTCTGCATATGACATGCCTTTTTAAACCCAGAATAATTCTGGTTGCTCTTCTTTGCACGCTTTCGAGAGCAGCAATATCCTTTTTGTAGCGAGGTGACCAGAACTGAACACAATATTCTAGATGAAGTCTTACTAATGCATTGTAAAGTTTTAACATTACTTCCCTTGATTTAAAGTCAACATAAACTCCTAGGTCTTTCTTTTTCATAGATTCTTTCTTCAATTTCAGTATCTCCAATGTGATATTTATAATGCACATTTTTATTGCCTGTGTGCAGTACCTTACACTTTTCTCTATTAAATGTCATACCTTCAGAGCTACAGCGTCAGAGGACCACGCAGCTCTGGGCTGCTTACATGCTCCTAATATAATGTCTGAGTTGTTTGTTTCTGGCTTGCTTATTGGGTGTGCTCCTTTCTAAAATAAAACCTGTGTTGATTTAACTTTTTTTTTAAATTTGGAATCGCCAATTGTTTTCTTTACCCCAATTTGAAATCCCCAATTCTTAAGCCTGGCTCACCACTGCAACCCCCGCGCTGACTTGGGAGAGACGAAGACGTGTATACGCGTCCTTTGAAACGTGTACCATCAGCCGTGCACTTCTTTTCATTCTGCAGGCCGCCATGCAGCTACCTTCAGAGCTACAGCGTTAGAGGACCACGCAGCTCTGGGCTGCTTACACACAGGCCCACAGGCCCACAGGCGCCTGACCAGTCTAGAGGGATCGCTGGTGCGCGGTGAGCTGAGGACACCCTGGCCGACCTAAGCCCTCTCCACCCTGGGTGGCGCTTGGCCAATTGTGCGCCGCCCCCGAGAACTCCCGTCCACGGCTGGCAGTGGAATAGCCTGGACCCGAACCGGCAATCTCCAGGCTATAGGGGGCATGCTGCACTCCACACAGAGTGCCTTTATTGGATGCCCCACTCGGGAGCCCCCATTAATAAAAATTGAGTACAGAGCTTTTAGAATCTAGGTGTGTGTTGTTGTTTTTTTTTTTTTTTAAATATACACATAGCATGCTCCATGTTCATTGTCTGAAACACCATCAGGCAAATTATTTTGCAACTTCATAAGATCTAAATCAAAATTAATAACATTTCCCTTTTCTGGACTATTACCACTCTCAGAACCTGAGCTGTTGATCAGATAAACACTAAAATAATAAAAAAAGTGGTTATGTAAATGACAGATACAATTTCTGGTGAAATATTCCTGTCTGTTACCATGGGTATTGATCTAAACATCCACATATACAATGTGAGGAAAATTCCAAAACTTCACAATGGGTGTGACAAATGACACAACGCCCATGAATGTGCCTAAGGCACATGTGTCACTTTGTTTTCTTTTAAAGAGCTTCCCATGGTTTGATTAGCTGTATATACATATCTATTATTAAACAAATATTCCTTCATCCTGTGCTCATGAAGAATCCCTATGAGGAGGTGATTCACTAGCATAGTATAATATTGGGAATGCCCTTCAGCTGGCCTACTATTCAAGGTTGTCTGGCAACCATCTTGCAGGTTTTGCTTGTAACAATATCTCAAATATCTAAATTGATTACCTTCGATCTTAGGGGGCGATTACTCTACATATACAAATTAGCTAATTGTATTCGGGGTTAGATTGGCTAGAAACATAATTGTAGTCTTTGTCTGATTTTACAATATAATTATTTATGCTCGGTGTCAGCCAACTCTACCTTCATATTGCATGAACGTCAGGTGTTTCCTAGAGTGAATAACATTGAGCATTGCCATTTTAACGCATGTAAAATTGAAGTTAAATGACTGCTATTTGTTTAGATTAAAATATCCCAGTACCTGATAATTTCATGAGTGAATCAATATACATGCATTTCTATTTGAACTCCCTTTTTAATCATTGTTTGAATATGTTGATGTATTTATATATTCTGTGAAGATATATTCTGTACAAAAAAACCCTTTTATTGGTGCTTACCTGTACAATAAGTTAATGACTGATTATATACTATTGAGAGAATGCTGTACACTTAGTAGCAACAATTAAGGGTTGTTTCTGCATATGGATATACTTGTTCTCCTTTCTGCAAATGTAATTGATTGAATTTGATTCAACAGTTTGTACAGAAGAAGGAACCTTGTAGTTCAGATTCCAGTCCTCCTGAGCCAGAGATTTTTCTGCAACCACCGTTCAGACCTGCCAAAGTATTTAAAGAAGAAATGGTACATAGAAATAATCTTGCATTGCTTTAAAGTAACATTGTCATGACTTATGACCCTCAATTACAATATGCCTGAATACAGTATTCTAATCCACAGACCGCTTGAAATAGTTATAACACATTTTGTTAATATGTCTGTAATTCAGTAGCTGTATATCTGCAGAAACATTTTAGTATTTGTAATTGATGTGAATTAATTCAAGATCTGCATTTCACTCCTTTTTTTGATTGAAAGATGCTTTTGAAGTGTTTTGTCTGTTACCCATTTTTTTAAAATAGTTTAGTTTTTACAGCACAAAACTCGATTGTATTAGATTTATTTTGTCAATAGATACAACTTGTGTCAGTTTTACTGGACAAAATAAGATCTCCTATTTAACACACTATAAATTGTATGTGTTGGAGCTTTTTAAAAACATTCCTAAGCCTTCATGTGAAGTGCTTGATTTTGACTCGGCAGTTGATAAATATCGAGGAATCCCCCAGTTCAGATGACAGAGTTCCAGAGCCTTCACCACAACCTAGTCCTGATGTAGAACTGGTACATTAAAGTTATCTTGCTTCATTTTAAACTAGCATCTGTGGTTATACATTAATCATCTAGTATCAATAATCATCTATTTTTTCTAACACATGTACAGTATATATCAAGTAGCTGTTGGTGTGCTGGATGATTTCTGAAAATGAAATGCTAGAAATGAATATACCATACTCAAACTCGTATTTCTGAATTAATTGTGATATAAAGTCTGTACATACTGTTATCATTTTTACATTTCCATGTGTCGGCTTTTTCTAGGTCAGAATTAATATTTTAACTTTACATTTTTAAACCTGGACTCTGCATATTCTAGGAAATTAATCACAATTAAGACACATATTAAATAAATTAAATTGTAAATTCAGATTTAATTTCAATTGGACCGTATATTCCTTCCCTGCATGTTGTTCTGAAAACATCTTGGAGGAAGAAAAATGTCGAAATCTAATCTGGAGCCTGTGTAAAATCAAAGGTATGGTTAAGGCATGGGACATACTGTCCCTCTGCCACTTCATTTCCATCCCCCAATGTGGCCAGAAAAATTCTCTGAGAATCTGCTATCTGTCACCTGTAATTTTAGTGAGAATCTTCAGCGGTGAAGAGGTCTAGAACTGCAAACAGTTATGCTAGTTTAGACTCCAAAGTGGATTCTCCCTCCTTTTGTAAGCTGCCACCAGTACTTGGTAACAGTGTAATATCAGCATTATACCTATAATTATCTCCAGTGGCATCCCAGACCTCCCCCCATGAATACTAATAACACTTTTTTAATAATGGCATTTTTATGGAGGTCTGTTCAGTCTTAGGGCTAAATAAAATATAAATGTAGTTTATTATAAGTCCATTGAAATGGAACTGCCCCTAACCAAACTGCCCCTAACCAAAAGAACTTGTATCATACCTCAACTTCATCTTTATAAATGTCAGTATAGTATAGAGGGGAGTTCTAGGGCTAATGTCTGCGGTTGAACAAGCTTTCCCTCATAGGGCTAATGCAGAGGCCTTCATGGACTTCCTGTCAGACTTGACGTATCCGGATACTTCATTGTCTGGCATGCTGATTGTCACAAACAATTGATTTGAAGGGATTTCCTCTTTGGATCCCTTCAGTGATGATGACCATGGACATACCTTCATGAATTGAATGGTCATTATAGCCTGCTTATCAATTCAGGACATGATAGTATCAAAGATCAAGGAGCATGGCAAAACTCACAGCTCCCAGGCAGACTCAAGAGAACTTCAACAGATAACATACACTAATTCACACTGTATCACAGATGCTGGAAAAATATGGACATGAATGTAGAATCCAATCTTCTTGAAAGTGCTAATTAGCACTGTTTCTGGGTCTGATTTTATATATATACAGTGCCTTGCGAAAGTATTCGGCCCCCTTGAACTTTGCGACCTTTTGCCACATTTCAGGCTTCAAACATAAATATATGAAACTGTAATTTTTTGTGAAGAATCAACAACAAGTGGGACACAATCATGAAGTGGAACAAAATTTATTGGATATTTCAAACTTTTTTAACAAATAAAAAACTGAAAAATTGGGCGTGCAAAATTATTCAGCCCCTTTACTTTCAGTGCTGCAAACTCTCTCCAGAAGTTCAGTGAGGATCTCTGAATGATCCAATGTTGACCTAAATGACTAATGATGATAAATAGAATCCACCTGTGTGTAATCAAGTCTCCGTATAAATGCACCTGCACTGTGATAGTCTCAGAGGTCCGTTTAAAGCGCAGAGAGCATCATGAAGAACAAGGAACACACCAGGCAGGTCCGAGATACTGTTGTGGAGAAGTTTAAAGCCAGATTTGGATACAAAAAGATTTCCCAAGCTTTAAACATCCCAAGGAGCACTGTGCAAGCGATAATATTGAAATGGAAGGAGTATCAGACCACTGCAAATCTACCAAGACCTGGCCGTCCCTCTAAACTTTCAGCTCATACAAGGAGAAGACTGATCAGAGATGCAGCCAAGAGGCCCATGATCACTCTGGATGAACTGCAGAGATCTACAGCTGAGGTGGGAGACTCTGTCCATAGGACAACAATCAGTCGTATACTGCACAAATCTGGCCTTTATGGAAGAGTGGCAAGAAGAAAGCCATTTCTTAAAGATATCCATAAAAAGTGTCGTTTACAGTTTGCCACAAGCCACCTGGGAGACACACCAAACATGTGGAAGAAGGTGCTCTGGTCAGATGAAACCAAAATCGAACTTTTTGGCAACAATGCAAAACGTTATGTTTGGCATAAAAGCAACACAGCTCATCACCCTGAACACACCATCCCCACTGTCAAACATGGTGGTGGCAGCATCATGGTTTGGGCCTGCTTTTCTTCAGCAGGGACAGGGAAGATGGTTAAAATTGATGGGAAGATGGATGGAGCCAAATACAGGACCATTCTGGAAGAAAACCTGATGGAGTCTGCAAAAGACCTGAGACTGGGACGGAGATTTGTCTTCCAACAAGACAATGATCCAAAACATAAAGCAAAATCTACAATGGAATGGTTCACAAATAAACATATCCAGGTGTTAGAATGGCCAAGTCAAAGTCCAGACCTGAATCCAATCGAGAATCTGTGGAAAGAACTGAAAACTGCTGTTCACAAATGCTCTCCATCCAACCTCACTGAGCTCGAGCTGTTTTGCAAGGAGGAATGGGCAAAAATTTCAGTCTCTCGATGTGCAAAACTGATAGAGACATACCCCAAGCGACTTACAGCTGTAATCGCAGCAAAAGGTGGCGCTACAAAGTATTAACTTAAGGGGGCTGAATAATTTTGCACGCCCAATTGTTCAGTTTTTTATTTGTTAAAAAGGTTTGAAATATCCAATAAATTTTGTTCCACTTCATGATTGTGTCCCACTTGTTGTTGATTCTTCACAAAAAATTACAGTTTCATATCTTTATGTTTGAAGCCTGAAATGTGGCAAAAGGTCGCAAAGTTCAAGGGGGCCGAATACTTTCGCAAGGCACTGTATATATATATATATATATATATATATATATATATATATATACACACACCATATGAAAAAAACACAGATTTGTTTCTATGAGCTACTTAACTGTATATCATTTTCAGTGTACTGTGACATTGTCAATATACAAAAGGGCTTGTTGTGCCTATCTAATGCAGTCTTCAGGGGTTCCATACACAAAAACAAGTACAAGGTTTTATTAAAAAAAAAAAAATCTAATAAACAAACAAAAGGCTCAGGGGCCATAAAGTACACACTAAAAATGTTACCATTAAACTTATGCCATACAGGCTTTCACACACCCAGGCTTTCACTTCTTATCCTCTCTAACCATGTAAGCCTCCAAACACACACACACACACACACACACACATCCACCCATGAGCAGAGCCCATGCTCTGTCACATACATAAGATTGCTGGCTGTCTCTGCCTGGCTCAGGAGAGGCTGCCCACAAGTGGAAGGAAGGAAGGAAAGAAGGAAACAGCAATAATAAGTTAATCATTTCCTAAGCAAGTAAGAGATCAAATATGCAATTATAATTAAACTTTTAGCAGTTTTAAAAAAGATTCTACCATGGAGTACCTACAGCATAGAGTATTGATGTCATGTTTATAATGTGTCTCGTATATAAGTTTTGGAACTCATGAAAACACAATCCTAAGCGTTCTTGTTAAATGGTTGCTTTTGACTCAGCAGTTGATAAATATCGAGGAATCCCCCAGTTTTGATGACAAAGTTCCAGAGTCCGAGATCCAAATGCCTTCACCAACCGGTGAAGGCATACATGGAACCGGTACATTAACATATCTTGCTTCATGTTAAACTAACATTTGGGAACAATGGTATATAATATAAATATGTGGCACTAATCGTCTTATCTGATTCTAACACTGTATGTATCAGTTAGCTGTGAGTGTGTTGTATGACTTGAAAGGCAATGCAAAATGGTGTTTTTGAGAAAATAAGACTTATTAGAAGTCTGTTGATTTGTTCCTTTGAAACTTCTCCCTTCAATTCTGAAGATGAATTGATGAAAATAAATGTAATTCAGAATGTGTGTAAATGATTAAATGATTGTAACAACTTTATTTACAATCAAATAACTGTCTATAAAAAAGGAGTCTACCTATTCTAGGAAAAATAATAGACATATTATAAATAAATAAAATACTGCTGTTCTGGAAAATATTTTTTTTCATTCACTTGTGAGCTTTAATTGTACTGTATCTTGACCACCAGAGATGCTTCACTAATAACAAATGGGCTGCAGCATCTATGTTAGATTCTAAAGTGAATCCTCACTCTTGTGCAGGTTTGTACAGATTCATGGTAAAACATGAGGAAATACTAAAAGAAACTTACGTTCAATGACAATGTTTCAACAAGGTCTTTTCAGTGTCTTCTATTTGGTTTATTTTAGTATTGCTAAATGTAGCACTATACAGTGTTTAATAGTTAATGATAACATTTTAGAAAAAAAAAATATATATATATATATATATTCTAGATATGTTTGTGGGTATACAGTTAATGTAAGAAAAGTACTACATTTTTTTTGTGCCACTCTACAGAATAACTGCAGCATGACAGTGTGAAGTCTCATCTTGCCCAGCAGTTTACTTTCTGGTTAGAGGCTGCTCTCTAGTGGATGAAGGGAAACGTACAGGGCAAGAGGGGTCTGGTTTCTTAAATTTTTATATTATACGCACGCACGCACGCACACACATTCAATAATTCCCTCACCAGGAAAATGGTACTTTATAACTTTGTTTTCTACATGACAGCTATTTCATAAACACAGATCTAATTAACTAGTTGATGCTGACAGCTCACAGCTACCTGCACATCACTTTTGGTAGTAACATTTTAAGATAGCATTGCAGTATTAAAACGTATTGTGTCATACTGAAGCAGAAGGTTTATTGAAGTTTTTTTTTTTTTTTTTTTTTTTTTTGGATTTAGAGCTGGATCTTGCCGCCTCTGTATCTGAGCTCTCAATTGGTACCGAACCAGAGCCATATGACCCAGAGGGAAGGCAAAAGTGGGAGGAAGGACACATGGACTACATGGGAAAAGACTCTTTTGAAAACATGAAGAAGAAATTGGATAGATTTCTTGAACAGCCTGTTTTCTGAATACCTAATGTGGTGCAACAGGTTGCATTTCACCTCTCAACCTAGGAAACTGGACAACAGAAGAACCACCCCTTAGAATTTAGAGCGGAATGAATGCATAGAGCCCTCAGACATTTGACTTTTCCAGCAGTTTTTGAGCCAGTATGCTTACAAGTCTGACATGAGTTTCTACCTTAACACTGTTTTCTTTTTCTAAAGACTTGGATAGAATTAAGATTTGATTTCCCTTTTAGAAAAGCACTGGAATTAAGTACCTTTTAGTAAATGAAGTAACGGTGTAGTGTTATTTTCAGGTTCATGTTAAAAAGTGGTACTCAACCCACTGTGTTTGCTCACGCATGCCTAAAAGAGATTCTACTAAGAAAGCATGGAAACGCCCATTCAAATCTGGTCTTTTACATATTTTTTAATGTAATTTATCATATTTTACCACCATTAAGAACGTAGTATGCAAATATCTATCACATGCAATACATTGGCTCTTGTAAATTTGTTTACTTGTGCAACTTTGCGGTGACTTCTCATTTTGTCTTGTTCGTCATGAATTGTTTTTTCTTTTAAGAGAAATTGGTTGTCTGTTTCCAGTTTTAAGTTTGTAGAAAAAAGAATGTATAATTAACTTTAGCATTTGCATTACATTTTCCTACAAACCTTATGACTATAGCAATTGATTGCCCCTGTAGCAAAATCTGCCAACGTACCACTTTCTTACATTGCAGAGATTAGGTTTTGGTCCACGTAAACACATTCTGACGATGCAACACTTTCTGGCCCTACAACGATAACTTCAACAATTAATGTACTGTATCGTACATTATTGTTCAAGTCAACACGTTTTGTAAATTGGGAACTATGGTATTTTTAATTCAGGACAGAAGGCAAATACAAACAACTGCTTAGTTATGGTGTGTGTGGTTTTTTTTTTTTTTTTTTTTTTTTAAATAACCATTATAACAGCATTACAATCTTGTTTTCTCAATTATTTATGCTTAAATGTAATGGTCTCTCAAGCATTGCCACGCCCTAAATCGGCGCTGTTGGTTTTGGCAGTTTAACTAGGCTCTTTTAACAAAGCTGAAACTAAACAATGTGCACTCCAGAGCTCACTAGTTAAGACACTATTAAAATCTATTTAGAATTGAATTTGAAACGGTTTGTTGTTGGGCTGCTTCGTCCTACAAATGGTTATGAACAACACACTATGTGAAGATAAAACGGTATAGACTTAGTTATACCATTCAACTCTGTATTAGCCAACACTAACTTTTATGTTATATTTTGCACATATGATACATTACGGCAATTAAAACGCAATACAGCTGGGGTTTTTTTTTCACTCCCATGCATCTTTTTTTTTATCCAGAAATGTATACCATGTGTTGCTTGGCTTTTTTCCCCACTTGACTCTTTTGCCACATGTCAAAAAAAAAAAAAAAGTTATGTAATATAACCAGGTGACCTTCCAGTCAGAGTTCAGACTCATTATGAAGAGTAGGGTTTGGGAGAGGGGGCAGCTGCTATGAAGTTAAAGGTACGCTATGCTTGTAGAAATAATATTTAGAAAAGGTTGTATTTAAGAATACAGTTTGTGGAAGAAACTGCAACATATAGCTAATTTAAATGTACAGCAGGTTTTCGGTGACGTGTCGTCGTCGCCCCACCCTGGAGAATTAACACTGATACATTTTTATTTTATTTTATTTTATTGTGTCGCCATCTTTTTTAACTCACTCAAACACAGAAGTAAATAACTACAATTATTTTAAAATAAGTAACACAGCACCACACTAAACTACAAAAATACAGTAACATTTACAGTACTGTAGTGGTTTAGTGTTAGGCTTTTATTTTTGTCGATTTAACTACTGTATATCTTCGTATGCATATCAGCAACGTTTTACAGTACAGTACAATAACTGTTTTTTTTTTTGTTTTGTTTTTAAAATCATTCTATAGGTTGACGTTCCAGATGTTCAACAATAGACAGATAACATGGAGTGCTTCATAAATCAAAGGTAATCGTCATGGCTATACTCTTTCAGTTACTTCATGCAGTGCTGTTCACCGGATTTACATTCATAGTATAACCATGGGAAAACTGCACATTTACTGTCGTTTTATACTGAAAAAGAAAAATAATGGGCATCAGTAAACTACATGTGGACATACACTGTCTGTACAACAGTAGTTTACTGGTCTGCTCGAACAGCAGTCTGCAGTTTTGAGGTGAATAATTGTGAATAGGACCTATTGCTGCCTATTTGTTATTTATTTTTTTATATTTATTTAGTATGTACTGTAGGCAACTTCCTGTATGTGACTAACAGGGAGCATACACAATTATATTAAAGCTATGTCATTTTTCATTCGTAGTTAAAACGTGTTGCAGGATATACATGCTTACAGTTGTAATAAAATCAGGTACACGTGTCCTTGCTAAAGTGTATTTGTTACTAAGCCAGAAGACTGAAACACATTCAGACAGTTATCAGTGAAGTAGGGTCAATCA
Source organism: Acipenser ruthenus (assembly GCF_902713425.1). Classification (NCBI taxonomy): domain Eukaryota; kingdom Metazoa; phylum Chordata; class Actinopteri; order Acipenseriformes; family Acipenseridae; genus Acipenser; species Acipenser ruthenus. The sequence goes on along the minus strand of NC_081196.1, from coordinate 42,949,091 downwards.
GATCTGTTAAAGCATATGAAAGAGTTTAGTATAAGACCAAAACTGGTAGACTGCTTTAGGCAAATTAGGTGGTCTTTTGCCATGTAACACATCACACTTACATTTCTGTTTCTAGCTGTTTCTATTAAGATTTTAAAAAGCCACCAAATCTGAATGTATGCAACATTTGTTGCCAATACTGTACAGTATTCAAATTAGAAAATAGAAAACACAAGCAATGGCTTTTTTTTCCCTCCATTTTAACCCACTTTCTGTAAATACTTTATGGGGCCACAAAATGCAAAATATTTTATAACCGTAAAGGCATTTCCCAGTACTGAATTCTTTCTCCTGTAGAATGCTGATGTATTTCTTCAGGGGCCATGCTTGTTCTTTTTGTACTGCAGATCCTGGATGTTTGCAGTATTGTAGCTGCTCTGCAGTATAGAGTATTTGAGAGCAAGTGATCATACTGATGCAAGGCCCAATTTTATCGTGATGATGGTAGATGATCTGGGTATTGGTGACATTGGATGTTACGGCAACAGCACTGTTAGGTATTTCAATTGATTTATCATTATCAAGTCATAGAAACGCGTGCAGAACAGAGACGGAGAGACGATGTGTTGCACCCTGTACAATATTCACTGTCTTTGCCTCAAGGGGTTTGTGGTAGAACAGTCCAACCCACCCTAACAACATGATATATGAGCGCTTTTGTTTTACTGGTCCTGCTTGAAATTCAGTTCAACACATTACCGTGTGTCGTCTTCTTGAAAATAACAAGTGATTTTGGTTACTTCATATACTGTGAACAAGTGCTATAGGTATATTTGTTTGTTTGCATTTATTCTCAAACAAACCACAATTCTTACTTCAGAATAAAATGTACTAATATTTTTGTTGTAGAACCCCCAATATTGACAGGCTAGCCCAGGAGGGAGTGAAGCTGACCCAGCACATTGCTGCAGCTCTGTTGTGCACCCCCAGCAGAGCTGCCTTCATGACAGGCAGATACCCCATCCGATCAGGTCTGTAGCCACGAGAATACATTGATAGTGCAAAGGTAAAGATGAGGTAGATTCTGATTTTGGAAGTTTTAAAAGGTCTGATGTTTCTGAATTCTCATCTTATACAGTTACACCTGGAAAAGAAGTAAGAATTCAATTGCATAGCAGTTTAAGACATTTAACAGTTAGCTTCATTTAGCTTGTTACTGTCCCTATACTGCTTGGAGTATTTGAGCAAAACCTCACAGTAAAACCTGAAATGGATAAAACCACAATGCTGATCCGATAGAAGTACTTGGTGTTCTCTCTCTATTCCCTTCTTTTGCAAAAAGGTTTCAGGGGATCTATAAAAATGTTCTCTTCCAATGACCCTGACACCTGAAAAAGCAATGTTCTCCAGACAAGCGGATCAATTTATTTACATGAGCGCTGATGTTAGGTGCTTAGGGTTATTTTGACATTAGCTCTATTGTAAAGGTGATGACATTTCCCGATTGTCAATGGGCCAGTTTACATGTGTGTGTGTGTTTTTTTTTTTCACGTGAAGTGGCCATGCATGTGCATGTTGGAAAGAAAAGCTTGTGAAAGTGCCCCAAAAAACGTCCGTAGTATTTTAACGGGAAAGTCTCATTTACTCATGAGAATCAAGGAAATTCTCCTGAAATCAACATCACTTACACATGGAAACACAAGTTTCTCATGAAAATGTTAATTAGCTCACTCAAGTGCCTTGCCTAAAGACACATGGGAATACATAAGTTACCATGGTCCAAACATGGCAGCAGGAAAGTTAATTTTTTGTTTGCAGTATTTTCCTTATCAGATTGAGGTTGCAGATAACCCTGCTTTTCTCCATCTTCCCTAAAACTTTGCATAATGCTAATCATGCATGGATTGAAATGCGTTTGTCAAGTATCATACAGATTGTATGTACTAAGTTTGTGTTTAAAACTACAGTACACCCTCGCTATAAAAAACCTGTTGGGGTCCAAGCCTTTTGTTCGTTATATCGAGGTGCTCATTATAGCGGAAGGACAATCAAAATGAACAATAAACTGTTGGAAAGTTAATGAGATGAGAATTATATGTATTTGTTCCTCTCATGTATGCAGTATTCTGCCTTTGCTTTGTCCTATTCATTAAAACACAGTACAGAAAGCACAAATCCTGAATTGAAGCTGAACATTTATTCAAAATCAATCTGTGACGAATCGTTTCAAAGTGCACCAAATCTTAATCCAACATGCAAGAATCCCAAACTGAGCTCTTATTCCAAATCATCCCAACATGAAAAGTTTGACATGAAAAGTTAATCAGATCCTCAAGTTTTTTTTTGTTGTTGTTTTTTTTTTTTTCTTTAATCAATTTTGCTTTGCCGCATCATTGCTGAACAAGCCAAAAAAATGCTTTCTGACAACCTATATTCATGACAGAGATATGCTTGCATTACTCCTTTACAAATGATCAATATAGTTTCCCGCTTTGTTGCAACATAAAATTATTTTCGTTTTGGATGTAGTTACACAGCGCGCGCTTTTTATTAAGACAAAAGAGTTGACTTCACTGCGGAGGTATCCCGTGCATACAGACCGGGATGTTGACAGTGTGTGTTTATATGATCTTTTTTTTGGGGGGGGGGGCAAGGGCCAGGGGCCAGGTTTGTTATATTATTATTAGTATTTGTTTCTTAGCAGACGCCCTTGTCCAGGGCGACCTTACAGTCATATACAAAAATACATTTCAAGAATTACAGTACAAGTAGTAATACAATTAAGAGCAAGATAAATACAATGACTTTGGTTCTAGCAAGTACAAGTATGACAAAATACGATTCAGTAACGGAGCAGATAAGTGTCAATGATAGTTACATCAAGATATAAATAAATACAAAACACTACAGATTAAATAACACTTGACAGAGAGAGGGAGAGAGGTACTGGAGGTAGCTGGGTGCAGTCTGGTCAAGGCATGTGTAGGCTAGTACAAGAGTCTTGAACTGGATGCGAGCGGTGATTGGGAGCCAGTGGAGTGAGCGGAGCAGTGGAGTTGCGTGGGAGAAGCGAGGCAGAGAGAACACCAGGCGAGCAGCGGGAGTTCTGGATGAGCTGGAGCAGACGGGTGGCGGATGCAGGGAGGCCAGCCAGGAGGGAGTTGCAGTAGTCTAGGCGAGAGAGTACCAGGGCCTGGACCAGGAGCTGGGTGGCGTAGTTGGTGAGGAAGGGTCGGATTCTTCGTATGTTGCTCAGGAAGAATCGGCAAGTGTGTGCCAGAGTGGAGATGTGCTGGGAATAAGAGAGGCAGGGGTCCAGGGTGACTCTGAGGTTCTTAGCTGAGGAGGAGGGAGAGAGTGTGGTAGATTCCTGAGGAACGGAGATAGAGAGATCAGAGGAGGGGGAGGAGGGAAAGAACAGGAGGTCAGATTTAGAGAGGTTCTGTTTGAGGTGATGCGAGTGCACCCAGTATGAGATAGCAGACAGACAGGTAGAGATACGGGAGGGGATGGTGGAGTCAGAGGTGGGGAAGGAGAGGAAAATCTGAGCATCATCAGCATAGAAATGGTATGAGAAACCGTAGGATGCGATGAGGGGGCCCAGGGAGCGGGTGTAGAGAGAGAACAGGAGAGGACCCAAGACTGACCATTGGAGGACTCCTGTTGAGAGAGGGCAAGGTGTGGAGGTTGCTCCACGCCAGGTTACCAGGTAAGTGCGGTTGGAGAGGTAGGAGGAGAACCAGGCCAGAGCAGTGGCAGAGATTCCCAGGTTAGCGAGAGAGGATAGTAGAATAGAGTGATCGACAGTGTCAAAGGCAGCAGAGAGGTCGAGGAGAATTAGGACAGAGGAGAGAGAGGCAGCTCGGGCAGAGTTTAGTGAGTTGGTGACATAATTAGGGGCATTATAGTAAGGGTGTACTGTATTACTAAAAATGTTTGATAAACAGCATCGTGGGTTTGTGAATTCAGGTGGTTACAACTACTGTACATTACTTCAGAATACACTTGCAAATATCTTTCCAAACAACTGTCAAAATAACTTTATTGTAAAGTACTACTAAGTACTATGTTTAAATGTGTATATCTATGCTCCCATGCAGTTTCTCCCAGCTATGTCTGAGCAAAACCTGTGTCCACCCTCCACTTACGTCCGCTGGAGTGATGAAGAGACTCGGTGTAAATATCCATAATAAGGGAAGAGGATATGATGAGGCAGCTTGATACAGTGCACAACACGAAAATTGTTTAACCAACTCTCAGGAAAATGAGAGGCTTTACATGTAAACGCAAAAAGGTACCATGTCCACGTTTATTTCACGAGGCAGAAATGTCTTGAGAAAAAGCAAACACTCCTGTAAATTAACCCAATGAGATCATTGGTTGGGTTCTCTGTCAGGATGCCTGTCATGGGTAGGGTTGTTAGTTTCCACTTAATTTCCTAAATTTGTGCAGGGCTCACTTAGGGTCCAATTCCCAGTAATGCAGGAAGTACATTTTTTGTGCTGTGGCATGGAAAATTATAATAGTCATAATAAAGTCATTGATAAGAAACATGAAAACTGTGCTGATCTGCTGAATGTCACTGTATTGTTTTAGCTTTATTTTCATTTTTCCTCTGATTTCTCCAGTGTGGTGTATTTCAGGCATGGGCAGCACTGGGAGGGTTCAGGTCATTTTGTGGACTGGGGCTTCTGGAGGACTTCCTTCTAATGAAACAACCTTTGCGACTATGCTACAGAAACACGATTACTCTACTGGGATTGTAGGTATGGTATTTTTGAAAATTCTCATCAGTTTCAAGGACAACAAAACTATCTGTCCTATTATTCAATCCTGTTTTTAATGGCCATGCCAGTCTGAAATATTCATGATTTAATGATATAACTGTGTTAACACCTGGCCACAGTAACATGTGTATTTTTGTGTGTGTTTGGGGGGTGTTACAGGAAAATGGCATCTGGGAGTGAACTGTGACAGCCGAAATGATAACTGCCATCATCCTGTTAACCACGGCTTTGATTACTTCTATGGACTGCCTTTCACCCTCTTCAATGACTGCAAACCAGGCGAAGGCACAGATATTCTGGCAGACCTGCAAGCTCTCTTCAGACAAGCCTCACAAGTGCTGGGCCTGGCCCTGCTTACACTGCTCATTGCTCGACTCGCTGGTTTTTTTCTGGTCAGCTGGAAGCTCATAGTGCTGCTCACTATTACTGTCCTTGTGAGTTTCGGCTCATGGCATGTACCCTTTGCACTTGTCCAGACCTGGAACTGTATTATCATCAAAAACCAAGATGTCATTGAGCAGCCTATGACCCTGGAAACTCTCCCCCAAAGACTTTTGAATGAGGCAGAATACTTCATAGAAAGGTATTTTATATCATATTTTAATGTGCTCCATCTAAAACCAGGATTTAAAATTCTATGAAATTATGAGATGATATTGTTGTGTCCTATAACAGGGTTATGTCACATTGTTATTGAATATGTAAAGCAGGTAAAAAGTAAAGTAAAATGACCAGGAATAGGCAGAAGGTTGTAATGCTCTTGTTTATGTTATACAGTACACCACCCACTCGATATATCGTGGATGTCGGGGTCCAATATAAGTCTGTTTTGTCAAGGGCCGCGACATAGCCAGAGATCCATAGAAAAACAAAGGCTAACAAATATTGTACAACCACTCCCTCGTTTTATCGGGGGCATCAGTGTCCAATATAAGTTCAATACAGGTCCAATAAAAGCAACCTGCTTTTTCTCATTTTTCATATAAAAAGCAACACACAGTTTTAATTCGTACTGTGGAGGCTAATTTCTTCTCATCAACTTCAGTCACCAATTAATCTCATGAGTCTTCCTCTCCTTTCTCAAATGCACAAACCCGCTGCATTGAAATAATCCATTCCCAACATAGGAGGCTTGTTGCTGGGGAGCTGATGTCACTGCCTTGTGACTTATGCTAGTGCATTGCTGCCACACGTGACAGTTGGCTAAAATAAAAAACGCTTCAGCAAGCAGATATTTAATTTGCTTTATGTTATTGTGCAATGTGTGTATATATGATAACAGTACAATATTAATGCTTTGTTTTTAATTGTTTTGTATATTGTTGTTTGTGATGTGCAATACGAAATAAACCTAACAGTAATTCTAAGTGCCTTAGTATAAGGCATACACAGTTATAGACAGTAAAAATGGGGAGCCAACTCCAGGACCGCGATATATTTGAATCCGCAGTATAGCAAGGGGCAATATAACGAGGGGTGGGTGTCTTTTTAAAAAAAAAAAAAAAAAAAAATGTGCACACATCTGAAACTATAGGCAGACAGCTGAAATAAGGTGCATAGTAAACTCTCCTCAGATAAGTATTTTCTGTGTAGCAGTTAGCAAAGAAAGTCTTTGGGGTCAGTTAGCTTGTTTAATATACCTTAAGTTTGGCTGTTTGTATTGCAGAAACCAGCATTAATTTGTTCATGTCCACATTCCGTTGTTTACATCAAAGGACTTTATGGGTAAAAGCCAGCTTGTATGGTAAAAGCCGGCTTGTATGGGGACAATGTGGAAGAGGTGGACTGGATGGTAGGTAAGTGGCAAAAAGTTTATATTGAACCTGATTTTATGAATGTTTGCAGCTACTGTTTACAACTAGTAACATTAAAGACTAGTGTAACACAGTTAGACTGCATCTATTAGGTGTATTTTCAAACAGTAGTTATGTAGACTTGGTATATTATTGGTGCTAAAATCCTCTTGGAGACCAGTTGGACAAAACATTTGTTAACTTGGCCAAATATTCCTAATAGTGTATTTGTAACTGGGTCACATCCTTAGTATCAAACCTATTCTCTCAAACACTGCTGCTACATTGGGTCTGCCAGTATAGGAGACTGAACATTTTACAATAATGGCAGTACTTATTTTCAAGGAGGTTGATGTAGGGTGGAGTCAACATAAATAAAGGCATGGGTTCATTTTTTTATGGTTAAACCAGATTATTAAACTATTTCTTACTAAATTCCAATAGTGTATTCAAACAGCCTCATGACAAACTACTCATCAGCTGAGTGGGTTTTTTAAGTTAATTTTAAAAGCTTAATAATCTTACTTTTTTTTTTTTTTTTACCTCGATGTTGTATAATATGAACAGGCAGAATAACAAATGTGGTTGAAAGGTTGGGCCTGTCAAACAAGACAATGGTGTATTTTACATCTGACCACGGAGGCCATCTTGAGGATTCAGACTCCAGGGGACAGAAGGGGGGCTGGAATGGAATCTATAAGGGTAAGCATTCCTATGACATCACACAGCCGAACGGAGCTCTGCTACTACAGTGGTTCTGCATAATGAAAATCTGGAAAGGTTTAGACACAAGATGAGTTGGAAAGTAAACCTGTGATCAGGCTCCTGATGAATGTTATGAAGGCTTATGGTTTTCAGCCACATCCTATGAAACTGCATGCTTATCAGAAATTAGCTCCTGTTTTTATTAAAAGTTCTGCAAACCACTGCATGCAACTGTTTTTGTTAAAATACTGTATCCTCCATTATATGTCTGCATGTTGAAATATTTATTGTTTTATAAAAGCCTGGACATTCCCTTATAAGTCTGTAGTTTACTGTATGATACAAATAGTAAAACACAATGAAATGTGATGAAGTTGTAAAGCAAGGTAAATGGCCATGCTACGTGACCATGTCATTACATTTTTTTAGTGCTGGTACAGGAACACAGATTTTTCACTGTCAATTCTGAAATAGGAGTTGGTAGCTTACAGTGGGTGTTCGGCTTAAAACCTAAAGAAAGGAGGTAAGGCTCAGCAACCTTTCAGCTATTAGATTGCATGGAAATAATACTTTTTGTACAATAATAGATGCTTTGTTCAGCCTCTTAAAGACTAGAGCTAAGCCAATTAAATTTGTAAAAAAAATTAATCTTTCCACTATTCAGTCAAAATGGCATGCTCCTGATATTACTCTACTTAATATTAAAAAATAGTTCTTCAAGACATGTTCACATTAAAAAAAACTGGATCACCTTTTATTTCCAAATGTAATTTGTTATAGGTTTGAAGCTTATAATAAGGTCACAACCTAAATAAATATATAAATACATGTAAATATATGCATAAAAAAATGTATGAGAAAGCTGATACCAAAACCCAATTCTACAAACTTGTTGATTTATTTTGTTTATTTTTCATTTTTCCGTTAGGTGGAAAAGGTATGGGAGGCTGGGAAGGTGGTATCAGAGTTCCTGGTATTTTCAGATGGCCTGGAACACTATCCCCCGGCAGTGTGATTGATGAACCCACCAGTCTTATGGATGTGTTCCCAACACTAGTGAATCTGGCTGGAGGAGAATTGCCAAAAGACAGGTAAAGGAGAGCCGAAAGGATGTTTCTCACATAATGCTTTGTCTCCCCAGTTATTCTAGCCGAAGGCAGCACTATATATACCGTCTAATGTATTGATGTCCTTAGTAGATTGCACTAAGTCTGTACTCGGTTTTTATAGACCAGGTGAGAATCCTTTAAGAAACCAAAAAAATTTCAGATTCCAAAGGCTTTCTATTCATCAGCTCGCTAGCAGGGGACTCCGCTATGCTGGGTGTTAGTCCTGCATTTAAGATGCCTTTAAGTTTAAGATAGTTAACCCATTATTTGCCTTATTGACAAATATTTCTGTCTGTTGTTATTGCTGGCACAGTTTGAAGCACACTAGTCTGGCACCCAGTCCTGGGTTTCAGTACTGCCCTCAATGTGTGTTATTTAAAAGATCAGGAGGTTAGGTAATCAGATAATTAATCATCTATGGGCATTTTTGGATTTTCCCAGTGTGGGTTATGCGAGGGATTATGAGGACAAACTGAAGGACCCCAGGTTGTCTGATGCATATTTCTGTAAGCTTACAGACACTGTTTTGTGTCAGATTTCACTCCATCTGATTTCACGCACTCATTGTGAAAGAATGTTGTAAAACTGGTTACCGCAATTACAGTAGGTCTGTAATGCAGCAGATTCCAGTTTGAAGCTTTTGCTATTGACAACACTACTTCAGATTATAAGCAGTGTATTTCTACTGTACTTGAGCTCTAAATGTCTCATTAAAACAATGGATCATATCATAAACTGTTTCTTAAAAAATACCCATGGGCTCCTACCTTTTCTTGCTCAAAACTGTTTTATAATGTATGAAGAATGTTTCCACCCACAACATTTTCCAAACCTAACCTTTTAGAGAAGGAATGCTGTGGAAGCATGAGCATTTTATTTCCTGGCACAAGTTCTTAGTGGTCAGAATCTAGGTCATGATGACCAAACAATAGAGCTAATAAAGGCTATCCCATATAAAAGTTTACTGCAGTAAAAGCATAGCATAGTGTAGTAAAAACATAGTGAAAGCATGGTAAAGCATACGTAAGCATTGTTAAGAATAGCAAGGTATGGTAAATAGTATTAATAAACATGGCAAGCCAGGGTAAACTATGGTAACTGCGTAGTATAACCATGGGACAAGCACGGTAAAATGGCAAAAATGCCATGCAAAAATGTTGTGGTAAACTTTTTTAAGGGATATCTTCATAAGTATACGATCACATGTAATACACTTTTGAAGGGCTCTTATCTCCTGCATTTGATAAAAACAAAAATATTTTCATGTCAATGTTTGTTTGCTTTTTTAATTTAAAGCTATGGGCCACATTATTCAGAAATGAATAATAAATGTGTGATATTTTAAAACTCAATAAACTACTTAGTTGCAGGAACGAGCACATACAAGTTTTTTCTTGCTAGGTATGTTTAAAAATATTGCTGACTTTGTGCTACAAATTTTGTATTTTTTTTTCTAAAGGATTATTGATGGCCACGACCTAATGCCTCTGATGGAGGATAAAGTCCTACGCTTGGAGCATGAGTTTAAGTTTCATTATTGTGGAATTTATTTAAATGCAGTTCGATGGCACCCGCAAAATAGTAAGTACTGTACCATTTAAAAATGTGTTTTCCATCATTAAAATGTTGTAATTGGGGAGGTGGGGGTGGAAAGACTCCTATGCTCAAATGTTCCCTGTGTTTTGTTGAACATTAATAGCAGAATGTGTTACTGCATATTTAGTATTAATCTTATAAATTCTTATAAATGGGTCTGTAGTTGAGAATGTACTATAGATATTTCTATTGCAAGAATGGCCATTATTTTCCATTGCAGACAAGCCCATAGTAGCAATTGGCAATCTCTATCTCTTAATGAAAAGGACCACTAAGCTATATTTTGTATATATTTTCCTATTTTACCTACACAGTACAATTATTTATTAAAATGTTAGACTGGAGGCTGTAGGGTAGCAGGTTCACTCGCCCCTAATGTCTTGGGAGTCTTGAACCAACTTGCAGAGGAGGTCACACCCTTTGTAAACTCATTAGAGCCAGACTTACTTTATTTTATTTTTCTGTATCTACAGGTGATGCTATCTATAAGGTTCATTTTTTCACTCCGAATTTCAGTCCAGAAGGAGAAGGCGGCTGCTATACAATTCATGTTTGCCAGTGCGATGAAGAGTTTGTCACTCCTCACAACCCCCCTTTACTTTTCGACCTCTCAAAAGAGCCTTCGAAAAGTACACCCCTTGTCCCTGATGAAGAGCCACTGTTCCTCGAAATCATGCAGAGGATACAGGTGGCTGTGAAAGAACACAAGGAAATGCTGACACAAGTACCGCATTAGCTTTCCTGGAGTAATATGCTCTGGAAACCATGGCTACAGCCATGTTGTTGGGCCTTCCCTTTCTGCTCATGTATTGAAAAAAACACAACCACATAATTATCAGTATAGATGGCAGGTAACGGAGACAACTGGAATATTTGTAAACATGGAACTGTCTTTTGGCAGCACTTTAAAAGTAGAATCAATTCTAATTAAAACACATTGTTTTGCAATTATAGCTATTGGTCCTTTTCTGAGAAAGTGTTGTTTTTTTTACAAAATGTATTGTGTTACTGTAGCATTAAGAATTCAGAGTATCACTGTTGCCTTTAAATGAACATTACCAGTACTGTACATGAAAAGGGTTTCTGAATTTTTGCCCAATTGAAAATACAATTGTCATCAATCATACGGCTACCTCTGGCAAGATCTTTGGTATTTATATTATGATTTTCATTTGAACACTGAGGATTGATTGATTGTTGTTCTTGTTATTGATGAAAACTCCTCGGACGAAAATTAGAAAACGAAACATAGGACTTAGTAGGTTGCAAGTAGTTTGTAAGTTATGTTTGTTTCATCCTCTTTTGATACTACAGCTTGCTGAACTGCCCTCCCATTCTTTTGGTCCTGTTTGTTGGCAGTATAAATCAGCAGATGGTGCTGTTTGTCCAATAAATCTAGCATTTAAGACATGTTCTGGTCTGTTTATTTTTCTGTGTTATGTCTTAGTCTTTACAGTGTGTGTGCTTTAAGCAGTTTTGGGCAGTCATGTTGTTGTTTTGCTTTTCTATCTTTACAGTTATGCTGTAGTGTTCTATGCACGGGGTGACTAGGATTTTGATTGATTGTTTTCCTATACCTTGGTAAGTGATTCATAATAAGCAATAAATGTTCCGCTATGCGTTAAAAGCCTGTGGCTAAACACAAAAACAGCAGTTTATCAGGGACAGCGGAAAAATGTACTGTACACACATGATCTAATAGATTTAGATCAGTGATAAATCACCCCTCTGTATTCCATTGAAATGTTGAGAAATTATACCGTTTTCTGCCTGAAGTAATTCAGTGGAAAGAAAATCTGTAGTCTAAACCTCTACTGGATGTGTTTAAAAATTAGGATATACTCTAGGCTCATTTACATTTATTTGGACATATTGGCTAGAAATACAATAAATAAGATGTTTTTCTTTTCCTTTTTAAATGCCCTCATTTCTTTTGACATAGGTACTTTTCAAATGGAACGTTAAGTCTGACCCCATTGCTTAAGGTCATCTAGACAAAGCCTCTTCTATCCCTGTCTGCCTTCACTTCATTCCTTGAATCCTGAGAAGAAACAATTTACAGTCAATGTTAAAAACATCACTGAAAGTCATCAGCCAGTATGCATGGCAACACCACACTTCCTCCCTCTGCCTAATGACTTTAACATTTCATGAAGTTGGAGGGAATGTAGTTTCTGGAAAAGAGGCAAATACTGCTTTCATTCTTTCTTGGGAGAAGACTTCTCAGGTAATATGCAAAAAAAAAAAATCTTCCCCCCAAAAAAATACATGGAGATTTATTGAGATGATCCCATTTTTATATAGCAGGACCTCTCACGTATCACATCCAGGGGTTAATTTTGAATTACAGTTTTCCTAAATTCTAGTTCTTTGAATACTGTATGTGCTGTTTGATTTAGAATCATAATACATGTACACTGCTAAAACTTTAAGTAAAATTAGAAAATTCCGTAGTCTGCAATTGTGTGTTGTTGCGTGTTTGAGAGTTGTGTGCAACTGTTCAGCAACAATAATTGGAAAGCAGAAGGATCTCAGTGACTTCACAAGGTGTGTGATAGTAGTTGCCTGTGCAACCATCTTGTCCCACAACCAAGTTGCTGCATTGGCTATTGTGTCCATCATGACAGACTCCTGGGTGTTCCCAAATATTTGCAGAAAACCACCACCGGAAATCACAAGTCTGATCAGAAGCAGGTTGTGATGGATTGATCCAACAGATGCTTGCAAAGTATTCAGATGTGTTACAGTGGCCCAAATTACAGAAAGCTTCAACACTGGACAAGACACACGTGTCAATATAGTAATATTATTATTATTATTTATTTCTTAGCAGACACCCTTATCCAGGGCGACTTAGTCGTAAACAAATACATTTCAAGAATCACAGTGCAAGTAATAATACAGTTAAGAGCAAGACAATGATTTACAATGACTTTGTTTCAAGCAAGTACAAGTGTGACAAAATACAATTCAATAATACAGCAGATAACAGTGTCAGTGACAGTTACATCAGGATATAATTAAATACAAAATACTACAGATTAAACACTTGGCAGATTATAGTACTCTGAAGTACAGGATTAAATGCAGTAAAATAGGGGGAAGATAAGAGCAAGTAAAGCGCATTTAAGGAAGGGTGATATGTGTCTCAGGGGAAAAACAGGAGTTCTACAGGTGCTTTCTGAAGAGGTGAGTCTTAAGGAGGCACCAGAATGTGGTCAGGGACTGGGCAGTCCTGACATCTGTAGGAAGGTCATTCCACCACTGCGGGGCGAGGGTGGAGAAGGAGCGGGCTCTGGAGGCAGGGGATATCTTGTAGGAAAGTAATTGATTGGCAAAAATATTGGATGATTGTTATCCTTTATGGTGCAAAATGCCAAGAAAAGTGTTAATGATCAATGTCATTGTTAGCATTTAAAATGCTAACTGTTTTGTTTTCTTGATTTCTCACTCATAAGTGACAAGCAGAACCCTTTTTTTATGAATTATGGGCTTCTTAAGTGAGCTTGGGGGAACTCCCTTGTAGAGCATGAAGTAAGACTTTATCACCACAAGAGGACAGTACAATACTGAAATTAGCATGCTTTTCAGAATTGGTTCAGTTGCATTTGACAACTGGCACATTTATGTTCTTTTTCTCTTTATTTTTTTCAGAGCGCCATGAAAACATAGACAATGTGGGCAGATGCTTTATTTTTGTTTCCCATGCTCGCTAATACCACTGTTCAGCACGACAATGCCAGACTGGGTTTTTTGCCATTAGAAAGCTTAGTAGAATAATTATGACAGAGAAAACTCCCTTTGGGCTAGCTAAAGAAAGAATGTTTGTGGGACTGTGGTAAAGACATCAAAATGGATGATGAATAGACGTGATCCCTCAAATCAAATTAGAATTAAGTTACTGCTGTTGCTGAATGAGAAACCATTCTGTTCTAATAAATTATATCATTTTTTTTTTGCAGAATATGAATCATTTTATATTTCTAGAATTACAGTATGTAGTTACAGCAAATTAATGTAAAATTTTAAAGCCTTTTTTATAACAAAGTTGTTAGAATAGTGGGTATTACATACTATTTCAAGAGTTGGATAGATTGGGTTGTACAGTAAACAAATTTATTAATTTATTTTCATTAGACTTCTAAATACAGTGCTACCCTGTTATAATGCAGTTGTCAGGGTAATGCGGTTGTCTTTTCAAGAAAACCTCTTAGGTTGTCTTTGTCCTTTAGCCATCCACACAATTTAGATTCTGCAACATTAATATCTTTTGAAACTGCTGCTTGAGTTTCATCTTTTCTTACTCTGTCCATCACATTTTAACAGAAATATTTTTGTTTTTTTGCTGTCTGCCATGCTTTGTACTGTATATCTGGAACGTTCACCCAACGTTTGTGAGTCAAATAAAACCCCTTTTAAACCAAGGGGAATAGGGAGTTTTATGAGGCATAGACCTCTCATTAAGCATTAAGACTAATTTTCCACTAAATATGTATAGTTGTAACTTGACAGTACTTGCACACTTAAGTTGTACCTTCTTTCCTTTGCTGTCTTCCACAATGAAATCCCTATGGTCACAGGCACATTCTTCTGGGGTTTTTGTGTGTAGGCATTCTTTTACATTTCGCCAGAATTCTGTTTTAAATCCTCTGTATCTTAACTGTAATACATCTTTAAATCCCGCTAACAAGCCTCCATTCCTGATTGTAATCTCGTTTTAAATCTTGCAAGCGGAGTCTCCAATAGAAATGTAGGAATGTGTTGTCACTCAGTAGTTGGGGCGGGTTTAATGTATTCAGAACAAATCAATGATAGATACAAGTCAGGAAGGCGGGACATTGCCCAGCAGCACTGGGAAATGTGTTTATTATTATTTTTGTAGTAGGTTTTATTTTTTAATGGGAAAAGAGTAAAGTCAATGTGAATTGATTAACCATTTCCACAGTTTTTCCGGTGTTTTTTTTGGCTATCCACCAATTTCATTTTTTTTGTATTGGGTGTGCTTTATTGGGTTTTATCGGTTAAAACCAAAAATCAGAAGCCCTATATATATATATATATATATATATATATATATATATATATATATATATATATATTAGTCAAAAGTTTACATACCCCAATGGAAATTTTTATTTCAAGAAATTTCTCAAACAAATAATTATAGAAAAAATCTTTTGTAGCAAAAGTTTCCCTTTTGTGGATCAGGAAAAAAGGTTACAAGAAATAGATGTCTACAATTATTTATTTCAGCTATTTTTTGCTAAACTCTTGCAAAACAAGTTGATGCACCTTTAACAATAATAACCTTTTTTAAACGATTAGGATATTTGTCAATGAGCTTGTCAATGATTATTATTTAATGATTTTTGACCATTCTTCAATGCAGAATTGTTCCAGTTCATTCAAATTCCATGGACTTTTCTTGTGCACAGTCTTCAACTCATACCAAAGATTCTCAATCGGACTTAGATCGGGACTTTGACTAGGCCATTCCAGAACCTTCATTTTATTCATCTTTAACCATTCTGAAGTAGATTTTGATGTGTGCTTTGGATCGTTGTTGTGTTGGAACGTCCTGTTTTGTAGCGGAGGGTTTCAGGTGATTGGCCAATATCTTTTGGTATGCTATGGAATCCATTTTACCATGTATCTGAACTACTAAATTTCCTCTGCCATTAGAGGAAACACAGCCCCATAGAAGGATATTATCACTTCCATGCTTGACAGTAGGTATGGTGTTCTTTTCTTTGTGCACCTCACCATTTCCCAACATCCCCTGCTGAGAAAGAATGTGCACGAGAAGGCTTCCTGCATCAATTTGTATCTGGTTTGTTGTTGCTACATACACACACACACACACACTGTTTACATTTTCTACAATGTACAGAACAATCCTCTATGTCTGCTGCCAGCTTGGAAAAATACGGCTGCATTTACTACAATCAAAGCAGACTTTATTCATTTTAAAACTGTGTTGGTGAAAAGGGAGTTTTTATGTTTAAGTTGGATGTACAAAGTTCACTTCAACGGAGTTGACTGTGCTGTGCAGCATTTATTTTTCACGATTCCTTCAGTTGGTCTGGCATGGTTTCAGGCAAGTAAATGTCTTTTACTAGTGTTACAAGCTGCGACTATAACATTTTGTTTTATTGATGTGTGGCAAAGTGGCTGAGTGGAAACAGGTGCAGGAGTAATGCAGTGCGTAATTAAACAGACAGAGCCTTGTAATCCAGTTTGGAAAGTTATTATTTTACTTCTAGCCTATGTCTGGCGACCAAAACAGTAATCCCCCGGCAATACACACCAATGTGTACTGCACGGGGTAAATAACGGGAAATGCAGTCCCAAATAATAAACAATATCTGCCAAGGGCGTAGGCTTGGTTTAAACATTGGTGGGGACACAATTTTTTAGGGGGGCAGAGTCGCAGTTGCTAAGGGGGTCCGGGGCATGCCCCCCCGGGAAGAATTTTTTTTAGGAGACAGCTGTTAAATGGTCACTTCTGGTGGCTTGAAATGAATGCTGGACATGAATCGAGGAC
Organism: Acipenser ruthenus; assembly: GCF_902713425.1. Taxonomy (NCBI): domain Eukaryota; kingdom Metazoa; phylum Chordata; class Actinopteri; order Acipenseriformes; family Acipenseridae; genus Acipenser; species Acipenser ruthenus. The sequence goes on along the minus strand of NC_081196.1, from coordinate 42,932,578 downwards.
AATTTGATTGACATGAAGTTGGCTGGTATACACTCAAAACACTAGGATAAAGTGGCCCTCCTGGAAGCTGGTTTGACATCCCTGCTATAGAATTACTAATAACCTGAATTATAACCTATCCCAGCCTTACTGTAAGCTAGCAGTATCCCTGCTACTACTAGCATGAGCAAATGCACGCTTACGTGCTCACACACACACACGCACGCATGCACGCCCACACACAAGATACTGCATTGTAGAGGGCATAGGTTTATTGACAAGATACTGCATTGTAGAGGGCATATGTTTATTGACATAGAGTGCAGTTAACAGTCTTGCTTTTAGGTATGTAGTTATCTGACACAAACATTTATCCCTAGCTAACATTAGCTTGCTTGCCAGCTACATTTGCTTCCTCCTGCTGAAAAGTACAGCTTCCTATTCCTTGCTTCTATGTAAAAGACCCAAACACATGCCTACGTCTGTCATTGACAGAAACGAATTGTTGGCAGATCGCTCTGAGATCAGTAAGGTCCAGTTTGTCCTGGTGGACATGGCACACTGCAGCGTTGTTTAGGCGCATTTGTGACATTGTGGATCTGAGCCACGTTTTCAGTCTTCTGAGTGCGCTGAAGCTTCTTTCAGCTTCTGCTGAGGACAAAGGAATGACCAACAACATCCTAACAAGGGCCTCAACCTGATCAAACAAGCCTCTAACCTCAACTGACATTCCTCTTAGGATATCTGCAGCTTGAGCGCTGGACATGTAGGTGTTCTTTGAGAGGAACATAGGTTGAGGAGGCTGTGTGGTCCAGTGGTTAAAGAAAAGGGCTTGTAACCAGGAGGTCCCCGGTTCAAATCCCACCTCAGCCACTGACTCATTGTGTGACCTTGAGCAAGTCACTTAACCTCCTTGTGCTCCCCCCTTCAGGTGAGACGTAATTGTAAGTGACTCTGCAGCTGATGCATAGTTCCCCTAGTCTCTGTAAGTCGCCTTGGATAAAGGCATCTGCTAAATAAACAAATAATAGTTGCACTTTCAAACTCTCCCTGTTCAGCTCTGGGTACTGATCTACAACCTCATCCATTTCCCCAGTAAGGAGAACTTTCTCCAGTTTCAGAAGGATTTGTAAGTCTGTCTGGTTAAACCGCTCTGTAAACTGCAAATCCACTGTGTCTAACAATTTGTAGAATTCAATCCTGTAGTATTCTTCACGTAACTTTGGAGCATGCTGGCTTGGCTCACCAGTATACCGTTTCGGTGGCTATCTTTGGTGAGGCATTTGAATGAGCTCAATACCAAGGGAGCCAACCTGCCAAGTTTCATGTTGATTGGTTACACCGTGTGCGAACAGGAGCAGTTTAAAGTTTTGTACTCTTCTCCTGCTCTGTGCCTCTCTACCACTTTATCCCTGGCTTGTTTTGAAAGCTCCTTGGTCTTCATGGTTGCTTTGTTGGATCACTATGTGAGTTGCAGCTTGCAAGTCTTTATATACCTGAGGGAAATTATCATTTCATTAATTTTGTGACCTTTCAAACAAATCATTTGCACCTGAGCTGATTTAGAGCTGCAGTAGCAAAGGGTTTGAATACTTATGCAACTGAGATTAATCTGTTTTTCTCTGTAAATCTTACTTATTTATATTCTATATGCATTTTTTAACTTTATCAATGTGGAGTAGTTTGTGTAGATTCTACATGTAAAGTCTAATTTGAAAGTGTCGTGGAGTACGCTCAGGTGCCAACAAAATGTGAAAAGATGTTTCCTGAAATTCTTATATTTTACAAGAAGCAAGATGTTTCATTTCAGAGGGAGGGTGCAAAAATGAAAAAAAAACTGAGCGTGATTGTGGGGCACTGTATCTTTAAATTAAGCAATAATGCCCAATAAAGTGGGCATTACTCCTGTGATAGCTGGGCACTCATAGCCTAAGCCCCTTTTATGGACCTGCAAGGGAATATAAGTTATTTAATTATTTACATTTGTATTGCAGCAAGTATCAATCAGAAGTCAGTAGAATTGTTGGAATACATATTAATGTTGATTCATTTGTTGTTATTAATTATAGTTTAGTACTATGACCTCTTTGGTCATGGATAATGGAAGAGGGGTAAATACCAGATACAACCTCTTCCAGACCTGTGCTTTCGTGGCACTAGAAGCTATATGATCTTCACCCACTTATTTCTGGGCTGCCTTCCAGCACTGATCTTACACAAACAATTAATCTCCCCTGCCACTTAGCCTCCTGCGAAGAGGAAGACTTAAATTAAAAGCTTGCATGGAAATTTAGATTGTGTTGCAGTATTTTTTGAGATAGCCATAGTGGTAATGGAAAGCAGAAACCCTGGAAAAACAACAGAATAAATAGTAGGTAAAGATAATAAATAGGAGGAGCTGACATGAAAATTATGGAACAAAGTGGACAAGGCAAACACCTAGAAACACTGTGAGTGATGTGAGCCATCCAGAAAAAAACTGATACTACATGAGAAAGTGAACACAGTGCTCAAATTGTTCTGTATGGATAGAGGACCATATATACCAAGAGTGTATTACCAGTGTGAAACTTGAACCCTTTTTATGAAAGGAAAATACAATAATGTTAGGACTATTGTAGTCAGTTTACTTTGCATACTGTGGTAAATACATTGTGCATGTTTCCTTTATTATTTCCTATTATGATTACTACAGGATTCACAGTTTTAGTACAGGAGTCTTATACCAAAAATACTACACAAAATGAATTCTGAAAAGAATCTCCCAAAATCTTGATCGGCACTAATTACAGCCTTTTAAAGGTGATTCGGCTGACTAAATTGCTTATGAAATCTAATAAGGTAATAAGGTAAACAAGATAGTTGTGTTGTTTTCGTGAATGATAAGGTTTTCTTAAGGATCAGTGGAAAATCTGTCTGCTGGCTATTAATGTAATCTATGAGCATAATCATTTGTGCACACTGCTTTTCAGTGTTAGGAAAACACCCTTCATTAATTAGTAAAATCTGGCTAAAAAAAATAAATAATCATCATTTTACAGTCAACTTTCACATTGTTGAAAGCCCCTTAGAAGGAAAATGGTTTCTGTCAAAGGTATTTAAATTGCTCATTTACATGCATGTGCAATATTCTTTGGGGGGGAGAAGCCCCAAATAAAGTTCTGTTTGTAACAATTCTGCATTCCATAAGCCAGTTCATTTTTATCTTTGTGCTTGCATGATATTGCTGTTGGGAAATAAGAGTTCATGCCCTGTTAGTAGGTGGGAACAGTTTATCTGCTTTGTAACAAATTACATCTATGAATAACAGAATATAACCACACTACAGCCAGCTGTGGAATACATTTTCCATTGTATATATGGAGCTTGAATTAATGCCATGGGAATCCTGGGTTGAATGCTAATCAAGCTTAATTGGAAGCATCTACAACTGAAAAGAGCTCCTTGACATTGAAAATACTTGTATTGTGCTTTTATTCAAAATATGTGTTGTCACTGTAATCATTTAAGGAGTTTGAGCTTATGAAATAATGGGGTTTATTCACAGAGGGGCATTAACTTGTTATACTAGCACACCCATAATATACAAAGTAAACTTGAAGTGTTCAAATATGAAATAGAAAGAGTAAGACTTATTTACACATGGTTGGTTTTAAGAAAAGAATAACTTTATCACATTTTGAGGGCCATCTCATTTTAAATTCAAGATATCTAGAGAAGGCATTACCTTTAACTCTTCCCTTAAACAGTTATAGTGTAGTGTGTAGTGTTTACAACAAACGCATACTTTAACTTTCCTGTGTACGTATTGTAGCAATACATTTTTCAACATAATCATTATTTTTATTATAGTATATATTTTTATTCACACATTGTGGTCGTGGATCATAAATCAGCTCGGGAATGAAACCAGTGCTTGTGAAGAAACGCCAAGCTTGCCTTCTGACCATCAGTACAGCTATGAACTGAGCAGAAATATTACAGGAACAGTCCAACCTGCAACCAGTGTCACCTGAGTCTTCAAATGATTATTTATAATAAAATATAATGGTAACTATGTAGGGATTTAAAATGGGCCTGATAGCTGGAATATGATCATTTTAAAAACACATTTTTTCAGTTCTAAATCCAGGTGAAGGTGCAGGACAATAACATCTCTTCCTCCTACTCAAAACAGGTCCCAACAAATGATTGTTAGAAATGCTTACGGACTTAAATAAATTTAGCATAACAGAGGCAGAAGTGTTAAAGGGACTTGGAGCTCTTAAAATAAACAAATCCCCTGGGCCGGATGAGATCCTCCCAATAGTACTCAAAGAAATGAAAGAAGTTATTTACAAACCGCTAACCAAGATCATGCAACAGTCTCTTGACACAGGGGTTGTACCGACAGACTGGAAAATTGCAAATGTAATACCGATCCACAAAAAGGGAAACAAAACCAAACCAGGTAACTACAGACCAATAAGCCTGAATTTTATTATATGTAAACTTATGGAAACTATAATAAGATCCAAAATGGAAAATTACCTATATGGTAACAATATCCTGGGAGACAGCATGGTTTTAGGAAAGAGAGATTGTGTCTAACTAACCTGCTTGATTTTTTTGAGGATGCAACATCGACAATGGATAATTGCAAAGCATACGACATGGTTTATTTAGATTTCCAGAATGCTTTTGACAAAGTCCCGCATAAGAGATTAATTCTCAAACTGAATGGAAATTCATGGAAATGCATGCACATGGATTAGGGAGTGGTTAACATGTAGAAAACAGAAAGTACTGATTAGAGGAGAAACCTCAAAATGGAGTGAGGTAACCAGTGGTGTACCACAGGGGTCAGTATTAGGTCCTCTGCTATTCCTAATCTACATTAATGATTTAGATTCTGGTATAGTAAGCAAACTTGTTAAATTTGCAGATGACACAAAAATGGAAGGAGTGGCAAACACTGTTGCAGCAGCAAAGGTCATTCAAAATGATCTAGACAGCATTCAAAACTGGTCAGACACATGGCAAATGACATTTAATAGCAAAAAGTGTAAAGTACTGCACGCAGGCAATAAAAATGTGAATTATAAATATCATATGGGAGATAATGAAATTGAAGAAGGAATCTATGAAAAAGACCTAGGAGTTTATGTTGACTCAGAAATGTCTTCATCTAGACAATGTGGGGATGCTATAAAAAACGCCAACAAGATGCTCGGATATATTGTGAGAAGTGTTGAATTTAAATCAAGGGAAGTAATGTTAAAACTTTACAATGCATTAGTAAGACCTCACCTAGAATATTGTGTTCAGTTCTGGTCACCTCGTTACAAAAAGGATATTGCTGCTCTAGAAAGAGTGCAAAGAAGAGCGACCAGAATTATCCCGGGTTTAAAAGGCATGTCGTATGCAGACAGGCTAAAAGAATTGAATCTATTCAGTCTTGAACAAAGAAGACTACGCGGTGATCTGATTCAAGCATTCAAAATCCTAAAAGGTATAGACAATGTCGACCCAGGGGACATTTTTGACCTGAAAAAAGAAACAAGGACCAGGAAGAATAGATAAAGGGGCATTCAGAACAGAAAATAGGAGGCACTTTTTTACACAGAGAATTGTGAGGGTCTGGAACCAACTCCCCAGTAATGTTGTTGAAGCTGACACCCTGGGATCCTTCAAGAAGCTGCTTGATGAGATTCTGGGATCAATAAGCTACTAACAACCAAACGAGCAAGATGGGCCGAATGGCCTCCTCTCGTTTGTAAACTTTCTTATGTTCTTATGACTCCACAGTATGCATTGTTATATTCTGTTAAAAACATGGCTTCATATGCACACCATTGTGTAGGACTAATTAATGGTTAGAAAAAATGACTGGACACTGGCTCTCGTCTTTCTTTTACAGCATTTCATTCAGAACAGTGAAGAGAATTATTGCAAGCAAAGTCTGGCACAGTCTCTTTGTATTGTCTTCCGCCTACAATTATTAATGATTTAATGAATTAATGATTAAGTTTACAATCCCCTGGGGGCCGCACCTTAGGTTCCAAGGGTCTGCATGTGGCCCTCAGGCCATCTTAACAGGAACACTGACCTTTTGTAGCTGTGGTTGCAGGATCCAGCATGAAAGAACCCCATTTTTCATTTTGTATATTTTGTGACAAATTAACTGGACATAAATTAGCTTTTGCCATTCATGGCTTTACTTTCCCAGGCCTTGAAATGACCTTGAAGCTAAACAAACCAACATTTTTACACCTCTGTCTGACTGCTACGGTACACATTTAAAATACTGGCTGTTTCATGTGTATGAATTCATGTGTTTTTCATGCTGTGCATACTGTTGTGTTTTTAAAATGTTTGATATTTGTTTGAAGTATGTAAGGATTAAAGCAATCTGGAGGAGGAAAGGATAAGTCTTAATTTTGGAGTAGATGGTGAATTTTCAGGCCAACATTAATTTGCTTGGCCCATATATGTATCTCAACCCATGGGTGGATTAGGTAATGCTATATACTTCACTGTACTTTATCATGATGTCACACTTTACTTTTTATCAGATAGCTGGAAAACCTCTTATCCAAGTGTGATAAAACTTGGCATTAACATTATCCCCATACATAATACTAATACCTGATTTTCTTACAGTAGGTCCCAAATACCATTTAATTGTAATTATTATTATTATTATTATTATTTAGCAGACGCCTTTATCCAAGGTGACTTACAGAGACTAGGGTGTGTGAGCTATGCATCAGCTGCAGAGTCACTTACAATTACGTCTCACCCGAAAGACGGAGCACAAGGAGGTTAAGTGACTTGCTCAGGGTCACACAATGAGTCAGTGGCTGAGGTGGGATTTGAACTGGGGACCTGCTGCTTACAAGCACTTTTCTTTAACCACTTGACCACACAGCCATTTCTTATTCTATACTATTGTGTACATACTGTTAATATACTTCAAGTTCATCAACTTTCATCATCATATTGATTGCTCTTTTTTAATGGCAGGGGATGTATATTGACATACTTGTTATATCTTTTAAGGCATAGTTATTTTAAGTTGTTTTCCCCTGGACATCAACCTGGAACAAATTCTTAAGCATCACTGAACAAACAGAAAATATGCCCTGTCTATGCTGCATTCATTTGTAACCTGTTAAACTGAAATATCATTTAAAAAAAATAAAAAATAAATTGGATTCCCTGTTTTACATCTATGAAAACTATACATTATTTTATCTATAGGTACCATACATGTAGACACTCTAATGTTGCCAGCTGTGAACAATAAAGAAAATTATGTCTACCAGGATAAATTGTAATTATCCTTGTTACTGCTGAAATTGTAATCACCTCCCTTTAAAACAGCGTTGTCTCTAAAGCAGACCTGGCTAATGGCTTTAAAAGAAGGTGTAGATACATTATATATAGGGCGTCTGATTTTTGGGTTTTACCCGATTTAACCCGATTTCTCCCTCCTTTTTTTCTGCATTCAGGTTAAACCCGAAACCTTCCCGAATAGGCACATACTGTATATGAATAAACGCATGTGCAGGTGCCTGTGATTCAAATGCAACAGAGCAGAACTGGCGTCGATGACGGTAAGCTGATTTACCTATTAGAAAAATGTGGCTTCTTAGTGTAATATATATATAGAGAGAGATAGCTAGATAGATAGATAGATATGTATACTGAGCACCAAAATAAACTTATCACTTATATTTGAGCATCAAAAGAAACTTGTCATTTATATTTGGATAAAATTCACTAGATGTGATCGAAAAATGACAAACTCTGTTTTAGAGCAGATACATTTTTATTGTGCTGATTAACAATTGACATCACAAAGATGCTGCAAAATGATCTATTGATTTTGGGCAGGTGTTGTGACTCTTAGTCTCCCAGTTCGTGGCCTGTCATTGTCTGGTTTGAAATTGGCGAGCCACAGTACGCTGCCCTAGTCCAGCCTCCAACATGCCGATTGCACGAAGGCGCTGCTCTCTTGACAGACGTGGCATATTTATTTTTTTCTGTGATTGTCTTTATTGCTTTTATTCAAGCTTGCAATTCAACAGCTGAAATCACTCCATATCCAGTTTCCAATCAATCAACTGTCTAACTAATTAGGTGATTAAGTGCATATGCTTCCATCATAGTCACTCAAGCGTGTCATGGTCAAGGATGAATGATCGAGTGATTAAAAAGAAACCAAAAACATTTAATCAATGTCCATCATTTATATACCTATTTTTTTTTTTAAATAAATGTGATTATAATAGTGTTTCTTTTGATGCTCGGTATATTTCGATTTTTCAAAATTACAGCAATATAGCTTTAAGGTTTTTGCTTTTTTTGCACACTTTTCTTCCCAGTTATTTGTTTTATGAGTGTGTGTTTAAGCCAAGAGCATTTAGATGTAACAGTCGATCGTTTCTCTTTGTAAAACAGCATGGAGTAAAGTTGTTTAGTTTTCCCGTATGTTCTGTGTGCAATTATACTTGCAACACTACAATATAAAATGATTGGAACGGAGAAATGCCTCCATATACAGTATGTGTGTGTGAGAGAGAGAGAGAGAGAGAGAGAGAGAGAGAGAGAGAGAGAGAGAGAGATAGATAGATGTTGTCAAAAGTTTGCATATCCCAATGTGTGGAAATAAACATACGTTGGGGATTTAAACTGTTGATGACAACTTTGTTGTCAACACTTTGTGCTTAAGCATTTGTTTATTTCTTTCTAAATAAAACTTGATCTCTACCTGAATATTTATTATTTCTTGATTTATATATATATACATATATATATATATATATATATATATATATATATATATATATATATATATATATATATATATATATATAAAAATCCACCCGATTTCATCCAATTTTTTCATTAAATATTTCTACCCCATTTTTAAAAAGACATTCACCTGAATTTGGAAGTAAAAATCACCAGAAAATCAGATGCCCTAATTATATACTATACAGTATATACCTTTTCTTTAAGTGGAATTGAGAAATGACTGCAAGCTTTAGTTAATAGAAGTCAGAAATCTATAAGTCCATGTGGCAAAGTGCCCCGCCCCTGTGTGCATTTGTGTGTTTTGTGTATGTATGCGTGCGTATGTTAATGTTGGTGTATAGATTGGTACACGGGATATAAACGGGTCTGTGTTTCACGGATATTTAAAAAGTGTAGATTTGTATGTAGGCACGAGGAGGGCACAAATCACTTCACGTGCTGGTTAAATGTAATATGTGAGCACGGGGTTGCACAGAATTAATTCACGTGCTGGGATTCAAGTGAATAATTAATTAGTAATTGAATCCCAGCACAACAGTATAAATAGGCACATTTTTAGTCAGTCAGGGTTAGGTGTTCGGGAGTGGAGAACGGGTGAGAGAGAGAGAGGAGTAACTAAAAGCAAAATAAAACGTGAAAGATCGTAAATATAATAGTTGTTTGTACTCACCGTGTTTGTTTGTCTCCGTGCACCGTTTGTTAGTGTCTGTCCGTTTTGTCTACCTGTTTATTAAATGCTGAACGCGATCACGCGTTCAGCCTCACCAAAACCCCATCTCTCTGTCTGTTTACTCCCTGCTTCTGGTCTGACGCCACCCACTCCGGCCGTCTTTGTGACACGTGGTGTCCTGCGTGGGATCGACAGCGCCTCCAGGACTCAGGCCAGAGCAGGAACCGCAGTTTCTTGGATTTAAAATAAATAAATAAATAAATAAAAACAAAATACAATGGAAGGCTGGAACTGGAGAGACGGCTGCAGTGAGCTGGAGGAGCTCCTCGGCAGGTTGGAGGACCAAGGCTGGTGCCTTGCCTGCGGGGTGTATGGGCACACAGTGGCTGTCTGCCCCTTCCAGGAAGAGGAGGAGGATGCAGCCCAAATGAGGAAGGTGAGGAGAAGGAGGCAGAGAGGGGGAAAAGTGAGGAGGAAGCAGAGGGAGCCAAGCTGGTGCACCATGTGCATTGCCTATGGGCATGAGGACGAGGACTGCCCAGAGCAGGAGCCAGGGGAGGAGGAGCCCGAACGTCCTACGCCTGAGTGGGAGGAGCCCGAACGTCCTACGCCTGAGTGGGAGGAGCCCGAACGTCCTACGCCTGAGTGGGAGGAGCCCGAACGTCCTACGCCTGAGTGGGAGGAGCCCGAACGTCCTACGCCTGAGTGGGAGGAGCCCGAACGTCCTACGCCTGAGTGGGAGGAGCCCGAACGTCCTACGCCTGAGTGGGAGGAGCCCGAACGTCCTACGCCTGAGTGGGAGGAGCCCGAACGTCCACAGCCCAAGAGGGGGGAGCCCGAACGTCCACAGCCCAAGAGGGGGGAGTCGGTGCGTCCACAGCCCAAAAGGGAGGAGTCGGTGCATCCACAGCCCAAAAGGGAGGAGTCGGTGCGTCCACAGCCCAAAAGGGAGGAGTCGGTGCGTCCACAGCCCAAAGAGAGGAAAGTCGGGGCTTCCATAACCCTAGGAACCAAGCTGCCAGCAGAGGGAGAATGCCTGCTGGTCCCACCTCCACCAGCAGAGGGAAAATGCCTGCTGTCCCCATCTCCACCAGCAGAGGAAGAATGCCTGCTGGTTTCCCCTTCCGAGGCAGAGCCGCACCAGTCCCCTGCAAGAGAGGCAGAGCAGCACCAGTCCCCTGAAAAAGGGGGAGACTACACGCTGCTCCCACCTCTGTCGTCAGGAGACTACACGCTGCTCCCACCTTCACCGGCAGGAGCAGAGCAGCCGGAGCTGTCTCTGTCTCCGCCACCTTCACCGGCAGGAGCAGAGCAGCAGGAGCTGCCTCTGCCTCCGTCACCTCCACCACTTCCTCCATTAGGAGCAGAGCAGCAGGAGCTGCCTCTGCCTCCACCACCGCCAGGAGCAGAGGAGCAGGAGCTGCCTCTGCCTCCGCCATCTCCACCGGCAGGAGCAGAGCAGCAGGAGCTGCCTCTGCCTCCGCCATGTCCACCAGCAGAGGGTGAATGCCTGCTGGGTCCCTGTCCACCAGCAGAGGGTAAATGCCTGCTGGTATCACTTCCCCCACCAGCAGAGGATGAATGCCTGCTGGTATCACTTCCCCCACCAGCAGAGGATGAATGCCTGCTGGTATCACTTCCCCCACCAGCAGAGGATGAATGCCTGCTGGTATCACTTCCCCCACCAGCAGAGGATGAATACCTGCTGGTATCACTTCCCCCACCAGCAGAGGATGAATGCCTGCTGGTATCACTTTCTCCACCACCTCCAGGAGCAGAGGAGCAGGAGCTGCCTCTGCCTCCACCACCTCCAGGAGCAGAGGAGCAGGAGCTGCCTCTGCCTCCACCACCTCCAGGAGCAGAGGAGCAGGAGCTGCCTCTGCCTCCACCACCTCCAGGAGCAGAGGAGCAGGAGCTGCCTCTGCCTCCGCCACCACCACCGCAAGGAGCAGAGGAGCAGGAGCTGCCTTTGCCTCCGCCACCACCACCGGAAGGAGCAGAGGAGCAGGAGCTGCCTCTGCCTCCACCACCGCCAGAAGCAGAACAGCAGGAGCTGTCTCTGCTTCCCGTACTTCCACCACGGGGAGTACGGTGGCCGGAGCCCCAGAAAGGGGAGCTGTCGGCCACAAAGAAGGGGGAGGAGGTCTGGAGACCACCAACCCCAGCAGCAGTTTCGCTGCCGGAGATCGTGGGGGAGGTCAGGAGACCTGCTCCCACTGCAGCAGTTTCGCTGCCGGAGATCGTGGGGGAGGTCCGGAGACCTGCTCCCACTGCAGCTTCTTCGCTGCCGGCAGTACTGTGGTCGGAGCCCCACCAAAGGGAGCTACCGGCTACAAAGAAGGGGGACGAGGTCTGGAGACCACTGTCCCCAGCAGCAGTTTCGCTGCAGGAGTTCTTGTGGCCGGAGCCCCACAGGAGGGCGCTGCCGGCTACGAAGAAGGGGGAGGTCGGGGGACCACCTGCCCCCGCAGCTTTTTCGCTGCAGGACGGGACCAACAGGCTGTCAGCCGTGCCACTACCGGCAGGGGTGCTGACAGCATTGCCAGCCAAGGGCCCACTGAAGCCTCCCTTCCCAGCCCGAGACTTTGTCCTGGACTGCTGGGTTTTTAAGGGGGGAGGTGGCCGTTGAGGCCATGTGTGCTGCGCACAAGGGGGGGTATATGTGGCAAAGTGCCCCGCCCCTGTGTGCATTTGTGTGTTTTGTGTATGTATGCGTGCGTATGTTAATGTTGGTGTATAGATTGGTACACGGGATATAAACGGGTCTGTGTTTCACGGATATTTAAAAAGTGTAGATTTGTATGTAGGCACGAGGAGGGCACAAATCACTTCACGTGCTGGTTAAATGTAATATGTGAGCACGGGGTTGCACAGAATTAATTCACGTGCTGGGATTCAAGTGAATAATTAATTAGTAATTGAATCCCAGCACAACAGTATAAATAGGCACATTTTTAGTCAGTCAGGGTTAGGTGTTCGGGAGTGGAGAACGGGTGAGAGAGAGAGAGGAGTAACTAAAAGCAAAATAAAACGTGAAAGATCGTAAATATAATAGTTGTTTGTACTCACCGTGTTTGTTTGTCTCCGTGCACCGTTTGTTAGTGTCTGTCCGTTTTGTCTATCTGTTTATTAAATGCTGAACGCGATCACGCGTTCAGCCTCACCAAAACCCCATCTCTCTGTCTGTTTACTCCCTGCTTCTGGTCTGACGCCACCCACTCCGGCCGTCTTTGTGACAGTCCAATTCAAGTTCAGTTGTATAATGTTATAGATCGTGACTTTATCACTTTCTAATTCCAATTCAAGAAAGAACAAGTACTAATCTTTTTCTTTTGTAACAAAATTACAATTTATATCCAGAGGTGCCACAATTATCCACTGCAGGAGTTGGTAGGGGCTATAAAAAATCCCAGACACAGACGCTTCCAGGTAAAAGTTGTTCTTGTGGGACTTGTTAACTAACCTGCATTGCTGGGGATTGGTTTCAATCCTGCCTTCATTATTTTCAACCAATCAATTAGCATTAAATTAATGTCTTTATTTAATCAGGTTAGAAACCTATGAGAACAAAGTCTTAATTCCAATGGTGATCTGACCAAGAAGGCTCACAAAAGCTGTAGCGTACAGCCGTCATATTTCAACTCATTATTGCTATTTTTACCCTGTACAGCATCGCTTTTAGTCCCCATCCTGTTTGTTCAAAGCTGGAAATTCTTTGTATATTCATATTTTCGATTTTGCTTTTTATTTTTATTTTATTTAAAAATTCTCTGGCAAGGATAGTTGCAACAACTCATTTCCAAGTCTGTTTTGTTTTTCACGCTGCACTTGTATTTCTTTGTTAAAAGCCATAGTAAAACATAACCCATTCATCCAAATTGCAAAATAATTTCTAATGGTTTATCTACAATCCAGATAACATCCTCAGTGTCTTTCTTATAGTTTATGTGTATAGAGATGTTATTCATCAATGTGGAATATAATCTTTACTCACCTGCAAAATGTTGTACACCAATGTGGACTGAGTTAATTTACTCTTCAGTCAAAGGGCAGGTAGTGTGCAGGCTTTCTTTAGCTTGTGATCAAGCTAGTTGTTAATGCTGCACACACAATAGAACATCGTACAGCCCTCATTCAGTCAAGCAAATATTTTTACTCCCCGCATGTAACAATTAACCTCACAGAGAGTATTATAATTATATTCTGCATACAGACATATTCCATGTCATGTAAACAGGGTATTCAAATTACAGAATTCTCTATACCAGTTTTCAGAACAACACAATTATGATACCGGATAATATTGTATTCTTGAATAGAAGTTCATGTAGACATTGAGGTAAAACTATAAGAAACTAAATACTGTATAAAAGCAGAGCAACATGTACAGAAATTTTTTTCTTTTCTTCACAGTCTGTAATGTATCACCCTCTTATTGGCACAGTGTGTCTCATACTTCCTTGATGAATTTAACAGCAGTCCTTTTAACAGGCCAACATTCCACATCCTGATTTAGAAACTAATGTTTCCGATACCTGAACACAAAATGTGTCTTTTAAAATAGATCGTGCATATCGGGTCTGTGACATTTTTATAAACATCATTCATACAAATACAAAGCTGTCTTCTGTTTCTTTATGCTGGAACTATTGGCTACCATGTTATAGTTCACTTCACTTTATCTAAATTGTCTGCTGAATTTCTGCTTTCAAATGATACAGTAATAAACGTTGTCTATTTTGAAGGCCTCCCAACTCCCACATGTAGATTTCCCTTTATTCTGTGCACCAGGCCTGCCTCACCAACCAAGCAATCCATTGTCAATAAAGTAATACTTTTATTTAACCAGGTTAGAAACCTTTGAAAATATAATCTTAATTTTAATGATGATCTGACCAAGAAGGTTCACAAAAGATGCAGTGTACAATTGTCACCGTAAATTACTTGTATCCTAGACGACACCTCCTGGTGTAGGCTAGTGAGCACCAGAACTCACTGGGAGGTTACTCCCACCGACAGTATTACACAGGGCCGAATTTATAACCAGGTAAGTGTCAGTTTATTCTAATCTTGCTTTGCACAGGTTTGTTTTGATCCGGGGGTCCACACACCAAATGCACAGCAAGGAGGCACACCAACAGGTATGTATTATGAGGAAGCTTTTATTGGTTATACTACATGTGCAGGACAAAGGTAAGCATCTAAAATGGAAAAAAAATGTTAAAATACTAGAGTCCAAAAACAAGATTTAACAAAATTGAAAAAATAAAAATAAAACAGTCACAAAAATGAATGGTCAAGCAGGGGTTAGAAATGTAGAACTGCCGGAACGGCCTCACTACGGGAAAAAGTAGGGTGTTCAGCCTGAATTAGCTCAGCTCCAACTCTGGTTTCACAACTCGGGATCCTGGTCACCTCCAGAAGCAGTCCTGGAGTGAAGATAGTAGGTAAAGGAAGTGGGAGAAGGAGACAGTGGGGGTGAGATGTGAGGGAGTGAGTAAAAGGGTATGGATATAGTTCTAAAATCCCGCCTCTACACGTGGGGGACCACCTTACACCACTGTCCAGGGCCTAGTGTCCCTGTAAAAGACTGTACTTATCTCAATACTCGACAATCAGCGCATCTAAGCCACGTCACTCTGAGGGAGCAGGGTCTCTCATATCCAACAGTGTCCTCTCTCTGTTCCTTTTGGGGGGGGGGGGGGGACAGGCGGGGGGTGATGTCCTCTCGGGGGTGGATAGGTGATGAAACAATAAACAGCACAAAAAAAATAGTCCAGCAAAAGAAAAACAAAAATCTAAAAGCATAAGTCCCAATAAAAGAAAATAATGATAAAAGCACACAGCAAAAATAATAAATAAATAGTTAAAACAAAAACTATAAACATCTGAGACACAGGGAATGCGAGCAGGCAGCTATACACAAAGTCCACAAAAAACCCAAAAGACAAATCTGCTGCACGTCCCTGACTGTAGTGCGTCCCAGTAAAAGAATAAAAAAGAAATGCACACACAAAACCAAAACTGAAAATAAAAAGGTTTAAAAATACTAATACTAAAAATCAGCCAGCTACAGGGAAAGCAGCGCCCCAGCCTCACTAACCCAATTCACCAATTCCAATTCGCCTGGTTAACACAAAGACTGCATGGTATTCCTAAAACATAACTCTCTATACGTTTTCTGTACTCAGACCTGGACTCGGTTCGTCCTCTGCTGGCTGCTTCAGTTTGCTGGCTTTCTCACTGTACTGCTCCGTATTCTCATCCTGCTGCCCTTCCTTAATTAATTGTCTGTCTGTCTATTCCGTCATCTCTGATCCGTTCTTTTTCTTCTCCTCTCCGAAAACCGTTTCTCCTTTTATTCTTAAACCTCCCCGTTAAACTGCATCAGACGCAGCTGTACTAATTTCTGTTAATTTTCTCCCTACTAGGTTCATGACAGTACAATAAGAAGATGCAGGTGGAGGTGAATGAAACTGTTTAACACTTGATTAAACTATAACAAACAGTGGAAACTATGCCCATATAAGGAAAATAGCTTATATATACTTGTACTTGCTAGAACCAAAGTCATTGTATTTATCTTGCTCTTAATTGTATTATTACTTGTACTGTGATTCTTGAAATGTATTTTTGTTTCTGACTGTAAGTCGCCCTGGATACTGGATGTGCAGAAAATATAATATATAATACAATACCAAAAATAAATAAAAAAATCCAAAATATATAATAAAAAAAAAAACACAACACACTGTGCACACAAAAGCTAATAAGCAAGTTAGGCACAATGGTGACTCAATCATTCACCTTTTATAGAAGCTTCCCATATCAAAAAGCATAGCAAATTGTAATAAAGCATAGTGAAAGCATGATGAAGTGTACAAAAGCAGTGAAAAACCCCAAAGAAGTATGGTAAAGCATATTAAAAAAAACACGGGAAACTGTGGTAAATGCATAGTATAACAATAGGAGAAGCATGGGAATACTGTCAAATTATTGTGCAAATTTACAGTGGTAAACATAAGGGAACCTCCAGTCAAACAGCATTTTCACCACATGAAACATGCCCTGTGCGGCATTAATGTTCAGACCCCAGAAACAGTCAAATGTTGTCTGAAATGGCAAGAGACTGTAATTATGTAGTTAAAATGCATGAAAAGCAATTTCAAAAATACAGGATAAGGCAGAATGCACATCAAATAATATTAAAGTGCGTCCAATCCACGGATGCCACGCAGTTTCCCGTCCGAGTCATTGGTTTCATGTACCATAGCTCTGCCCCCTTTCTAGATGGCTGACTTCCACCTAACCCTGGGAATAAACTGTCGTGTCATTTAGTCCAGGGTATTCTGTTCCCTTTACACAGCGCCCTCGCAGGATGATCTCTGTCACAACCACCCTTTACAAATGTTGCATAGTGACAGAAATCCCTCACCATAGCTTCAAATACAGCTGTGTTTCATGCTCGAGATAACATAAAAACTAAATACTGTAGAGGTTACTGTAGAAGACTGCTGCACTGTGGTGTAAACGAGACAGACCACAGATTACAGTGACCAGGAAGAAGGCTGGAGAGCGTTATGGTCCACTCTTAATTGTCTTTTCCAAGGTACTAGTTTTTCACTGTACTTAAAGTGCAACAAGGAAGGCCACTTTTCAAAGATGCAATTACATTTTTTTCCAAGCTTTATACCCTTACCAAGTAATTTTGTTTCTTTCAAAAAATTTGCCTTTGCTTTTGCAGTCTATCAGTCTATATCCATTTTATTATATTACTTGTATTTGAGCAGAACAAAAATATAAAATGTTGGCCATGAATTTTGGCATAAAACTCCCACAGTAGTCGATATTCCATTCAAACTGTTTTAATTTATACTACTATTAGTTGTCTTGTCTGTAGAAATTCCAGAATCACTGTTAATAACATTTTTTTCTATCCACTTTAGTGTTTTTGGAGTGCATTTTGTGTATAATAATTTCTCTTGTGAGACTTCTGGATAATGTTGCCATGGCTGGGAGTTAATCCTCTGGAAAAGACAGTTGGACAGGGTAGTGAAGAAGTGACGTCAACTGGCTATGGGCAGTAAGTCTTTAACCATTGCAGATAAACATGCATTTTTTTCTTCTGAATAACAAAAAAGTGATGTCATACTGTAGGGTGGGTCACTCAGCCATTATTGTAATCAAACCTTTTTCTGGTGAAATGAGTATTCTAAAATGTCTGTGAGGTAACCAATTGTTGCTGTGCCTCAAGTGGCTATAGACTCATTTACATTATGTCACGGTATACTCAACCATTTTGGAATATAGATCACAGTGTGTTTGAAAATTAGATAAGTGTAGTGACAGGGCAACGTCACAGCCCAAGCTGTTACCGGCAGGAAGAGAGAACTCAGACACAAGAAACTGTAGTGTAAAGTGCATCTCTCATTTATTAACAAAAAAACACAAAACAAACACCTCACAAGGGCCAAAATAAACAGTTCAAACAAAACCAGTACTGCACTTATACAGCGTGCAAAACATTTACTTACACACACACGCACACGCACACGGAGATAGACAGACAGACAGTGTATCCACTCACCAAACTCCCACCACCATACAAAGAAACCTCTGCACTACTGTACAACGCAAGCAACGCAAACTACGTATCTTCCTTCTGTAGATAGCCGTTTTTTATTCGTTCAACTTCCACAAATAATTTACAAAAAAAAAAAAATTCTCCAAAGCGGTTAACGTTCTTGTTTACTATTCAAATTACAAAAAAAAATCTAGTTTTCAGAATTGGAGGTAAACTAGTAGAAATGGCCGACAAAGCAAAAAAATAAATAAAAGCAAAGTATATTTCGGTGATTGATCGTGTCAAGATATTTCCCAAAGAAACTGTACATGCAGACTGAGGTAATTGTTTTGCATATCTTATTGTGTCTTTGGAGAAAATACGATCGATCGCTATTTAGCTTCAGAATCACACATTAAACAAAAGGCTACTACAGAGGCTGCTGAACAGAACGTAAAATAAACAGCTTTCAGAAACCAAACTGGAAAGTCAGCCCAGACAAAAAATATTCCTGGCAAGTTAAATCAGTACTACAACGATCTAGCACAGCCACCTCGCTTCAACCTGCTGCTTACTTTTTCACAGTTGGAATTTTAGACCCGAATAGCCACGTTTTCTTTGTTTTTACTCGGTACTAATAAAATAAATTATTGGATGGGACAAATAACATGACAACGAACGTGCTTCATGTATTGCCTTTATTAATGTATGCCAGATGCCCTTGAGTAAACGAATTTTGGGGCTGTTTCTAATCGATTTCCACATCTGTATAACTTGGCAAAGCTTTGCCTTAACTTCCAACTAATTCAGTGGATGCAGAACGTGTAGTCTCAATGTATGGGCAAATCAACTGCAGGGGGATGCTGCATGCTTGCCTATAACAAATGACAACAAGGAAGGAAGCAAGTATATGCTTTATAGTGTTCTGAAGTACTGTCTACTTAGGTTTATTTAATGTTTAAACAAGTCCACGATTGAAACATACGTAAATTGACGCGATTTAAGTAAACACATTATACCACAGGACTTCCACTCTGCCAGAGGTGCCGCCACGGATACAAAAGTGAGGGGGGCCACAATGTCGGACAGAGCAGACCTATAACACAGGATAAATCACAAATCTGCATTTTCACTCCACTGTAGCAACAGTCATATAAACATTAACTGTCAGTAAAAAAATATATAAATAATTACCTTTAGAATTTTCCATATAGATCCCTCTGCTTCTCATTTTTTGATGCGAAGACGTTGCCAATCTCTTTCAGGTCAAGGTTGGTACACCTGTCCTTGTGGGTATGGAGCACTGCAACACTGTTTAGTCTTTGAGCAGTTGTTGTGGCTCTCAGGTAGGTTTTCAACCTCCTTAAACATGAAAAAGACCTCTCCACAGAGGCTGATGATACTGGAATAACAAGGAAAAGTCTTAGCAGTTTTGCCACTTCGGAGTATAAACGGGCAGCAAGGCCAAGCTCATTTATTTCCTTTGCTATGTTACGCACTGAGTTTGCACCTTTTCCACACATGAGCTCTGGCAAGACAGCTAGCTGGTTCTTCAGTCGGTCAGAATCTAAGTCACTTCCAAAATGAGAAGTCACTTCTTCAAATGCTGTGAATGACATACTGTTTGGCAGTGTGACAGAAAGCAATAGGCTCTCAATCTGCACATCGATTTCATAGCTATCCTGATCAAATCTGTCCTTAATTTGGTTAATTAATACATCCAAAATCTGAAAATAAGTTTGTCTATGGTAGTCTTCTGGGGTGCTGAAGCTGTAAGCTGTGTCAGAACTTGAATCCCTCTTTCTGGGAAGCCGCCTTTGCCGAGGAAGCTGAGGTTCATTTACTTCAAGCTGTCTTGTTTTGTTCATGCAGTCCTGCCACAGGGTAGCAAATTGTTCACCTGAACGAAGTGCAGACAAGGCTTCAGTGGTTTTCTTAACTGAGGATTTTGCTTCAGCAGCACACAAATTGGGGTTTTGTAAAATACAACTGAGTGTGTCCACTGGTTCAAAGGTAATCTCAGAAGACATTAAGCCAAAAAGAAATTGTTAGTCGTCATTACCTCACAAAAAACATTTGCTTTTGTTCCACTTTCACTTCTGTCTGATGAGGCAATTGTTTCTAAAGTATTTCTTAAAGCTTTGTAATGGTGCAGAAGTGCAGCAACAGACTTGACACGTACTGCCCATCTTGTGGGGCACAGAGTTTTCAGTTTGCCAAACCTCAAAGAATCTTCGCTGTTTTCAGCAGCAAGGTCTTTTTGAGCTTGTTTAAAAAAAGATTCACATTTGGCAGACATACGAATGAAAGCTGATATATCCTTGGTGTACTCTATGGTATCTCTAGCTAGAGGTACAGAATGAACTGCTTCCTGCAGAGCAAGGTTCAAAGAGTGAGCAGCACAGTGTATAAAAATTGCTTTTGGTTGCTCAGCTGCAATCTTTGCTCGCACACTATGAAGATGACCAGCCATATTCGCAGCTCCGTCATAGCATTTGCCTCGAAGGTTTCTTAAATTCAGATCAAAGTGAATTAATGCATCTTTTATCATCTTTACAATGCTTGCAGAATCCTTAGTAGCACACTCATAGAAGCCAAGGAAGTGTTCATGTATTTCAAAAGTATCTGAAACGTGGCGAATAAGTATTGCACTTTGTTCTTTCATTGAAGCATCTGTTGTCACATCAACAATGAGGCTAAAGAATTCATTGCTTCTTATTTCAGCTGACTCTTTCCTCAGAAGTTCTACAGACATACAATTCAAAAGCTAATTTTGTATTTCATGAGAACAGAATGTTTCCCATCTCTGAAGCCAAGTTGCTAGAACTGGAACATCCTTTGCTCTTAGCTGAAGCAACTTCATAAAATTGCTGTCTTTGTCTGTACTGCCTCTAATAGCTAAACCTTGCTCACCTAAGAAAAGCAATGTTTCCATTACCTTCAAAAAAGCCTCCTGGACAGTGGCTTGGTCTTTTTGTTTTGATGAAAGTAACTGATTAATTACAGAAGTCGACTGTGTATAATTAAGCCTCTTTATTGCAGCTTCTTTGTGGCATGCAGAAGCCTTGTGTGTTCTAAACTTCTCTGGCCCTTTCTTCCAGTTACAGAATCCCTTTGTGATGAAGGCATCATTGGCACATTTTGAAAAATGCAGCATTTTAAGTCCATAACACATTTTACATGTGTGGCAAAACACTGTGTTACTCTCTGAGCACCAATCAAGCCAATTCCAAGATTCAAACCACGATGTCTGAAAAGGTCGTTCCCTATTGCCTGTCTTTTGTTTCTGACCTGCCATGTTTTTGGGTTGGTGGGGCTGTAATGTTAACGTAAATGGTTGTTTACAGCCTAGAACCTCATCTCCTTCTGCAAATGTGCACAGATGCACATCAGTGCTATCTTCTACTGCAAAGGTGCTTCCACCAAGTATTAACTCAGGGTGGGGGGGGGGGTGGAGACTTATCCAATTATGATCTTTCAGTTTTGTATTTGTAATATATCATTTTTTTCTCAATAAAAACTTTTTTCCCCTTAACAGTGTGGAGTATGGTGTGTAGAAAAGTGGAAAAAAATCCTCATTTAAATGCATGAAACACTGAGGCACTGACACAACAAAATGAGAAAAAAGTTCAAAGGGGTGTAGACTTTCTATAGGCACTGTATATAGTTATTTATTTTTTGTATATAGTTATTTTATCGATTGTATCGGGGCGTCTGGTCACCCTAAAATGTGTAGGGGGGAATCATATATTGCCCCCCCAGTTTGAAAAGTGAGGGGGCTGTGGCCCCCCTTGCCCCCCTGGTGGCGGCACCCATGCACTCTGCCACAGTACATTTGTCACATTCAAATTTTATTAAATGATATGTGGCAATTCAAAAACATTTTGGAGGTAATCTTGGCATTGTGTAATTTTAGTTTTGTGGGCTGTTTGCAAAATAAAATTAAATAAATTGCTGCTAAATCAGTCTTTGGTATAATTTAATTTGACAAAAAAACCTGTCAAAGGGTGGAATCGAACAAAAAATACAGTGACCCCTTCTGAACCTGTGTTTGACCTTTTCAATAAATGATTAGTGTCCAGAATGCCTTTTTGCTGTCCAATAACTGTATTGAAAAATTAAATATCTTAATGTCAATTGATAGTATGCTCTTATTAGAAAATAATGATTGATGCTTGTATACTGCTCTTTTCTGTAGCATTATACTTGACAGTTGGGGTTAACATTGGTGCTATGGGGAAACACAATGTACTGTAACTTTGAGCTGAGATTTTAAGATGTCCTCCATAGATAATTTTTGTCAGTTTATATTTGTTGTAACAGACACTTCTACTCAAAAATCCCAGCTCCAAGTTTTGCTGTCAGGATTTTTAAGAGCCTGTCCTATGTCTGTGATACAGGTTGTAAAGCTACTTTCCTAATGAATTGGTAGCAGAAACCTGCTTAGGTTGTTCATCACTATAACACTTTTGATTCAATCACTGCTAAAAGTGCTTCAGAAAAAGTTGGCAAATGACAAGAGAAAATTAATTTTCTAATACAGTCAGCGCCGCCTAATCGGGATACTGATAATCGGGATTGCTGCTTAAATGGGATACAACTCCGGGAGACGCTTCTTCCCAATGCTACTTCTGTCGTTTAATTGGGACGTCACTTCATTTAGTTGGGGTACAGTATTTTCAAATGATGAACGGAGATCGCTTTTCACAGCAAGACAGGTTGTATAGCACAGTGCAGTGAGTAAAGTGAGTACGTGATTACGCTGTGATGTGTAAATTGCGCAAACCATATGAACTCTTGAAGAAGGAGGAGTCTCCTGCGGTTTCTCAGGCAGCGTTTCAAAGAAAGTTGGCGTGTCAACGTCGCCGGTGCCTCGCCTTGTGATAAGATGTGATTTCATTATTTTTCATTTCATGTAGAAATAAAAAAACAGCGATTTAATTTAGTTTAGGATTCATTTTGTTTAGGAATAAAAAAAAAAACATTGACTCATATTAAAAATTATGTATTTAACATTTAATCACAATGTGATGTGAATTCATTCTTTTTCTTTTCATTATGAAGCAAAGAAATGTGACTAAGGTCATCTCAACTGCCTCTCGTTTAATTGGGACAGCTGCTTATTCTGAATATATTTTCCTTCTCCCGAGGCGTCCCGATAAAGCGGCGCTGACTGCAGTGTAATACGATTGGTCGCCATATTTGTGAAATAGCACTTGCGTTAATATGGAGCAGCTGCTACTTCTTTCTGACATACTCTGGCCTTGAACCATTTATAAAGAGACATTGTGTAAAAACTGCTACATTTTCCACTCTGTAATCTCCTCAGGGTTTTGTATTCTACTGTTTAATCAATTTTCTGCTACAATAATATCAACACATAATGTAGGAAACTTAAAAAAATGTATGACAAACATTGCAATGTTATCCCATGTGTGTTTCAGAATGTATACTGCAGCCCTTTTGCTTAATTACAGCCTAATGAAATGACCCCTAGCTATTAAACACTCAGTAGCACCGAATTTAGAAATGAAAAAAAAACATATTAAGTTCATTTGAATAAAAAGCTCTCGCAAGCTATTTTGTAATAAATGTTTTTTCAAATGTATAATTTTCACAATGTGAAAAGGTAGTGGCTCTCAACCCCTGACCTCGGGGACCCTTGTTCCTTCTGGTTTTCATTCCATCTGAGCTCTCAATTACTTAACTAAACCCTTAATGGAACTAATAATTATCCTAATTTGGCCTTTTTAATTGTTTTCTGCTCTTGAACATTTGGAGATTTCAGCTTAACTATAAAATGTTATAAGTAACTTGAAATCTGCAACGTCTTAGGAGATGCAAACAATTAAAAAGGCCTAATTAAGCTCTTGAAATGTATTTTTGTTTATGACTGTAAGTCGCCCTGGATAAGGGCGTCTGCTAAGAAAGAAATAAATAATAATACTTGTTAGTTCAATTAAGGCTTTAGTTAAGTAATTGAGAGCTCAGTTGGAATGAAAACCAGAAAACACAGGGGTCCCTGAGGAACAGGGTTAAGAACCACTGCTCTAAGGCAACGCCCCCGGAGTGATACAGAATGTCTGCTAGTTTGAAGAAATTCGCATTTTTGGTAAAGTGACATTCCTTGTGTGATTCAGCATCTGTTCAGAATTATCCCAAACAGGGTGAAATGAGGATCCAGCTTATATTACTCCATACAGTGTGCTGGGTGAACGTGCTGTGACTCCACTGTGTACCCTTCTCCCAATCCATAGGTGAATGCAGCTCGCTTCGACATAAAAACTACTGGTAATAAAAAAAAAGCAGCTCAGAGGTGGAATTAAGCCAACTAGCAAGAAACAAACAAACAAGCAAACAAACCTATAAACAGACACAACTGCTTTCACCCTTGAAAATGAGATGTGTGGCTACACTTAGGTGTGGTCACAGTTCAACTTCCCCTGGTAATATACTAGAAATAAAATAAATAAATAAATAAAATGGTTTGCTACAATACTTAAAATATAGATTGACACCTGCTGATAAGTGTTTTAAAATGTTGCTATGGAAAAAATAGTGTTGCTATGGAGTTTTCCTTAGGAGTTTAGCCAATAATAAGTGGTTTAATTGAATAACGAGGAGCCTTAATGGTTTTTAATCTGGCAGCTGTAAGGCATTCATCAGAGGTGGTTGCCTTTTGTATTCAAGAAATGGGTTCCTACACTTTCCCTGAGCCTTTCTCTGGTCCTGTTATCACTATTAAGACTGGGGGAGTTTCGACACCCATAAGTACCAAAATTCTCAGAAACAAATTATTTCAAACATTAGAAAAAAAAACAAAAAACGTATTGAGTTTCACATTACTGACTAGAAAAAGGTGCTTTCCCATTACTTGGCATACTGTATTCCTTCAAATTTAAGCAGCAGCCCAAATTTCCCACCCTCAACTTAAAAATCAAAATCAAATAAAGATGCATTTACTCATACAAGAAAACAACGTATGGAGGCAGTTTGCAGCCGTCTGCTGTCACTCAGATTACAGTTATACGCTGCTTCTCATTTTCAGTTGTGATTACTCGCACATGTTTATCTCCCTTTTTGTGAACTGTGGTATTGCTTTGCAAGTAGAAAAATATGGGGGTCGGATTAGAACTGAGCCTAATAATGAAAAAATGCTGCTGAAGTAAACAGGAAGGCTTGCTTGGAGCTGAGCTGATGCCTGGGGAGCCTACACCTGCTTAACGCAGCAGCAACAGTTCAAGGCTACTGAAACACAGCCATAGCTACACAGGTGGGAATGGAGCAAAAGATTACTTTGTTTACATCGAGGAGAGCGTCCACTCCGCAGGATAACTACTACAGAACCCTTCAACTACCAGTCAGTCATGTTGCTGTTTCTGTACTCGGGCAGTCACATATTTTGATGATGATTTTAATACATGCATCACTATGCTGTACTCAAATTTAAGATACAGGACATTTTTTAGAAGAAAAAAAATTGCTTAAAAAAGTGCGTCTTAAATTCGAAGGAATACGGTAACTCATTAGCAAGCTCTTTAGCTTATGACAGAAACACATGGGGTGCTGTGTGAGAGCCCATATGTGCAACTCACAGTTTAAACATTTTTATAATTGATAGCTGTTTCCTTTTGCCTCTGTTCTGCATTGGGTATTGGCAATTATGAAAGGCTGCTAGCAAGTAACATTTTTCCTTGAGGATGCTGTAGAGCAATGGTGGCCAATACATGGATCTAGATCCACTAGTGTATCTCGAGAGGTTTTTGGTGGATCTTGGGGCAAATCTGAACAAGCATCAACACATAAGTATAGTTTGAACAGGGTTGATTGCGCTTTTAAAAAATAGAATTCCTGACAACAAATACAGACAAAGTAAAATGACATTACTTACAAACAGTAGATGACGTTAATAACTGTACTCTGGCTTCCATACCTCAGTAACCCAAGCAACTTCCTCAACGAGTTGATAGACTACAGCTGCGAGTTTGTGTTTGGTGGTTTCAATGGATCGCTTTGTGGTGCGAGTTACAAAAAATGGGGGAGAACCTTCTGTGCCTTCCAGTAGTACCGATTTGGATGAAAATATACCAACTGTTTCAAAGAAGGCGAAGCTGGTGACAAAGTGTAACACTAACGAAAGGTTGGAGCTAGAATTTGCCATTATTTTTTTGGTTCCACATGCCTGTGGGTGACTACGTTTTTAGCACTGACAGACCTGCAGTCGAGAAAGTGCGGAAAGCTTTCTGATCAAATGCTCAAGGCTCAGCTTTGTTGTGCTAAAACATCTTTTGAGCCTGAGCTGGAAAAATGGTCAAAAACAAAGCATGAAAAGTTCACATTAAACTTTAGGCAATTGTACTTTTTTATGCCACCGTGATTAGTTTTTGCAAAAAACAAAAAAGGGACACATTTGTCTACTTGACTAAGATGTTTCTTTAATTTAAATGTTCCTTGTTACTTTTATGGGGTGATTTCTATTGGACAAAAATGTCACAAAATACACAGCAGCTTTCAGAACTTTCTTTTCCTTGGATAAAAAAAAAACCCTCAATTGAAAATGCTGACATGTTTGCATTCTGTTTTTTAATTGTCTCATTGCTACCTTAACATATTGGTCACCACTAGCTTAAAGCCAGATAATCCCAATTGATCAAAAGGGTTTTACTTTATTGTACCCTTGTTCACTTTATTGCTGGTGGATCGCGGAGCCCATTGAGATCCACGAAAATGGATCTCAATACTTGGTGTATTGGGCACCACTGCTGTAGAGACTAGAGAATGATCCAAAACTACATTTTCATTAAATATCCTCCAAATCTATGAATGGTCTTTTGAGTTTATCCCTTTTCATATTAATCTGGATGTAATTACCACTAATTGGAGTTTATTAGAACAGCTTACCAAGTCATGGTGTTATATTTGCACTTAAAGTCCAATAATTCCTTTGTTCAAAAATGATATTCCATTTCTTATGGGTACCAGCAAGGTGGTTTCCATCTCCTTTCCATAGTCAAACCCTGACATGCATTAAAAGTTAATGTGAATATTCGATTCTCCTATGATTCTAGCAACCACTACATTATAACTGTTAAGATTTTCCTTTTACTGAGTCCTTCATGACCAATTTTTTGTCAAGTGTAGCATATATCACTGCATTGAAGATAATATTTAGTAAATTAATGTATTACATTGTATCTTTTAAGAAATATATTCCACAGACCACCCTTTTTAAAGTGCAGTATTTAATAGAAATGCTCAGGGATGACATTATGCTTCCTCCCTTGTGCTGTTCATCTTGGTAATGCCTTCAAAGCAGCACATGGTGCACTGTCATCTCTTTCAAGTTTTATGCCAAGAGATTTTATGGCAATGAACAGCTTTGCTACTCATGGCATATTATAAAGTCACCATTTCAAAGAGAGTTACATGATTGTCATCTGTGTCTGGTTTGCAGTATCCAAGCCAGGCATCACTCTAAGGATTAGCATCTGTTCACCACAAGTAGATGGAGGGGTTTATGTGTATTATAGCATTTAGGGTGCGTTCATAAACTCAGTCTGAGACCATCCGAGAAATCTATTTGGAGTGCTTCAAAGCATGAATTTTTCTTTAGTTTTCAAACAACCTAAAACGGTTTGAAAATGGAAGTCGTCAGCGAGAACACAAAAACGATGGTTTTCTCAATGATTGAAAACACTTTTGGTAATGTTTTACAAGACCTTCAATCTGACAGAGAGGACGGAAATGTAAGCCGGTCGGTCGTTCGTGGAAAATTTAATACTGATAGTACTATTATTAACTATGATTATGCAGTTCTGCTGTTTAATGGCTTTTTCTTAGACCGTGTGAGGCGTGTGAGTAATAATGGAATGTCCAGACAGTAATTTACGTGCAACCAAAATAAAATTTGTTTTATTAATATTATTTGTTACACGATAAAATAAAACAAAACGAAAAAAGAATGGCGTGAGGGAGGGGGTGCTGGAATAATGATAAAAAGAAGGGTTCGGATACTCCTTAGTCTTCTTCACAATATCCCCGGACATAAAAGGGTGAAAAAACAGAAAAGAAAACATTAATGTGTATTCCGCCCTGTGATAACAAAATAAAACAAGCTAATGCTTCCTCTCTCCCTCCAGCCTATTCACCCCACCTATGCTTTTTAGGACCAACCCTGAAAACAGTAGTACGTTCCCTTTAGTATGCAACGCCCCGCCCCTGTAGTCAGTGGAACACCAATCCCAAACTGACAAGTGTCCTTATAACTCACTTGACTCCAGTGGCTGGAATTTACATACTCGCACTTCCGCCCCTCACCAAGGTGCCGCCCTTCATAAAGATGACTTTCGTCATGGTGATGAGACCTTGGTAAGGGAAGTCCCGAGTTGGTTTGCTGCCTTCTACTGTCGGGAGGCTGAATTACAAACAGAAACCCCTTTGACTCATCACAGACCGATACAACCAATTTTCTTTTACGTGAGTTTTCAGCTCTTAAGTCTCATACTACTGTAATTACTACTGCTGCTTTTCAGTTTGATTTAGCTCCGCCATTTTGAAAGTGAACGCTCTGAGAATCCAGATCTGAAGCTGGACGGCCAGAGTGTGCTAAGAGCGCTCTGAAATTCACCTCCTCGGAGTTTTCGAACTACGCCACAGAGCACTCCAGGAGTTTAGGAATGGTCAGAGTGAGCTCTGACGCTCTGAGATTGAGTTTATGAACGCACCCTTAGTGTTTACCAGGTTGGGAGTCTATGGAGAAAAATTATGTTAATTAAATTATGTTTTTTAATACTTAAGCATTAATGTCTGAGACACCAGCCATTACCTGCTAGATAATTGGTCTCAACAATAGTTGGGTGCCCCGAACTGCGGTGGAAATGTTTGAAATTGTGTTTTTAGGTTATTATTTTGGACTGAATCCCTTAAGTTGCTTGAAATTTACGTCAGCATTCCTGTTAGCTTTTAGAGGGCATTTACCAAAGGATGGTGACCATCCTGTTGTGACCCTGATTGACTAAGGTGATCCATGAAGTTGATAATGTCTTAAAAAGTGTATTGTCTTAAAAGAAATCTAAAACTCATGACCATACCTGCATGAGCATTTAAACATTGGAATGCAGTGCATCATCATATGGTAATATAGAGGTTTCACAGGTTGAACTTCTGGATTTCGACAGATACAGTAGGTGATTTCTGGTTACTATAGATTCTGCAATGGGATAGTCCTTTTAAGGAGATAGAAGGTATGTTCTGGGTCCAGAATTCAGTGCAATGACAAAACCATGATGCCAAAGAAACACTGCAATTATAATTGAACTACGCAGCAGTGGGCATCTCTGTTTCCCAGTGTTCCACAAGTTGCAAGGAAAATAAAGCTGTGATCTGTTTATTTTAGTTGAAGTTACATTCTTTACCAAAATCCAGTAATAAAGAAGGCATTTGCCTGACAATAAATACAGCGTCTAAGATGTTTAACCACTATTATAGAGAGCTCTGGGATTCTTGTGTTTTTTTCTTAATGTCAGCGGACTTTAGATCCCAAGGTGAACCAGTAAAGATGTCTTAATGCTGAGGATTCGTTAACTCATTTTAAGGTCTATGTGGGGGGTATTGCCATTTGTCCAACTTCTTTTTTTATTGAGGTCAACCATGAGCTAGGAGTGCATTTTTAAACATTTGAGCAATGGTGTGAACAGAAGGGGAGGTCTTGAGAATGGGTCAGCTTTTTTTTTTTTTTTTTTTATTAAGATCTTATATAGCGGCCCCACATTATTTTTATATTAGTCTGTTGGGGTAAAATCAGAATTGGTGGATGTCCAGTTGTCCACAGATCCACCACTTCACAGAACAGCATAGTGTAGTTTCAAGATGACAGATTGTTCCATATTTAGAAAGTAAACAGTATGAACTTGTAGCCACTAATCACATCATACAGAGCTTGGAGAGTGCATGGAAAGTCAAGAAAATGCTCTGTTCATTAAACAAAGAAAAAAAATATTTTACTACAATTGACTAACTTTTTAGCTGGGATAAAGCATTTTAAGAAAACCATACATTCACATCAGTATTTAACACTTTTAGGGAACCCCAGTACATTAAAACAGTGAAAATGTCCACATATATAACAATAAACTTTTTTACTTTGACATCTTTTATATTGAGGTATTCCTGGAAAGTTACCTACAAAAAGATGTACTGAGTTTAAGATATACAACACAAACAACACATGTGGTCAGAATGGATTTCCTGTGAAATAGCTCTAAACATATTTTTGACACCTCAGTTTCACAAAGATTTAAGGTACTTGTATATTACCTTGCAGGAACCTGGGTTTTTACCATTTATGATACTGTAAAACTTAAAATAAATGCCCGGCATTTATTTACAATATTTGCCAGTAGCCCCAGCGCCTGGAGACCGGCGACTATTTGAGACTCTGCGTTTATTATATAAGATCACTAACATCTGCAAACACTTCTGATGCAATCATGAAAAATCTGCCTGCACACAACCTTATAGAAACGACAGAAGTAAATTACAACATTCCAGCAACGTCATTAAATGTTGTGTCAGTGGGTAATAACAGTTTGTATTGTAATAATAGTAAAAACAGAAAAATCCACTAAAGACAGCCCTGTAAATATTGGAAGGTAGGCTTGCAGTACAATAAAAAACAAACATGGTTTTAAAATTAATCATCTTTATTAACACATATTTATTGCTCACCCTCAAAATGTGTACGTTGGTAAGCATGGATAATCGGTGAAAAATCAACCAGCAACGAATCTTCATTGCAAAACAACCGCATGAAATAATGTGTTAATACAAAACATAAGTTCATACTGTTGGCCCACAACACACTCAAAAATGTTTCAAACTGTTCAAATCAATAAAATCAATACAAGTACCAGTTTTATCACAAAATCAAAGCAAAAGTGACTAAATAGAAAAATCTTCACAACTGGTTTTAAAACAAATAACATCATAAAAAAAACTGTATGCATTAAGTGTACCTTAAAATAAGTTAAACTTTTAACTTAAGTTTTCTTATCATTCATCCTGAGCCTCAGGGTCTCTTCATCGCTGTTGAAAAACAAATTGGTAATCTCGCTGTACAGTCATGTGTGTATTGACTGGGACATTCAGTATGACGCGCATTATATTATTTTTAGGGCTTCTGATTTTCAGTTTTAACCGATAAAACACGATAACACCCCCGATACAAAAAAAAATGAAATCGGTGGATAGCCAATAAACACCGGAAAAACTGTGGAAATGGCTAATCAATTCACGTTGATTTGACCTTTTTCCCATTAAAAAATAAAACCTACTACAAAAATAATAATAAATACATTTCCCGGTGCTGCTGGGCAATGTCCCGCCTTCCTGACTTGTATCTATCATTGATTCGTTCTGAATACTTTAAACCCGCCCCATTCCTACATTTCTATTGGAGACTCCGCTTGTGAGATTTAAAACGAGATTACAGTCAGGAATGGAAACTTGTTAGCGGGATTTAAAGTAACAGTTAAGATACGGAGGATTTAAAACAGAATTGTGGTGAAATGTGAAAAAATGCCTGCACACAAAAACCCCAGAAGAATGTGCCCGTGACCATTTCGTTGTGGAAGACAGCAAAGGAAAGAAGGTACAAGTGTACAAGTACCGTCGAGTTACTACTATACATATTTTGACAGAAAAAAAAAAACGCTCAATCATTTTGGAAAGTAACCGAAAACACTAATTTCATACAGTATATAAAAAACGAAAGCCCCGAAAAAAACGATTTACATAAAAATCGAAAATAGCTAAAAATAAGCACTGAAAAATACAATTAATAAAACCTGAAAAACAGAATCCCTAATTTTTATTCATAACCCGGCGTTTAAAACAGACCCGGTGTCTATTTACCATATTTCCCAGAAGCCCCGGCGCTTATTAGAGACCGGCGATTATTTGAAGTTTTACGGTATTACATTTGTATGGATGCATTTTTGGGGTATTGCAATTAACTCTAAGGATTCCTAGAACTGAGAAATGACTTTGCACACCAACTAAGGTTGCATTCTGTGATAATAGCTTTTTTGGTATTTATTGACCCCTAAAAAAATGTACGCTGGTAAATGTACACAGTAATTTCAGTTTCTATGCTTTGCCATGCACAAAGGTTTAATTTGCCTTGCTTTGCATTACATATCTGTAATGACATGCTTTCACAACTTCTTTCCACATTTTGCTTAGCTTTTATCATGGTGTACCACGTTATTAATAAATGCATCGCTAGAGTGAGCTAACCCCACACTACAGTATGATTGGATCCCTACATGCCTAGAAGTTGTATCCATTTCAGGTTTTGAGAACTTAGTGTAATCAGACCCCACTTCTTCTCTGTGGTTTATCAAATTGATGTCAGGTTTGTATGACACCAAAACCTCAAATGGCTCAATATACGGCTTATATTTCCACATCATGTTAGTTAATCTATTTAAAAAACGAAATGAAGCACAGTGTTTAATATATTTAATTTATCTAACCACATCAGTAATACTAAAATGGATAGAAATGTAAAAAAAAACCAAAAGCAGTTATGGTCTGTCAATTCCTATTATAAGTAATTTTCATGAAACATGTATAACAATTTAAGAGCTCCAGATTAAAGTTATACCACCCAAAGTACTCAGCAGCCTGAAAGCAGCTGGAGTTACATAGGTTGAAACAAGACATCTTTAAAAGGCATGTCAGGATGTGAGGGGTGGTGACGTCAGGACCAGGAAGGATAACACAAAAGGTAGGAATGCAAGGAATAAACTGTGTTGCTGCGCAGTAAATCCCAAAGTAACAAAATAAAGACTTTCAGAATAAATACAAATAAACAGGTACAAGGGCCAAAGCAAACACAAACACACGAGTACCTTTTCTCGCAGAGCGTGTGTGTGTCGGGAGGGTGTAAGAAATGCAATGCTGTAATTAAAAGCAGATGGAGCATTCCTACGAAAGGAAGAGACAATTCTCAGGACATGTGGTGATTGTTTATTACATATAAGACACACGCTTTTCCTTGAGTTTGAATTGCAGCTCAGCAAAATCACATTAGCATGTAATGCATCACAGTAATCTGATTACATTTTTCGGTAATTTGTAACTAGTGGTAATGTGTGATGGGGAGCCCTGCCCTTATGTATATTTGTGCACTGTTTATTATGATTTATGGTATTATGATTTATTGTGTGTATATATATATATATATATATGACGACAGAAAGCCTATTATTGTTTATTTTTTAGGACCTCTCGTGAGAATGAGTGACTGTCAGCTAGTAATTATTGAATTACCTGACAGTCACACATCTTTAGTAAACTCGTGGAGAATAAGGCCGAGGGCTTAACAAGATAATTAATAGCCATTTGAACCCTTGGCCATAATATAAAAGACCTGCAGCTTTGGCTGCACAGGGGAGGAGAGGTGTTCAGAAGTAGAGAACGGGAGTAAGCGGAGGTACAAAAGCGGAGGTGAAAAATATGCTAAATTAGACCACATTTTAGTTTTTGTTTCTAAATCTAACTTATTATTATTATTATTATTATTATTATTATTATTATTGTTATTATTATTATTAATAAAGTATTTTACTAAGACCAACCTGACAAAAATCTGAATTTGAAGTACATTATTAAACTGGTAAAAGTTTGCATCTTTAAAAAAGCAAACTAAATACTTTTAGAAGAATGGCATTTCTGTGAGTGCTACAAGCTACTTACAACTAGAAATTGACAGTTAATTACTTTTGGTAATTAACATGTAAATTATGTAATTCAGTGGAAATTCAACATGCTTGCTTGCTTTAAAGATGTAGATACTACATTATAGACACAAGTGTCTACATAGAGAAACAGGGAATTTAAAGTAGGTGTTTAATGCCAGACCTGATGTGATTTTTCATCAGGCGACAAGATACTTTCAAAGCATGAGACCATACACACCTGAAGCGACACTGACACGATGTGATCTATAAAACTATTACAAATTGCTACTGACAACACTATGATCAAGACTGGTACATATTCATCAACGTGATGTGGAAATTATGAGAGTCTTCTCTGATGGTAATTCAACATATATGGCAATAAATTATACATACCGGGCTTATCCAATTCCTTCGAAATGGATTCCCATATATTACCTTTCATCTCTGTATCTTTATAATTGCAATGATCTTTGTCTGAAAGCTCTGAATATTTTTCAATGGCAAGTATTATTTTTTCCTCCGTCATTCTGGATGCTGCTTCACCCTGCTGGAGCATGTGCATTGAAGCTGTTCTCTGATTGGTCAATACCCTAGTTGTCACGCAAAGAAACCACAAAAAATAGGATTCAATCCTATTTTTTTCGTTTCACTCCCACATCGCCTGTTGTGTCACCTGTGGTGTGAAATATTGATCAAAAGTACAGGTTCTATTAATTTTGTCGGATCACTGGCCATTTTCACCTGTCGCATTGCCGTCTGGTGTGTAGCGGCCTTAAGGTAGCAAAGCAATCTCCAATATAAATAACTTCACCCCCAGCAGTTTATGAAGATAACCATTAACAATTGAAACCGATGTCTAGGGAATTAGTAGACCAGGGAAAAAGTGGATTGCGCAAGCGCAGTAAGGCAAAAGGAAGAGCGGCTGCGGCTTGATTAAAGGGGAGGTTAACTACATGAATCAACATTTTCTATCTGGTCATTTTATTTACCAGATTGTATGGTAATGTGTTCACACACCACTTTATTTTTTATTTTCGGTATGTAAAATATATGTGCGATGCAAAGTGTTCAGTTATAGTGTAACTGTGTGGAGGCTGTGTGGTCCAGTGGTTAAAGAAAAGGGCTTGTAACCAGGAGGTCCCCGGTTCAAATCCCACCTCAGCCTCTCTCTCATTGTGTGACCCTGTCTGTCTTTCGGGTGAGACGTAGTTGTAAGTCACTCTGCAGGTGATGCATAGTTCACACACCCTAGTCTCTGTAAATTGCCTTGGATAAAGACGTCTGCTAATAATAATAATAACTTATCTCTCTTTATACTAGGCCTAGTGTTAAACACTTGTCAGCTTTTTTCTGCCTGTAAAAATGTCGTCGTTAATCAGATGTAGTTGAGGTGTGATTGCAAAGATTTATTTACTGTATATTAAAAGGTTTTACACGTCAAAATGTTGTCAATCTTGTATGTCATATTCTAATGACATACAATCATACACTATTATTGTAGTATTGCACGGTCTATTGTTATTTTGTCAGTAGGCCTAGCATTAACTATCACAGTTTACAAAAAAGAAACGTTAACAACCTAGTTAAAAAAAAAATACATCAAATATGATAGCTAAATTAGTAAACACATTTCTTTTTTTTGTTTGAATAGGAACAGGCGTTTTGTCATGTAGCCTATGTACCTAGGTTGGAAAATAAAAATGAGTACTGTCTGTAAAAATAAAAGAAAGAACAAAGCGTGTAATAAATAATAATAATATCAGTGATTGCTGTGCATCGTGGCCTACGTTAGTAACCGCAGCATGGAGCTTTAACTTTTTGATAATCGCTTGCATACCTATCTTTACAGTTCTGCTTACACGTTAAATATGTAACAAAAACATCTCGAGTTGCTATAACGTTTGTTAAACAAACAGACATATAAATGACACAAAGTTCAATTTAAATGATTTATTTTTAGTTAATAAATCCGATCAACTTATTCCCTGGGCTCGATCTACTAATTCCCCAGACGTAGTATTAGTAGGCGTAAACCTTGGAACCTCCACTTTTTCCCCAGGACACCGGTACAGACCACCACCATGTGTTTTTCCCAATGTGTAATTCATTAATACAGTACAATAAAATACAGTGAAGGACAACTGGGAGTTTTATTAAGTGTAGAGGCATTTCCATGACAAAAACTGCTATGCCAATCAAGCTAATCAATTTAACAATGAACATAAAACAAAAAATGGCTACATGGCATTTTACATCACAGTAAGAATGATGAATAATGAACTTAAAAGGTGCCAATGTGGTTTTCACATTCTTATAAAGGCATTTTTTCCTTTACCTTTTTATTAAATAAACAAATAAAACAACATATCTGGTCTTGTTAACATCAAAATAAAGCATTCACTGCTGAAAGCTCTTATCAAGAACAAATACATTATTTTTGTTTGTTTACATAAACAAAATGTTAATGTTGAGGTGGACCTTACGCCGTTCTATACTACTTTCCCCCTGTTGCCAACATGTCACCTTTGGAGTGCAAACTAACATATATTCCTGCTTCATTGCCACTAAAGTAATGGATGTTGCATTCCTCCATACTAGTGCTCAAAATGATAGAAACACCTACCAATGTTTGTACCTTGTATTTAGCCAATCACCCCTCCATAATACAACCCCTTGTCCTGTTAATTAAAATCCTCATCTGACATCTCGGAATTCAATTAACAAGACAGGAGGTCTAGCATCCTCTAAACATGCATCCTCTATATTTAGATCCACCACAGTGGTAACCCTAAAGGAACATGATTGTCTGAGGCCTATATATGACCAGCTTCAATATATTAATATTATTCCTTTTGTGACTGTTCTTATGGATTTATAGCACAGGTTTACTCATTCCATCTTACATCTGGGCCCAGTTAGTTACCACACGTGATTATGACTCGCCTAGCAGTTTGCTGCATTCCTTAAAAGCAATGTCATAGATAAAAAATTATCAGTGGTGGAAATTATATCACAAAACAGTTTTCCTTAAAACTGTGTCAAATGAGAAACAGCACAAGATCTGTCAATATCAACTGTGAGTTGTTTGCTTTTTGTTTGAGTCTTGTCAGAGTCTAAAACCCAAGTGGCAAATCATTATAAAAGTATTGAATTAATATGCAAGCCAGTTTTCTGTCAAAAGAGAAGACATATGACCAACGGTACTGATCCATGGCAGCTTTTTGCCCTTGACTGCTGACACATACACCAACAGAAACTCCAGAAGTTCCACACCCGGGCCTAAAGACATATATTTTTTGATGTCATTCATTTTTTTTAATGAAAACTCTAATATTCTTTTTATCTATTCAGATTGAAAAACATAACAGAAACAAACTTCCGAATTTATAAGTATAATCATGCAGTTGATAATATACTTTTTAAGAGATTTTAAATGGATGGCCCTGAAATTAGTTATTTAAAGATATTGAAATTGCATTGCTATAATTTACTGTAGACAACTGTGCTGATCCTGTCGTGGGTTGAATTAAGGGGTTTATTCAATTGATCTAAATGTTGGTGGAGCTAAATACAACCAAACTTTAAATCACTAAATAGGACCCCCGAAACCTTCTCAAATTTGATCTTTCTCAGTGGTGGTGACTTTATTTAGATCTGCCACTGTTGAGATCAAATTAATAAACCTGACATTTTATAGTGTTAAACTTGGAAAACATAATATCAAACCCCACTGAAGATGTTAAAGGATTAGACAGAAGTAGAAGAAAAAGATGGGTAAATGCCATTTTAAAAAAACATCTACTTGAATTTCATGTACAATACTGTAGTGTACTGCTACTATCTTTCATTCATTCAGCATAAGGTTTTGTGGCTCGACTTGTGTACTGCTGCTAGGATTTAAACTCAGACCCAAAGGATAGAAGTCAATAACCATAAAAGAGTCAGCACCTTCTTTCAGCTAAACCCCTCCCTCAGACAAAGCATTCGATTCCTTAGGTTGAGCTGGGAAGCTGGAATAAAAGCAATACCTGACACCATTTGTAGTGTAGCCTCTCAGCATTTTTTTTTTTTTTTTGCCATTAATCTATTAGATGTTTATAATTAATCAGAGTAAAATCAAACACAAAAAAATGTGTTTTATTACTTTCCAAATGTAAAACATCAACCTTTTGTGACAATGCGGTCTATTTCAATGATCTAAGAAGATCTAAAAAACATCATCCCTAAACTTGTCAACCTACTTAATTGACAGAATGGTCAGGCAAAGATTATTATACAGAGTAAAGCTTGAAACAACATTGTACTGACCTCTTACCTTGTTATGATGTTTGCAATTGCCCTGAGTAGATCTGAGTGCCATTAAGGAACTTTCCGTTGTTTTGAAATTGCCATTTGGGATCCAATTTGCTGGAAAGTAATTTGAAGCTTCTTACTGTTCAAAGGGTACATAAGGACCCTTTTATTTTATTGTGTAACATGTTCCCATGTGTTGCTACAACTGTTTACGTAAGGTGTGTGTATTGTTTTATTTATTTATTTTTTTTACATTTTGACCACAAATTGCATTCCCTGCCTCAAGATGGCTTCCCATGTACCTGCATGGACCTCTCAGAACTACATTTCCCATCATCCTCCTGCTCACTGGTAAATCCACCTCAGTTATTCTTCTTCTTCTTCTTCTTCTTCTTCTTCTTCTTCTTCTTCTTCTTCTTATTATTATTATTATTATTATTATTATTATTATTATTTATTTCTTAGCAGATGCCCTTATCCAGGGCGACTTACAATTGTTACAAAATATCACATTATTTTTACATACAATTACCCATTTATACAATTGGGTTTTTACTGGAGCAATCTAGGTAAAGTACCTTGCTCAAGGGTACAACAGGGAATGCATTTAACACAAAAAGTGGTCAAAATGTAAAAAAATTAAATAAAAAAAATTAAACAATATACATACCTTACATAAACAGTTGTAGCAACACATGGGAACATGTAACACAATAAAATAAAAAGGTCCTTATGTACCCTTTAAGCTAAGCTGAGTTCTATCACGCATTCATGTTCTTAACATAATCATTGCAACACAGTACAGTTTAGTGTTAAGAAAGAATGTACTATACTCTGTGGAAAAGAGTCTGTCTTATTCTATAAGATATGTAGCATGACTTGACTTTGGTTTGGCAAATTCAAGTAGGCTTACATTTTAATGAGTTGACATGGACGTCAACATTCTAGACAAGTACCTTTCAATGGAAAAGATATTCTTTAAATTAATCCACAATAACTTAATTTTCCATCTTCTGTGTCCACTAGAGCTGAAACTAGCAAAAGAAAAACAAACAAAAGGGGACTTTAAAAGCAACAAGGCATTAAGGATCAATCATCTCTTTGATTTCAGTTAAAATTATAACAAGCAGCTGACCAAAAAGTGACCACATTTATACTTGACTGGGACAGTTGAAGGGTCCTGCTGTGCCTGGACAGCAGAATCCAGCTGAAACTACATCAGACCACACAGCCAGCCTTCTGGTCTAAACTATTTTAAGATTTCAGTTTTTTTCTCCTGGAGATGATATAACAAAAGTGCCTTGGTCCAGATTCAAGAGAAATATGAATAAGCATTGCTATGTCCGGTTTGCAAAGAAAGGAAGAGCTGAGCATTTCATACAGCTAGTCTCTACAGGTCTTATCCACATATTCAGGCATGGTTTCTTCTCTAGTTGCTAGGCTTCCAATTCATAAACAGTAGGAAACTTGATAAGGGACTCGCAGCGGATCTCTGTTGTTGGCAGGCTTGAGAGTGTGTTTTCTTTTACTAGTGAGGATTAGTTTTTCAGCTGGAAACCCGGCTGGTTCCGAGCATCTGGAAATGCGGACATGTGTTCCCATTTCACATCTCCAGGGTTATGCATACAGCCAAGGAACCAGACACAAATAATAATACCATCAAAAACTAATTGACGCTGTTTTTTTCTAAAGGGCCTCTTTGATTGTTCAAAATCCTTATGTTCTTTTTCTGCCCATAATGGGACTTTGTTCCAGTGAACTTACTCAGTAAGCAAATGAACAAATAAAAATCATGCCCATTATAATGGTCAATGAATTAGTTGATCCAAATGGTGTTCTTTAATTTGAACAGTGTATTTGAATGTACTTTGTACATTTTTAATTCATTGTTCAACTGGACATGCCAGTCTCATTTGGATATTGTTTTGCTGTTTTGTTTTCACTGCAAGAAGCACATTTCTATTTTTTTGCTGTTTTGATTTCACAGCTTGGTTTTATGTCTGGCAGTAAAGTATGACTTACTGTTACAGCCTGCCCATGTGAGCTGATTCTTGTACTGTACATTATACACCCACAAATATCAAGCGATTCAGGTAGTATAGAAGAAGTTCAACATCTTCAATTTATAACGATAGCTCCGTATGATATGTGAGATTAATACCTGTATATATATAAACAAAAAAAACACAGCAGAGCCAGAATCTCATGAGACAGAAAAAAATGCAAGCATTCTGAAATGCCTCACTTATACAGTACCCAACTTCCTGGAAATGTTGTGTAGTGATTTTTTATATAGATTATATATATAATATTTTTTTTGTTGTGAGTTTTTTTACAACACCATTTCCACATTTGTTTTATTTGAAGTGTTTAAAGTTAAATTTCAGTTTTTGTTTGCTTGTTCAGCTACAAAAAGTCACAAGTAAACCTCATGTTATTACTATGAAAATGTGTCCATGGCCACTGTTTATTGTGAAGAAAAGGCAATGGAAAGGAATGAAAAAAAAGGAAATAATAAATAAAATGCGGTGTCAACTTTATGTACTATTTACAAAACAAAACAATGTTTAACTTGAAGTGCTATTTGGCATTTTTTGTTTTGTAGTTAATTCACTGAGGTAAAGTAAGCCCTACACAACTTATTCTTTATTCCTGGGATATTTTTCTATTTTAACGTGTTACATATTGTAACATCTTGCTGTAAAATAAAGGCGCACACACAGGGGCCACACCCTCCTGCCCCTGCTGCTATGCTGTCTCTGATTGCTTTTTAAAAAAAGAACACATTTAAATTATGAGCGAATATCTGAACATGAAAATCCTGTGTTCGTCCCAGCACTAATTATAATAGAAATTACCAATACATATTTTTTTACTTCACCATACAAATCACTCTGCTTACAAACTTGATTGTGGGATCTGAGGATGGCCACTTACCTTGCTGTTGTGAGGAATTAATAGGGTGAGGGAGTATACAGTAACTGGCCATTCTAAATTAGGGTAAAACAATTGAGCACTCAAAACTAAATTGTCTGAAACTGTTGCAGCTGGTTTGACATACCCTGATATCCCGTATCACCTAAGATAACATTAGGCAGTCCAAAATCTGGCAATCAAAAACAGTTTTTAATAAGTCACAGAAACAGCTACAAACCTTAGCTATAAAACAAGTCACACACATATAATTCAATACCATAAATAAAGTGGAAATCACCCATGCAACATCAAGACATTCCATTACTTGAGCCAATACACGACAGCAGTAGCCCACACTCTTTACATTAGCAAGGAATACTGTAAAAGTACAAAAATAATTAAACAAGACACTACCCCAGATATGTTGCTCAAACCCTTTTCAGCAACCAACAATATGAAAGATTGTGAAATTGGCATCTTAGGGGAAAAAATAATTTTAATACTACATTTAGGAAAAGACATAACAAAACAGAATAAATTAATAAGCTGAAAGTCAACCAGGTGCAAAAGCAGGTGGAGAGGATGACGTGCATAAAGGCAGTTTCCCAGGCCAGACAGGGAGAATGGATGAAAGAGAGGCCATTCAGGCCAGATACTGGTAGCTGATTGATTGAACCCAGAACTA
Source organism: Acipenser ruthenus (assembly GCF_902713425.1). NCBI lineage: Eukaryota > Metazoa > Chordata > Actinopteri > Acipenseriformes > Acipenseridae > Acipenser > Acipenser ruthenus. Next base: position 42,890,924 of record NC_081196.1, on the reverse strand, counting down.
GTCAATTCTTAGACGATCCCAATGATTCGGCAGCGACTGCGTGGCTTGGTGACCCATTCTATGCACAAGTCACTGTCTAAAAAAGTGTCCTAACTGGTGTACAGTTAAATGTTTAAAACCATAAAACACTCCCAGGATTAACACTGACCACAGTTTAGAGCAGATCCCATCACATACACATCATCATATGTAGATTAGAAGTTAATACAGGAGTGAGTGTACTGTGACAACTGCTACTGTGTCCAGGTGTAACTTATGCCTTAAACACTGAACAAATAGCAACAGATCAACTACAAAAAAAGTCCACCTCTATGGATCCCAGAGTGGATACCGAGTAGCATTCCTGTCACCTCTCAGTTTACTGTACCACTACGCTATGTTCTGACATAGCGTTTTGCAATTTGAAACTTCAGTTGAGAAGGGGGCATGATGAATTACTTACCCCAGTAGAAGGTGGGCCCCATGGATTAAGGTTCAGATTCCACGGAAATTGTATGTCAGCCAACTACTGTATGCTTGTCTATTGACGGATAAAGGTTACAGCCTTCAAGGGCTGTCAACACTTTAGTGCTAAATAAACAAATGGACCACGGAGGTCTGTACATTTAATCTTCCTGGAACCTATTATTAATTCAGGGATAAATAAAGCACAGCAAGTCATTTTGGAAGGGAAACGGTACTCTCACCTTTCCATTTTGAAACACTCGCAAAGATTAATTGTAATCAAGGAAACACAGTCTTTAAACAATATGACTACTGTAGTCATACTTTTTTTGGGAAGTATTTTCTATTTGGTGGACAGTCAAATAGACAGTCTATTTGGTGGACTCTGACCTGAACAGAAAGTTAAAAAAAAAACCAAAACTTCAATTTAGGCATAAAACAATAAATAACAAAAACAGGGCAGCACGATAGTTGGTTCAAATAAAATATGCCGGAGGAATACTTCCATGAGCTTTTCTTCACCTTTGATTTTCATGACCTCTCACACATGTCTGTCATATAACTGTTTTCATTTTAAGATATTTGACAGAGCCAATGATTTATCCTTCAATGTTAAATCTAGAACACATGTTTTCCTATTATAAATTTGTTGATAGTGTGTGGATGATTATGTAATCTTTTCTTCTTTTTCAGGCATTGAAGGTGGCATTACACTTCCAAACTGAATCTTTGTAAAAGGTAACATTATTACGAAGTAATTATGACTGACACCTGATTAGTTTATGCATATTGAATTCATAATAAGTACATTAAATAATTATATAATACCGTATAATGGAAAATTTTGACTGGTATTAAATTCGGTGGATTTGCTACCTTGGTAGATTTTGATGGTTTTTGAATTGCCGTTTTTCACTTCGCACGTTCACAAAGAAAAATGCCACAGTTTTGTATTTCTACTTTTAATTTAAAAAACATTCAAATACATGTTTACTTAATGAAATCTGTCTTCTAAAACAGTATCTCATTTAATGTAACTCATTATAGCATCTACAATGTCACTGAAGCAACTTGGATAAGAACAAAAAAGGCCTTCTAAAAATGCGTTACAGCATTATCGTTATATAGTCCTTAATTTTAAGATACCAGTAATTGGAAAGGATTAGTAGCCACAGTATACTTTAACGATAGGCATTTGCTAACTCTCGGTTTTAAAATGTAGCTCTGGTTCACTAACATATAACACAGTGGAATAATCACAATATCATTTAGTAATTGTTGGACAGTATTGCCACGTGTGAAAACTTTAACAATAAAGCCGAAAAAAAAATGCTTTCAATTTAAAACTAGTTAATAGACTAGCAAGCACTGGTAAAATTAACTAATTTTTATACGGTGCAGAACTAATTTATTTTAACATATTGTTTAGGGACGCTGCGATACCTGCACAGTGGGTGTCTTAATAGTATTATTATTATTATTATTTCTTAGCAGACGCCCTTATCCAGGTTGACTTACAATTGTTACAAGGTATCACATTATTTTTACATACAATTTCATTATTTTTTACACATTATTATTATTTTTTAATATACAATTACCCATTTATACAGTTGGGTTTTTACTGGAGCAATCTAGGTAAAGTACCTTGCTCAAGGATACAGCAGCGGTGTCCCCCACCTGGGATTGAACCCATGACCCTCCGGTCAAGAGTCCAGAGCCCTAACCACTACTCCACACTGCTGCCCCTACAATGTATCTACAACGAATCGACAATAACAATCCAAAGCAAATTTGTTTTGTTACAGACTAACAAGTCTGGAATAAACTATTTTGTCTGTTACAGTACTTAATTAACCCCTTGTAAAAAAAAAAAGAACACAAAACTGCTTAACATAAAAAAGAACAGTCGTACAGGTACCACAGTAGCAGGAGCAGTTTACACTGCCTCAGAGTTCCTGATCGCATCATAAATTCTAGATTTTCTAAATCCATCCATGGTAAGGCTCTTGCAGCAAATTAAGGTGTTTGGTACGTACATATTTTTTTCACAAGGTATTGATAGGATGACAGATGCTTCTTCGTTTACATGAATTTACTCCATATATGCTGTGTTTTTGTAGCTTTTATGTTAAGGACACTGCAACAGTGGTGAGACGTGTGTGAGTATTCGCTGCTTGATAGACAAGAGAAGGAGGTTGAGGTGGCCCCCAGAGGCATCAGGTTTTATTTACAATCAGAGATGGAAGCCCACGGAGGGTATACGACCAGCATACAAAAGGCAAAAATAAAACACTACAAATAACTATCAACAAAAGTTGCCGTGAACACAGCTAGCGCTACTCCGCTAATAAATGGAGGTCCCGCTTTGGGAGATCTAAATCCCTGAACTAATTCTCATTCACAAATACTTAAACAAACCCTGAGGATTTCAGCAGGATTTCAGTTTTCTTGGTCCGGGTGGCATGGATGATCTTCAATCCTTTGTCTTATGGCCTTACAACAAATGCCCACACAACCCCCCACCCCCCCACCCCCTTCCTACGCAGGGGTCCTGCCTTGTCACAGACACTCATTCCCAGCCGTTCCATACATGGCTTTTTTCCACAAGAGGAATGCTAAGTGGCCAGTTGTCTATATACATTACTGTATATGAGAGAGGCTTCCGGCCTTTGTTAATTTTTGTTAATAGAATTTATATATGTTATTATAATTGTTTTGCTTGCATTTGCAATTCGGTAACACTAAAATATTGGCCACAAATGCATATGAATTTCAATAAAATTGTATAGGATTTCATAGGAGTAGAATCTGAATAACTTATATTTTGTAGACATTTTGTAATGATTTTTTTAGTTCTGAAAAGAACTTTAAAAATAACCACAGATTCATAAATACTGTGATACTTGAAATGTATTTGCTTACGATTGTAAGTTGCCCTGGATAAGGGCGTCTGCTAAGAAATAAATAATAATAATAATAATAATAATAATAATAATAATAATAATAAATAATAAATAATTCAAGTGAAACATCACAGCAACTAATCCTTTGAAGTTCATTTGAATTTGCGGCTGTTATTTTAAGGTGTAACCAACAGTTTGGATTTTCTTAAAAGCTAAATCACAAATAACATATAAAGTTGTAAAGAGCATATTGAAAAATGCCTTTATGATGATAACTTCAGTTCAAGGCTGATGGCTTCGCTCTTCCAACACTCAGTGGATTTGATTGGGTTGGTGCAAACACTGTGAGCATCTTACTTTAACTGTAACCGATTCTAGTTGACCTAATTGGGGAATTATTTTCCAATCCAGATGTTTAGTCAATTAGGGAATAGAAATATAGAAAAATCCTAATGATTACCAGAACTCATGTACTCCATTACAGCTGGTAACAAGTTTTATCCTGAATTTGCATTCATACTCAGTTTATTACCATACATTTGGTATCTGTTTTTGTTTTACACACTGGCTTCACAATACATTTTGTTGCTTCTTATCTATTTTTTTTCTAAAATTTGTGACACACATTCTAGTGTCAGCAGCTGATATGAATAAGTAGAAGTGGGCTGCTCTTTTGTGTTGTTCCTTCAGAAATGTTTCAAAGTGAAGAAAATGTATTAGAAATTAAAAGTTGAACAGTGAAAGGTGTAATAAGGGGTCCTTATTCATAGCACACAGAATATCAATGCATTTTATTTAAAATATACAGTAATTTAACCCATGCCATGAAGAATGTGTGGCAAGCACATTGTAAAACACACTGCTCAGTTACATTCTCCACTATAATTATTGCTGCTTTGGTAGATTGCCACAGTGCTGTGGATGGCCCCTATAATTACATTTCAATATATGCACATCCCACACAGACCCTTTATAGGAAATCTCACAGTGACATCATAGCTTATCACTCCATTTCCTCCAAGCTGCAAAAAAGTCCCCTGTTGCCAATGGTGAGACTTACATCAGTCTCTTAATGTGTTCCTACCCCATCGAAGGTGCAGGATCATCGAAATATTGGTTTAAATAATAATCAAAAAGTTTGTCTGCAACAAACTGTATTGGTTGATTTTGTTATATGATTGGGGATTATCTACATTTTGCTGTTTTAACCAGCAGTCTGTTGCTTTATGGAGATTTGTGGTAATAAGCAAATATTTTGTCATTTTAGTACAGCTCTAGTTCACTAAATGTGTGCTCTGGCTTAGCTTAAATTCAGTGCTTAAATTAAGTTTGAATGCAGGGGAACACTACTGGTCTTGTGAAGCAAAACAGAGCGCTGATTCTCTTTGTTTTACTTCACTTTGATCCTTTGCAGTAAAATTCCAAACTTATGACACTACGTCTTCTTTTTCATATTTTTTTATATACATATAATATAAACCTACAATCCAGTACATTGTAGAAGCTTGATTATATTTCATTTTGCAGTTATACGTGGCACATCTTATATAGTAAATATTTCTTATTTACAGTATTAAGTGATTATTTGGTAAATACTGTGTAATCAATGTAGTCATAAGGTAACTATTTTAGCATGACATAGAAACCAACTTAATAATTGATGAACTACCTTTCCCGGTGCAGTTGGGCAATGTCCCTCCTTCCTGACTTGTATCTATCATTGATTTGTTCTGAATACTTTAAACCCACCCCAACTACTGAGTGGCAGCACATTCCTACATTTCTATTGGAGACTCCGCTTGCGAGATTTATAACGAGATTACAATTAGAAGGCTTGTTCACAGGATTTAAAGGTATATTACAGTTAGATAGTGAGACAGAACTGCAAATTGTGGCGAAATGTAAAAAAATGCCTAGACACACAAAAACGCCGAAATAAAGTGCCCGTGACCATAAGGATTTTGTTGTGGAAGAGAGCAAAGGAAAGAAGGTACAACTTACCTGTGCAAGTACTGTCGAGTTACTATACATATTGTGACAGAAAAAAATGGTCAAGCATTTTGTTAACTAATTGAAAACAATAACTTCATACAGTATATAAAAAGCGAAAGCCCTGAAAAAAAAAAATTAAAATGAAATTAATAGAAACAGAAAAACAGAAGCCCTACTTATAATGTTATTTTTTAATGATATGCTCATCGTGATTACTAAGCAATATGACACTGCATCACTGCATCACTAACAGAAATCCTGTGCATCCATTTAATAATTCTTACAGGTAAAAAGAAAACAATCCTAATATATGAATACACGATCAGTATAATTCACTGTGATTGGCCCATATAGTACAGTATATCATAAATAACAACCTCACAGATGGTGTCAATCATCCTGGTTTTAAATAGAGTGGCCATTACCTTATGGTAAATGGCTGGGTGGTACGTATCCAAATGAAGGTGGAACCCGGATCTGCTTGTTTCTGCACATAAATAATAATGCACAGCATAGTTGAATTGAATAAAAACCATGAAGAAACCAATACAGTATTCACACTATCAACACATGCTGAAACCATGTGATTGGCATTCTCATTTGACAAATAAGGTAACACCTTACCTCAAGTAAAAGGGGGGGTTTCAAAAGGCTGTTATCAGGGTTAATAAAGAAAAATGGTCATGTGTTTTTCGCAAAATACAAAATAGCACAAAATAAAACTAAATGCAACATATAAAACTAAATAAAACGAAGTGCAAATATAAAACTAAATAAAACGAAAAATTATAAAGCAAACATAGAATGACATATTTCAATTGGGAGGTTTATACAAAAAATACTTTAAATAAATACTTGCAGTCATAGTTATCAAGGCTCAGCCATTACCATGGACACGGTCTGAAGGGAAACAGAAGCTCTGACTAGCACTTGTACAGATGTATAATTTGGAGCGAATTGTTTCAGAATTCAAATTGTGATGGAAGAGGTGTTTGTTTCTAAAATGCCTAATCACATAAAACAATTAAACAACACTGCAATGGATGTATGCAGCCGACGGTGACAAAATAATGATGTGCAGATTTTGCAACTGTAGGCTGGAATGGGAGTGGAAAGATACTGTCGTTAAGCATTAGCTGGTTATTCCTTTTGGGGAAAATATGGCTTGCTTGCAAACTTTGCACTGAGCAAAAGCTGTTTTGGTTTTGAATGAATTGTAATGCTTTGCTTAGTGTTTAAATACTGAAAAGCTTGTTTTGTATACTGGAGCCCTGCTTCAGTGCAAAGGGATTGAAATACAATTCCTATCTCTTTTTTTTAATTGGTAGATTGCTGTATGTGCAATTATTATGACAGCCTCCCAATAGTAGGGCACTGTAAATGTATATATTTTTTAATTTCATCTTATTGTATTTTTATAGAGGTCATGGGCAGTATTTACTATAAATAGGCAGTTAATTAAAGAGTGGGGGACTGTATGTTACCATTACAGCTGCTAAGGAGAAATTATGGTAACTAAATTATTTTTCTGTGCAAGGTTTGTTTTTGTCAAAATGTTAAATAAGTGGATAATGTTTAATAAAAAAAATATGTATGTAGTTAAAACATGTTGTATACTATACTATTATTGATATACATATATTTTAGTTGTTTTATTAATGTGTATCTGTTATAAAATGAAATTTGTGAGAAATAAAAAGAATTTCACAGGGCTCTAGTCATGTGACATTTGTAGTTACACTTAATGATTATATTGTTCTAGTTTATAGTATAGTTTACATGTTTTCAGTTCAGTCATGAATTGAAACTCATAGCTCTAATAAACCAATAATTACTTGAATTCCCTGAAACAGCCATTAGTGTTGTTTTTTCTTCAGTCCATCAACACATGCCTCTCAAGTGCTATTTATTTATTTGAATGTATTGCATCAGGAGTATTCTCTTCAGTTGAAACAGCTGGTTCCTAGAGATTCCTATGGGACAACTGGAATAAAATGTAAATTGTATTACGAATCGCACATACATAAGGTGACCATATGGCTCTGTGTTCAGTGGGACAGTTTGGGACAGTTTAGGCTTTTCAAGTCAAAACCCAATGCATTCTGGAACGTTTTACCTGTCTCAGGTACCATTCTTACCTTTAAGAGAAGCAGGACTACACTTACCAGAATGCATTGGGTTGTGATTTGAAAAGCCTGAACTGTCCCGCTGAACACAGAGCATTATGGTCACCTTACACATACGGACTACACTTAATTATAAAAAATATTAACTGCTAAAAGAAAGTGTTTTGTCCTGCAACAGGAGGGAAGGAATCTGAACTGCAAATCTACCTCTCGACCTGGAAGGGCGTTAAGTAAAGTTTGTGGTATGCCTTTTCAGGGTTGGGCTGACTCGATGGCAGGATGGAACTAGAAGTCGGCCATCTTGGTGAAGGGGCTTAGCTGTAAGACTGCTGAACAGCCCCCTTACCCTGATACAGTACTAACACGCGCTGCTTTTGTTATTGTTGTTTTTGTTGGCAGACGAGTAGGAGGTCGGGAGCTGTAGCAACCAAGCCAGCACCAGCACTCAGAGCACCTGCACTGCCACACTACCACACTACCGCTGCCTCTTACAGCACGGAGCACTTTGAACTGTAATTGTTTGTATATTATTATTCAGAACCTTTTTGTTTAGGACTACAATCTCACCGGTTCAACCCCTACTACCATTGCTGTAAGAGGAGTATACTTGTAAATAAAAAAGGACAGTTTATTGGAAATATACCATCATTGTGGACATTCACTCATTCCTCTTTAATTAAACAGTTTGTTCAGTAGTAACAACACACTAGATACTGAAGTAAACAAGTATTTTAACGTACATTCAAAGCAAAATTGCCTGTGTTGATGATTATATGATAAGTGCATTGATTTGGTTATCAAACAAACAAAAAAAAAACACTTACATGTTTTTTGCCCCACCCCAAGTGTAAAACAGCACAGACAATCTGTGTCTATCCACGTTATTCCGCAGCAAACAGATTCCTAGGATCCTGTCTAATAACTAAATAGACACCTAGCATATTCTGCTAGTCTTGTAATATACTTGACTTGTGCTACATTCCATAGTTAAAGTAGTTAAAGTACAGTATGTATTAGGATTGACTGTGAGCTTTAATTTTAAAATAATTATGTAGAGAAGATTATCTAAGAAGTGTGACTGTGTTGAGGAATGTAGCCAGGCAGCCAAGGTGTCAAAGACAAACACATCAAAGCACCCACGCAGTATGAGAAGATTTTAACTGCTGCCAGACAAGGACACAAAAGGATGAATTTAGTGAGCAACTACAGAATCCGGTGCAGGAGTGAAGGATTGGCAGAAGATTATTCTTAGATCTATTTCCAAATGCTTCTCCTTTTCAGAGATTAAAGGGGGAGCATCTGCAGTGAAGATTGAGTCGTTTGAACACCATCTTTGAGAGACTTGAAGAATCCAAAACATCCCTTTAGACATTGAAGAGTCTATTTAGACCTATTTTTGACAGAACTATTAGGAGATGTATTGGAGAGTGAAATGGTTTTAACATCTTCAAGTCTTCTTTCCTGTCACTAACCGCTAGCTGCCTCCCTTATTGACTGAATGCTTTGCAGCCAGTAACATGCTTTGACCCCAAATACACTGCTGAGTTGAAATGCCCTAGAAAGTGAAACAGTAACAGCCTTCCTGAAAGTAAGACAAGCAAACAGAAAACTTATTTAGTGACGTTTCAGATTATTTTTGTTGGTTTAAAAAGAGAAAATTAGATGGTGAAAGAAAGCAAAACTAGTGACTGAAACATATATCCTGTTTATGGACAGCTGCAACAAAAATAACCTCCCTATTACAAGCCATTCATGTGAATCATCACAAAAACACATGATTACAGTATGAGTTACTAACAGGCAGTGAAAAAAGAGTGGATGGAGGAGGGACACCTGTAAATAACAATGAATTAACAGGGAATATTTCCAAAAAACATACACTGCTTTACTGTTAAAATTTGGACTTGGCCCCAGTTAGATGTGAAGTTAGCCCAGTTTAATTTTTAAGTGAGTAAAGTCAGCTGCAGTATATGAATCTCACAGGATTTGAATATCAGACCTTTGTGTGTCACTATGTAACATATTCTGGCAGATACATCTCAGAAGATACCTAATTCAAACTAGTTCAGGCAAAAACCCACGACCCTCCGGTCAAGAGTCCAGAGCCCTAACCACTACTTATAAACATTTGACATGAACCAGACTAATCACAGGGCTTAAAGAAAGATAGATTGAGGGAGCTAAATCTATTTGGCCTAGGACTGAGAAAAAGTAGGAAGGACTTGATTGAAGGTTCTAAAATCTAAAAGGAGTTGATAAAGTTACCCCTTGACAATTTTTAAAACTCAGCACAGAAATCAGAGGACACAGTCAGACATTAAGTAGAAACAGACTTAGGACAGACTCAGGATAGATATTTTTTACACAGAAAGCGGTGTATGTATTGAATGGGTTACTAAGTTGTTGCTACTAGGAACTGGACAAGCATTGATGGGCCAAATGGGCTCCTTTCATTTGTTCTTATGTTCTTATGTGCTGATTCTTTTATATTATGATACAGTGGGCCAAAAAACAAACAAACAAAAACTGTTGATGTTACCACAAAACCTCAAAAAATAAATATTTATTTAAGAGCACCTGCATGTGTCTCAGATGTTTCATTTAGGGAATTCAAATCATAAACATCAAACATATTTGACTCCCTCATTATCAGAACATCAGTCAAATGGTAAGTATCTCATTCGTCATTCGATAAACAACTCGTCCAATGATCTGCTAGAAAAGACATTATATCTCACCTCAATCCATTCGTCTCCACTGTACGTCCAAAGTTCGCCTCCTCCTCCCCAGCCTCCACCTATTTTTCGGCTTTGGCTAAGAGAGAGGGCAGCTTCCCCCCTGCCCATGGCTTCCCTACAGTCAGCCTCTCCGCTATCATCAAGTTTAATTAAGGGCAGGGGTACCTCGAAGGACAAGGCCAAAGGTGTAATGAAACTATGTATAAGGTAGTATTTGTTGTCTAAGCTTTAATAAATATTATTTTCTATCGCATGGCTAGTTCTCAAACTTAACACTTGGGGTAAATGATGTCTTGCTATTTTAAAAGTGTTTTGTTTTTTTTAATTGTGAAATTCAGATGCTGCAAGTTGATCCCAGAGGGGTGCACAGTGTTACAGCAGGGTCAGTCTGAGGCTCAGGATCCCCCTGTCTGCTAAAAAGGTTTTTTTAAAATAGATCTGCTGAATAACCCAGCAGTCTGTCTTCAGACATGACAACATCAGAGGGTTTCTCCTGAAAGCTGAGAGTACTCATCAGGTATATATTATGACCAAATCTTGTATGTCAAAACAGAGAGAGTGGGTGGGGCTGATAGAGTTGAAAGGTTACTTTGTCACATAATTTGAATGGAATGAGAAGTGCTATTAGTCCAAGCATTTAGGACTCTCCAGATCAGCTTAAAGGTAGATACCGAGAAAAAAAATGTATACCTCAATATTAGAGCAAATGAAGAACCACTCAGAATAATAGAAACACCATAAAATATACTCTTCAAAAAAAGAAACGCATAGGTGTTTTGAATGTACTTTTTATAGCATTAGTATGGCAGGTTGCATAGTAAAATAGACAGTTCCAAAGAACCTTAACATGTACAGAAATCATTAAGACATTCAATTAAGTCACTTTCAAAGGTCAAACAAAGTTCAAGGTCAACAGAAATCAGTAACAGGTATGCCCACCATTGGCATCGATGACGGCCTGACATCTCCTGCCCATGGATCGAATCAGAGCCTGGATAACATGCCGGGGAATGGCAACCCACTCTTGCTCAAGAGCCTGTAAAAGTCCTTGTAACATCTGTGGCTTGGGGTGATGTCATCGCACACGTCGATCAAGCTGGTCCCACAAATGCTCAATGGGGTTCAGATATGGTGGTCGAGACGGCCATGGAAGCACTTGAACATTGTTCTGAGTGAGGAAAGCTGTGGTGGCCCGGGCTGTGTGCGGTCGTGCATTGTCATGCTGGAAAATGACGTCACAATGGTTCATGAATAGGATCATATAAGGCCGTATGATCTCATGACAATAGTGCTGAGCTGTCAGGTTACCTTGAACATGAACAAGGTTGGTTCTGCCACTGAGATTGCCACCCACACCGTGACACTCCCACCACCAAATTTGTCAATCTGTCGCACACAGTTGGCCGCAAAATGTTCATGACGTCGCCTGTATACCCAGGCTCTTCCATTTGCACGTCGAAGACCAATCTGGATTAATCACTGAATACCACATTTCTCCATCTTTGTATGGGCCATACTCTGTGATTATGACACCACTGAAGTCGTAGTCTACGATGTTGGAGTAAGAATCACTCCTCTAACTGGCCTTCTTGCTCGGATACCTGCCTCCCGTAGGCAGTTTCTGACAGTCTCGTCGGAAATTCTACGCATTGCTGGTACTGCAGATGTTGTAGAGGTTGCAGCGGTGAACCGGTCACGTAAATGACGTAGCCGTATAAATCTGTCCTGGGCTGCCATCGTCACACGTGGTCTACCAGATCTTGGGCGGTCAAGTGTTATTCCACGTTGCTGGTATTGGTGCCAAATAGTGCTCTGGGAAACATTCAGATGCGTGCTACGGCGGACTGAGATTCGCCAGCTTCCAAATGTCCAATAGCATTATACCGTTGAGCCTTGGTAAGTCTATGCATAACTTCAAATGTATCTACAGCGAACACCAATAAGACATGCAAGCTGAGAACCATCCACTTTTATCGCCACATCTCGTCATGTTGCATGTGTTGTGAATGCATGTGAATATTGCAAGTCTTAAGCAAATGGTGTTAATTTGGGGAATATTCACGTTTTGTCATTTTTGCGTACGCCATGCATTTTCGATCTTGACAATGTGACACTCTTTCAGCAAAACGTGTTTAAATTAAATACAATTCTTAAGAGACTGAAGAAAACATATCTGCTATAGTATTGGGACATATAAAAAGATAATTAAAATTACATTTGAAGTAACTTACTCTGTAACAGTAGCATTGCTAATATGTACTGAGTCACTTCTTGGCACCTGCATTCGAAATTTAATATCAAATTACCATCTGTTTCAAATTTTTGGTTTGATACGGTACTTGGCAGCTAAGTTTTAACATTCCTATATAATTTAATACAAAAACCTCTCAGCTGCCAGAAGTTGTTAATTTAAACCCACAGGAACTCTACATAAAATAATTGAAATGACACTTTCTGCTTTAAAAATAAAACAAGTAAACCAGTTTTAAGTAAATTGTTTTTATTTAAAAAAAAAATCCTATTATTCTAGAAATAATTATTGAAAATATAGCAAAAGCTCAGATATAACCAAGCTATTTGGAGATATTCTTTATTACAAGATATACATGACACCGTATGTTACCCTTATAAACATAGCTATACATTAATCTTTTAAAGACAAATAATTAAAAAAAATAAATAAAAAACAGAACATAAAATGTGGATATTTAAAAGCAAAAGAATCATCTTATACAGTGTCTGTGTTGTGTTTGTATTTAAAGTTTCTAAATAGCACCCCTTGTAATGCACAAAAAAAAACATATCTGTGGTTACCATTTTTAAAAAATTGACATTGATCACCATTGCCAGTATTTTAGTAAGATTAGGGTTAGTAAACACATCGTTATAAATCTATATTATGAGTGGAAGTGCATTGTTTTATAAGCAAATGGTTTAGTCCCTATTTGTGTTTATTCAAATATCTATCTGAAACATTTTGTGGCTCAATTACATTAAATATTGATGACATAGACATTTATATTTTGAATGCGGTGTCTTTGCACTTATATTCAAATACTTATATTGCATAGTTATGTTTTTTTACAGACAGAGTACCCTTCACTGATGCCTTTGTGTGTGTGAGTGTGTCTTAACTTACATACTTTACAGTACTATTGTCATAAGCATGGTACATGTTGTACTATCCACTTTCAGCCAAACCAATGAGTCTGTAGTCATATCTTTATTAACAGTATTTTTGCACTTGACTTGGGCAGTTCTTTGGGCATACATAAAAAACATAAATCACTGAAAAATTAAAATACATGAACATATGTTGCTTTTGAATCACTTCCTATTAGATTTTTAGCAGTGCATTTGTAAAAACCTGTGTCCATCTGGGATGGCTTCTGGATAATTAGTGAACCTTGAGGGTGAAGGTACTTGTTGCCGAAAAGCCGTGCATGAGATGTTACTGTTAGACGTGTTTTGTCTGGCAGCTCCCATGTTATATCTGCCTTAGGAATTCCTATGGCCATGCAGTTTAACTGGATTGCAGCTCCAGGACTGGCATACGTCACAGGCGCTGGCCCATTTGTAATCCGTGGTGGGTACGCTATGACTATCACTGGAACACTCATGACAGAGGTTCCATATTCATTGACTGACTTGCAAGAATAGGTCCCTCTGTCATAGACGGATGCTTGTTGAACAGTAAGAGATCCATTTTGCAGAACTGCATAGCGGCCCACTGTTTGAGGACGGTTAAGAATCATCCCGTTGGGTAATGTCCAGAAAAGTTTGGGTGGGGGACTTCCAACAGCACTACAGTGGAGGAGTAGGTTTTCCCCGTTAATGATGCTTACCAAACCAGTGTATGGGTTATTAATCTCTGTTATTTTACCAATTTCTAATAAGACCGTTCTTTCTGTCTGCCCTGCTTCATTCTTTGCCAAGCAACGATAAGTGCCTGCTTCTGTGACAGAGGGACTGCTGATGTGCAAGGTACCATCCTGTCCGTGGTACACTCTGTATAACTGACTGCCACTAGTAAGCTGTGATCCATTAGGAAGGATCCAGACAATCTCTGGTGTTGGTCTACCCTCTGCAGAGCAATTCATTCTTACAGAGGTACCAACAGTTAATGCCAAAGTCTCATTTAGTGGGTTCTTAAGTACAGGTTTCTCCAAGTTTTCTGTAACATCTAGGTCTATAATAAGCCTGGCCTCCCCTCCTTCATTGCGTGCGATGCAGACCAACAGCACCGAATCCGTTTTTCTTATGGATTTAATGTCAAGGGTACCATTACGATGCACTGTGATCCTGCTTCCATAGTACGGTGCAGGAAGAACAACATTTTCTGGCAAAAGCCACATTACACGGGGAAGCGGCATCCCTTCAGTTTTACAGTCAAATAGTTTGCGTTGCTCCTTGATTGCTGTTTGCTTGACTGTGTTCATTGCATTTCTATGACCATTAATAGATGGCGGAGCAACCTGAACATCCACTCTGATTACTTTTTTATCCTCCCCTGCTGAGTTTTTAGCAAGGCAGGTGTAGTTTCCATTATCAAACCTTTGGGCCTTCTGTATCAGAAGCATACCATCACTGTGTACCTGATACTTATCAGATGAAGTTGGGATGATTCGGTTGGTTGGAGAAAGCCAAACTATCCTGGGGGCAGGTTCTCCTTTTGCATTGCATTTCAATGAAATAGGCTCTCCGTATGGCACGTTTACAACAGAGTATGTTTTATTTTTGATTGTTGGGGAATCAGCCACCACCTTGACATGGACCTTCATTTCATCTTTTCCCATCCGGTTTTCTGCATAGCAGGTATAGTTCCCTTCCTCTCTCATTCCAACTTCATTGAAGTAAAGGGTGCCATTGTTGAAAACCACATATCTTCTGGTGCGTATTCCACTGTCATCTGATTGCATTACGCTGTTGACCATAGTACCATCAGGAAGACCCCAAGTGATGTCAGGGTCGGGCAGCCCTGAAGCTATACAGTCAACTTTCAAATCTCCTCCGTACGTCACCTTCTTGTTGGTTTGTTGTTTGTATTCGATCTTTGCAGGCTTCATCATCACATTTACTTTCAGTAGCACATAATCATCTCCCATTTTGTTTCTGGCAACACACAAGTAGTCTCCTTCATCTTTTTCAGTAACCATCTGAACCACTAACGTTCCATTAATATACACTTTTATTCTGGGATCAAAACTGAAAATAAACCAAAAATAAAAATGATTATAATTCATGCAGCATGTGATTAATGACATGGGTATGTGTCCTGAGCATATGAACACTAACCTTTTTAAAGGTTCAAATCCATACGGAACAACACTGAATGCACTCTAGCCCAACAAAATATGGGCCAGAATTGGGTTGTAATCATTTCCAGATGGTTTTATTAGTAATTACAATCTCTTAAGGATAAACACACATTAACTTTATCAGTGTAGGTTTTCATTTAATTGTTATTTATTTTAAAACATTCTTTATACAATTAAACCCTTATAAAATGTTACTGTGGCATACCATGATAAATGCACAGTAAATGCACTGCATAAGCAAGGGAAACTGCTCAATTACCTTGCAAATAAACTAAGGAAAACTTTTATAAGTGCAATTACTTCATTTTAGCCAGCAATATCACATATGGTAATGTAATTTTAAAAATATATGTGTTTTCTCAATTATGTTACTGTACACTCAGTTCATACTCAGTATAAACAATATAATTGTATGCAAAAATAATGTGATATCTTTTAACAATTGTAAGTCGCCCTGGATAAGGGTGCCTGCTAAGAAATAAATAATAATAATAATAATAATAATAATAATAATAATAATAATAATAATAATAATAATAATAATAATAATAAAGCATACTGATAATTGATTTGTTCATTCCACAACATACTTTTCTTATTCTGCATAAAAACTCAATTAAGATGTCTAAAGCTATATAATTATTTATTGGTTTTGCATTGAAATGTGTCTGAAGGCACAACACTATAGAGAAACGTTCAACGTTGTGTTGGTAAGCACTTATTAGATAAGAGTCATGCTATGCCAGTGTGAAACTGTGGGACAGACGAATGATAAAACATTAATGATTAAATATTTCCTCAGCAAAGGACACTCCTTTGCATAGATTGCACAGGGGAGTTAAATACCTGCAGACCAACTTGGAGGATAGAGCTTTAGAGTTGTACTTTCAGCTGAAAATGTCTTAGAAATGCAAAGTTGAACTAAATAACAAAATGGATGCCAGTGAAAACAGCAGTAAACTAGCTTTTAAAGGTTAAGATACTACACTTTAAATAATACATATTTAGTTATGGTACATAAAAATGAATACTGTCAATTAAAATATGTATATACTAAACATACAGTTTAAGTATTTTATTCTGTGCAGTATGTAAGGGTTAACACACGACAGGGCGTGGGTCGTGTTGCATTAACATACTGTGGTTGGGTTGGAGGCATAATAATATTTTATCCCAGCCGGGATCAAAATTATTAATTGTAGCCCTGTCCAGCTACTTACCTCAAATGCCGGAAGCTAGTTAAAATGAGAGTACACGCAGCCGAGAACATGTTAGACCCGGGGGAAGGGCGAAATTTAGTTGCAGGCTTTGTAATGCACTAGGTCGCGACGGGGGATAACTAGCCAAAACGGCTACAATAACATTAAAACACGGCTAAAAACTTAGCGACTGTAAATATATATATATTGCTTTTAGCAAAAATGATTGAGAAAAATAAGTAATAAAGCACAACAGAGTAGTAATAAGAAACTATACTCAGGCTCTCTGTTGCGAGTTTAATATGTTGTGTATTGATAATTTATGAATCGAACTGTAATTAGACAAAAATAGGTTCTGCCACGCATTAAACTATATTGATGCACGATTTAAAACCCCTCGGCAGCCAATCAGCATGCAGCATCCGAACATTCAGTTTTATAAAGATAAATATAGCTTACCTGTATTGTGTATCAACAAGTTTCTTTGAAGGCACTCTCCATATTATTCTTGGACCTGGATCACCTGAAGCAGAGCAGTCCAGTCTCAGCGCACCGCCATAAGTGACATCTGTTCTCTGAGGCGATGTTGCTGTAATTTTAGCAGTGGTCGTTTTCTTCTTTACCGTCACGCTTGCTGTCCTTCTGGAAGCCCCTAATGCGTTGCTTGCCATGCATTCATAATTCCCACTGTCTTTTGAGGATAAGTTGCGTATGTACAGGGTTCCATTGGGGAAAACAAACAAGTTGCCATTCACAAACTGAGACGGTCGGACCTGTGTTCCATCGAAGAGGATCCATCGAATGTTAGGCACAGGAGCAGCTTTGGCAGTGCAGTGAATGTAAACAGTCTGTCCTTCTGCAACGGTAAAGTTCTCACTCCTTTGTTGCTGAATCATAGGAGGCAATGCTGCAACATGAAGCCTGACAGATAGACTGTCTGCCCCAGCTGCGTTACTTGCTATACATTTGTAAATTCCTCTGTCTGGAAAATTAGTGGATGTGACACTTAAAGTTCCATTTTCAAACAGCATTATTCGACTGCCAGTTTGGGTGGCTGCACGCATGATTGTTCTGTCTGGTAATATCCATGATATCTGAGGGGCTGGCAGTCCTTGTGCCCTGCACTCCATGTTTGCACTGTCTCCAAGATAAACCGTAACATCTTGATAGCGGGATACAAGCATTCTTGGCTGCTGAGCTAAAACAATTAATGTAACTATCATTTTATCCACACCGTATTGGTTTTGTGCAGTGCAAAGGTACTGTCCACGGTCCTGAAGTTGAGCATTTTGAATCACAAAAGTCCCATTTTTCAGTACTTCAAATCTTTGGATCTTTCTGTTAATTGCAATCACAGCTCCTACAAAAATAACAACATTATATTGCATATTTTAAACTATTGTGCCATAAGCATTCACAAGAAAGAAGCAACCTTCATAATTTGTCACATTTCCTAATCTTAACTATATAATGAACAAGCTGACAACAACTAAATTATGTTGTTAATCCCAACCTGTTAAATCCTGGTTGCCTATTCAGGTTTCGAGTACAGTGCAACAGAAAAGAATGGTTGAAAAGCATGACATTATTATCTTTTTTGAAGGGAATATTGTCAACTATCAATTGACATAGAAATTTAATTTCAAGCCAGATGAAAGAAAAAAAGGAATTGACACTCATCCATTGAAAATAAAACTTGTAAATGACATAATAATAATAATAATAATAATAATAATAATAATAATAATAATAATAATAATAATAATAATAATTGTGCTTACCAGTAGATACTTTAGTCCATGTAAGGAAAGGTTTGGGTTCTCCCACAGTATCGCATGAGAGCACAGCATCCATTTCAGCTTGAACGGACACTGTATGCAGGTTGTTCGTAATTTTAGGTCTTCCTCGATAGACTCTTACATTGGGTGAAGGATGTGGTATGCTTAAGCCATTTTGAATAGGTGTTTCTACTTTTGGAATGAATGGGGCAATTGGGAGCCTGTGATTATAGACACCATTCCAGTGTGGGCGAGTGGTAGTTGTAATGAGTGATGTTGTTCTTGTTATTGGTGGGATTCTGGTGCTACTTGCCACTGTCGTAGTGGTTTTCCTTACTGCTAAAAGTGAAGCACTAGTAGCAGGTCTAGGTGTTGAGACTGTTGATGCTCTGACTGGAACTGTACTTGGTTCTTTAGATTGTGTTGTGGCAGTAGTAGCAGGTCTAGGTGTTGAGACTGTTGATGCTCTGACTGGAACTGTACTTGGTTCTTTAGATTGTGTTGTGGCAGTAGTAGCAGGTCTAGGTGTTGAGACTGTTGATGCTCTGACTGGAACTGTACTTGGTTCTTTAGATTGTGTTGTGGCAGTAGTAGCAGGTCTAGGTGTTGAGACTGTTGATGCTCTGACTGGAACTGTACTTGGTTCTTCAGCTTGTGTTGTGGCAGTAGTAGCAGGTCTAGGTGTTGAGACTGCTGATGCTCTGACTGGAACTGTACTTGGTTCTTCAGCTTGTGTTGTGGCAGTAGTAGCAGGTCTAGGTGTTGAGACTGCTGATGCTCTGACTGGAACTGTACTTGGTTCTTCAGCTTGTGTTGTGGCAGTAGTAGCAGGTGGTTTGGTCCTAGTGGGTGTCTTGGACAGGTTTGGTTTCTGTACCAAGTAAGGATTTTTTCCATTCTGATAATATGGGTACCTTTGATTTATGCTTGGCAGTCTAACACCAGTACCTTGCCTGTCAGGGATGTAATTTGATCCAAAGTTTCTTGAGCCTGCTATAGGTCCAGTTTGTATCCTGTTTGAATGTCTATTTGGGAAAGGTAGACGTGGTCTGTATGGCGGAGAAGCTGAAGTTGTTGCTGGTCTTCTTGTTGGCATGGTAATGGAGACGTAATTTCTCCTTGGTGGTGGGGCCTGTCCTGCAAATGCTATCATTTCTGGTTTGCTGGTGAAAGATGTATTTATTTTAGGATTCTGAGGCCAGGATCTGGTAAATGGAATGGGAGGTCTTGCTGTTACTTTAACAGCAATATGTTTCGTAAGAACAAAACCTTGTTTAGAGCTAGTGAATATACTGGGTTTATTAGCTGTTAATAGAAGGCTGTTATTGAATCCTTCTCCATGTGTTTTTTGTATCTCTTTATTTTTCACATGTGCATTTATATTAGACGTATTTGGTTTTGCATGGGATTTAGGGGTCTGATCAACCTGTATGGTTGTAATTTTCGAATAATGTTCGCTAGTATTGCTGGGAGCTGGTGGGGAGGAAGGTTGGATTGGCAGCACTCCTATAGTATATTTTTGTTTGGTAGGCTCATCTTTTGCAGGTGTGACAGTGTGATTTGTAGTCTGACCAGGATAAACTAATTTTGGAATGATTTTATGCTGTTTTTCCTTATCTGGAAGCCACCTCTTAGGATTCTGAATAGTTCCCGGGTTAGGTGTTGTAGTAATAATTCGGTCAAGAGCTTTTGTTGTGGTAACACCAAAGTTTATAAAGTCTGTTGGATTGATTGCCAGTGAACTTCCTACATATGGTGTAGATGTAGGAACAGCTTCTGTAGCAACTTGGATTTTAATAGTTTTTTCAGGTCCCCTTCCTGAGATGGTTGACCCAAAAGTCCTTGAAACTACAGGTGTAACAAATGTACTACTTGTGGAACTCTGTGTAGCTGGAGAGTTTGATTTGACCGTCAGATTGTTAACAGGAGGATTTGTACTTCTGATAAAGCTATTCGAAATGACACCAGGCCTACCTTCAGAGTCTGTGTTCACTATCTGAACAACAGTATCTGTAGATGTCTGATTTGGTGACATATACACAGTAGAGGTAGTTGTTGGTTTCGTATTATATGATGTCTTTGGAAGTTGTCTTTCTAATTCAGATTCTCTGATATCTGATTTGACGTTTGTAGACTGCATCATCACTGATGTTTGTGAAGTAGTAAGAGCTATAACTGATA
Source organism: Acipenser ruthenus (assembly GCF_902713425.1). Lineage (NCBI taxonomy): Eukaryota > Metazoa > Chordata > Actinopteri > Acipenseriformes > Acipenseridae > Acipenser > Acipenser ruthenus. The sequence goes on along the minus strand of NC_081196.1, from coordinate 42,870,242 downwards.
AAGATGTTCTCTCTGTTTTCATCGTAGTTGTAGGTCTATGTGGAATAACTTGGCCTGTTCTTGGTCTGTATCTTCTTCTGTTACCAAGCCTCCTCCTTGAATATGGCCTCTGACGAGAATGTGATGCGGTTGAATTATCCTGGGTTGTCTCTGTTGTAGTGCTAGCTGCTGTGCTTTTGATAATTTCAGGAGACAAATGCGTGTTTATTGCATTTACTGGGTTTCTTGATTCATATGTACTATGATGTTTTTGTTCATTCTTTTGCTTTGATATATTTTCTGTAGTGGATGTTCTGCTAAATAGACTGGGTGCTTCAGTAATAATAACGTCACCAAATGATGGTGTAAAACTGACTGCGTTAAATATGTCTTGGATTCCTTCTTCATTTAATTTTGAATCTGTAGTAGAAAAAGTAGTTTGCTTTGATGACCTTTCAGGCTCTGTTGTGCTTACAGAAACTAATGAAGTGCTTGAAACAATAAAAACAGTATTTTTTTCCAATGTGTCAATGTGGTTTTGTTGTATATCCATAATGTGCATGGCAGTGGCCATTGATGTTTTTGGATCTTGTTCATTTACATAATTTTCCTGGAAAGATTCTACAAAGTCTTTTGTTTCCTGTGGGATAGAGGTTGACTGTAAAATTGGAGAATTGGTTGTACTCACGATATTCAAGTCTATGTAAGTTTGGGGAGCAGAGATTTGGTAAGTGTGGTCAATCTCCTTATTTGAATATGTGGGTTCTGCAGCCAAGCGACTGTTATCTTGACTAAATCTACTTTCTGGCGTGGTTACTGGAAAAAGTTCCTCGTCTTCAAAATTGGTCTCATCTGTGGATAATTTTTCTGTGTTATCTGAGGACTCATGTTCCTTTGTATTCAAATGTTTAGATGCTGAGGACTTAATTTTCTTAACATTTTTGGTTGATGATGTTCTAGAAACTACACCATCATCTGATGATGGTGATGTTGTTGTTTTTGCAGCAGTTCTTTCACGTATCTTCGCCAAAATGTCCGCCCAGTGTTGCGGATCAATTTTATTATTTGACACGTTAACTCTTCTCCTTGCGTCAAATGTCCGTTGACCTTCTGGCACAGCGCTTCCTTTTGGTTTTAATCTGCTTTTTATCCTCAATCTTCTTCCAGAATTTCTATTTCGATACCCAGGTGTTTTATTTTGATTACCTCCACTTTCACTCCTTGTGTCACTGTTGCTGGATAACCTTTCATGTTGGGGTTGCTGAAAGTTCGAATCTCCAGACGCCTCTTCATCCTCATTCACTCTTACTCTAATTTTTGTGGATACCCCTGAAACAGACTGTGGTTTCATGGAAATCCTTTTGGACGGGGGTGATGCTCTCTTCCTTATAACTGTTATCTTGGTTGCAAATGTATCTACCCCATGCTGATTTACAGCTACGCACCTGTAATATCCACTGTCACTGATCTGGCTCTGCTGAATGAATAGTGTGCCATTTTGAAACACATAACCTCTAGTCGTGTTTGAATAAACATTTACAATAGTATTGTTTGGAAGAATCCAATCAAGTTGTGCATCGGGTATAGCAGAAGCATTGCATGGCAGAGCAATAGGCTCGCCAGTATATTTAGTTAGGGAACTCCCTTCTCCTGCAAAAGCCTGAACTGTTGCCCCCTGCACTGACACCCGGAAAGCCATTATATCTAGATCGCCCTTGACTTGTGCAATGCAGTAATACACACCAGAGTTTGAATGGTCCACTGCTTTAATGATTAGTTTACCACTGGTAGAAATAGAAATTCTGTTATCTCTGCTATTGTGTGGAGCCTGCACTTTAGTGCCATCTGGTAACATCCACTGTATCGAAGGATCCCCTGAGCTCAGGACGTTACAGTTCAGCTGACATAATGTCCCAGCAACTACACTCACAACTGTTTTTGTCTCTTCTTTCGATTCTATCATGACCCATTTGCTTCTCTGTCGCCTTGTAATTTCTGTATCTAGAGTTTGTGAAAAGCGAGTAATAAAAGCTAGCTTTACATTCTTTGTGGTTGACTGCTTTCTGTTTAACTGTATGTTGACAGATGATTGCATCAGCCAGGAAGGCTGGGCTAAGATATTTGCTTTCACACCTGTAAAATAGTATGCATCCTTTTCAATATCTTGCTTATATCTGAAGCTTAAATGTGGTTCTTTGCTCAGCATAATTTCTTTCTCTAAGTGAACAGGTACTTCGCTGTAGTACGCGATAAGCTTCCATAATTTTTCATACCTTTCACGATCTATCGAGCATTCCACATCAAGTGAAAGAGTCATATTAATAGCGATCTGCTGTGGATTAATGTGGTCCCATTTAATTTTGGTAGAATCGCTTGGGGAGTTGATTCGGCAGTTCAAGTCTACTTTGTTCCCATGCTCATCTGTCATATTCAGTGTAACATTTCCAAATGGTTCCTGATATTCTTCCATAGACATTAGTTCACTTTCGTTGTCTTCCCCTGGTGAGCTGGTGCTGTGCTTTAGTGGTGACTGAATAGTTGGCCTAGTGCAAGAAACATCATCTAGCTGCATGATCTCTTTCTTTGTTAGCTGCTTGGGTTTGGAGCACATTGGGCACATCTGCCCTCCTTCATAGGCTTTATCCTTTTTGCACTTTAAAACACCTGTAAAGACAAATGAAAATTAAGAATATGTGTTGTACCTATTAAAAACCTGCCATAATATTGCTATACGTCATTTATTATTAATTGCCTGCAAGAAATTTCTGCAACAATTGTGAAAATAATTGCTTAAACAAACTTCTATGCATTTCTGTTCTTGTGGCAAAACTTCATACAATCTTTAAGATACCAAGTCTTGTACTTGTTACAGGGAGAGCCCTGTTGCTGGTCCTTGCGCAAATGTGTGCAGCTGGGACATGGAACCAGAAACTCGTTGCTAGGCAACTAATTGAGCAGGTTAGCTCATCCAGCACTGAGCTGATTGGGAGGTTCTGCTGGGGGGCATGCCCGGGGAGGCTGCACACAGCTCAAAGGGCGTCTGCGCCACAACTCGAAGCGACTGCACCACCATGCTACACAGAAGGGCACTTTGTTGACATCGAGGAGGACAGAGTCCGCTCCACAGGATTAACTACTACAGAACACTTCAACTGCAAGACGGTGAAGGCTCGGCTCAGCCAGGACCGTCGCAATGACCCAGAGTTGCTGGGAGGCCGGGACTTTGGGAGCAACAGCAGTAGGTTAGTTTAGGGGATGTTGATCCCAAACAGTATAGAGAGGGTTTCGTAATGTAGTAGGTTCCTGGAGCGGGACGTCTCTTTTAATGAGGCTAGTGATCGCCTTGTGTGGCAATCTTTTATTTTTAGCTTTGTTTTATATTGCTTTCTTTATTAAATCTGACATTGCTGGTACCCTAGTGTCAGCACTTGTGTTGAGTTAAATCTGTGCACCTGTGTGGCGTGTCAGTCCCCAATGATCTGTGTCTGACACACACGTAACACTTCCCCGTTACAGTACTATGGAATGTAGTTGTAAAAATTTGATTTGGGACCAAATAAAGTAATGAAGTTTCCTGAGCCATGTGATTATGTGATTTTATATAATGCTCTAGGTTGTTTCAGCCAATCAGAGCACAGCTCAACTTGCCATGCAGCTTAAGATATGGTTGAGGGTATACTGAATGAAACTTGCATCATACAGTACTTGGACCAGTCGCTGCTGAGCTCACAACAGATTCTAATACCAAAACCACCGTAAACTGTAATATCTGAAGCATGCATAAAAAATTAAGAAAGCAGCACCTGCTTATAGGAATGATTACACTTGGCTAGCACAAGTTAACTAATGCCGACTGAGTGTAAAAAACATATATCATAGATATATTTATGTACCTCCTGTGTTTTTATTCCAGTTCAGAAGCCAATTCAATCTGCAGTCACATGTCCATGGATTTCCATGAAGATAGACATTCTCCAGTAGGGGCAGAGTTCTGAACATCTCACTGGGTAGTGTCCTAATGGCATTATCAGACAAATAGAGGTGCCTTACTGTCGACATTTTAAAATACTGCAGGAATGAAAATGTTGCAAAGGTATTGGGGTGAAGCTGCTGGAGGAGGTTCCCTTCAAGGTGGACCAGCCGCAAGGAGGTCATCCCGCTAAATGCATCAGGGTGAATAAATTCAATCTTGTTGTTGTCCACATGCAGTCTCATCAAACTTGATAGTCCCTGAAAGGTTTGTCCAGTTATAACTTTTACTTTGTTATAACTCATCTTGAGCACCTAAAGAAAAGCGAAAGAGAGAGAGACCTTTGTTACAGCAACACTACAAAAAGATTGCATGATCTACAGCTGTGACATAATACATTAAAATGTTGTCTTTATTGTCAAATTATTCTAAAGCAGATTAAAATGTGTGCCTCGAATTTACAGTACATCATCAAATACTAACACTGTTTATTAATTGCTAAGAAACATTGCCAGAGCAATCCACTTTACCATGAGACAGTATCAGAATGGTGTGACCACTGTATATGCATTATGTGTAACAGAACCTTGTCATACCTGGAATTATTTTAACAGAAAATACATCTTACACGAAAATCATCAAACAATATGCTTATTTTTCCAGCATAAATCACTAAACTATCACATAAATTAAGTTTTACCTGTAATGATATCAGATCTTTAAAGACTGCATTAGGTATATTGTGTATGTCATTTCCATGAATCATGAGCAGTTCCAATTTTCTGAGTCCAGCAAGGGAGCTTTCGGTTATTGAATTTATAGTGTTAAACCTTAAAAAAAGAAAGAAGGAATGGGTATTCACAGGTATTACATTTACTACTAAACGAATGAGGCATGCTGTAAATTGCATTTGCGCATGTATTACTTCTATTAGGCTTCAACAGGGTGCTGAGCACAACCTTTGCACATTGAAAACTCACACATTATTCAAGACTGATATCAACTGTAAAGACTACCAATTCAATAAGGTATGTTTTTCTTGGCCCTTTTTATCCTGGATACCCCTACAGTTTGCTGTTGTTGACATATTTTAATACATCTCTATTGTACCCCAGATAAAACACCAACCACACGTTTGGCTGGAGTTGAACAACCCAAGGGAAATCGGAAAATACTCAAAAAGTAAGGCCTGCTACAAATAATACCATGTAATACAAACCCGTTTATTTAGCACATGTGCTTGACTGGAAGTAGTTGGCCTGTTTCCCCCTGGGCTTCCTTTGGAAACTAGGTGAATTACATCTGATAGAAGCTATCCTGGAGTGCACAGTTTAAATGCATAATTTAATAAATGCCACTGTATTCTTTAAAATGTTAAGAATCCAGGGCCAGAGTGCATTTTAGCAAAAAAGAAAAAAAAAATACAAACCCTAAATTGATTCTTTCTACATGTTTGGGAATTCTGGCAGGCACTTGTATCAAAGATCTGAAAGTGCAGTGCACTTCAGTGGGAAGATAACAGGCACAAGGATGAGGACAGGATACCACTGCTTCTGGCAGCCCTAATGCCACAATCAGCACCAAGGAGAGTGTGTGAAGATATGCCATCTTGAAGATTTCTTGAAGAGATTTTTTTCCTTCCACAAGCTGAAGTCACTGTAAGAAAAAAAGTACCTGTGTTAACTTAAAGTTGCAAAAATTGAGTAGTCCTAAAAGTTCAATAAGATAGAATTGGGTCAGCACTGCTTTTTTTCTGAGCATTGGGGGGGAGGGGTAGGGGGGCAGTCTCAATTGTGTCTTGCTTAAAAATTACATTTTCTAACCCTGACCTGAAAACCCTTTGCCTTTCAATCCTGGCCTCTCCACAGCATATACTGCCAATTGTGCAACACAGTGTGGTGGTTTTGTGATGTGGACTGAACTTAAATTGAACCCAAGGCACTAGAGGTGAAGGCCTGCAGTGTTAACTAGCCCCCTAGGAAACAGTCTTTTGTAAAGAAAAATAAAACATGGAATGGCAGGCATACTTATTTGAATTGAGCCACTCCATGTCCCAACAGTCATGAAGTTCTTTAAAAAACATGGGTGAAAATATTAATTCAAATAATATTGCAAGTGCTACAGAGTTCAAACAAAATTAGAAATCAGAAAGGATATCTGAACGTCCCTGTGAAAGTTCAGTCCTGTGGAATTGACAATGCCAGTCTGGAATATGTTATTGCATTCTTAGAAGAATCTGAACAATGAAAGTTTGTATTTATTTCAGGAACTGCCTCTCATCTCAGTTTATGCTTTGCTTTTGTGTTTCAATAAGTGAAATAGTCAAAAGATTACATCCTAAAACAAAATTCCAATACACTTGTTGTCAGGTGGCAAAAATTGGCTCAAAAACACTTTTAAAAAAAGGGAATTTTCATTAAAAAGGAAACGTTTCTTACAGTACCTCTCCCCAGCGTAAGCCATCAACATAAGACCGCTGGCAAGCCAAAGACTTTTTGATGTTCAAACCACTATATTAGGATAGACTCATCACTACAAAGAAATCTTGGGCTTGCCTTTATTTGACCTGATTTGATGACTTTTCAGTTTAATGAACAGAATTGAATGGCTCTGTGGAATGTTCATGGTTTCTAAATGTATACCATATTTCTGCTGGCCTGCCAATAAGACAGTGAAAAAAACTTAGATTTTGTGTTATTTAAAATCTATCATGGAAGAGCGTGACTTCAAGTTTTTACTGAAATGCAGAACACATTACTGAGCAAAACATCAGGTACCTATTTGGCAGCACTTTATCAATAATTCTCTAAAACAGAAATTATGGTGGGAGAATGGTGGAAATAGAGACTAAATGCCTCATTCTCTCCAGTGCAGACTTTAAGTAAAATACAGGGGGGGGGGGGGAAATATTCTTAAACACAAATTCCTAAAAAAAAAAAAGTTGTCATCCTTTCCTTAAAACTGTAAAAAGCTGTTAGGCGTCACCATCTGTGAAAACTTCATATTAAAAAATCAAGCTCAAACAGACAGTGATGATTAATCCTCAGAAATGAACATTGCTTCACTTGCCTCTAAAGTCTATTTGTGTGCTGCAAATGTTTATTTCCTTTGACACTAATGCTGTTATTACCTCCAGCATGTACTATACCAACAAACCCGGTGTCACGCCAGTCCTCATTTCAACCACTGAATCTAAGCAATGCTACCAAGTTACTAAACTCTGGAGGTGAGGCAAGACAGGGAAGTCTGCCTGGAGTCACTGGTGCTCAATGAGGCGAACCTGTGGGAGCTCAAGGGCCAACGCAGAGTTCCTGTGGGTCGGTACACACATTTTTCTTGCCTATTGCTGATACTGACACACTTGAAAGTTTCCTTATAAACACAAAGACAGATTACTCAGTTGACACTAATATGCCATTCATTACCTGTTGAGGTATGCCATTTAAAGTATGAATATGTTTGAGTTCAAATAACTTTAGTTTCCCCAAGCCTTTTTACTTTTTTTTTTTTTTTTTACACAATTGAACCGAACATATAAAACAGTATATGGATTTTTAAATGTAACTGTCTGAATAGTTTTGGTGCTAGGGGATTTTAAATATAATGTAGAATACTAGTTTAACATAATTATATCTGTTGCTAGTCTTAGAATACATTTCAAATATATATATATATATATAAAAGTTTATATATATATGTATTAAAAACAAATCTTAAAAAAGAGGATACAAAGAAAGAATTATAGAGATGGAGTTAAGAAAAGTGGATAAACTAAAAAGAGATGATCTACTAGATTATAAAAATAGAGATAAAAAGGTCAAAAGAGTCCCATTAATAATGACTTACTCTAAACTTTTGCCCAATATTTCTAAAATAGTTTGGAAACACTTGCAGATTCTACATAATTCAGAAAAATTTAAAAAAGTATTTCTTAAGGCCCCAGTTGTAGTAGATGTAAAGTGTGTAAATACATAGACAAAAGTAAAAATATAATTAAACATAAGAACACCACATATCCACTAAAAACTAATACCTACTGTAAAAATAGGAATGTTGTTTATGGAATAGCCTGTGAAAAATGTGATGAAATCAAATATGTTGGAGAGACTGGAACTACTTTATATAAAAGAATTCAGAACCACCTTTCATTAATTAGAAATAAAAAAAATGAATGAACCAATAGTACAGCACTTCACCAGTCAGGGACATGACATAAATGATGTAAAGTTTGTAGTATTAGAACAGCTCAAATTAGACAATGCGACATATAGAAGAATAAAAGAAAGTAAATAGATAAATAGACTGAACACAATTATGTCAGCGGGACACAACAGAAAAGAATGAACTAATTAACTTCAATAAATATATAACATTTAAATAAATAAACAAAATTCATTCAAAAGTTGTGCATGCTGATGCGCTGGGGAGGCCAAATCTAGACTGATCCTCAGAGCCAGCATTGCATGATATAATAAAAATATAAGTTTATATAAAGTAATGTTAATTAGAATTAATACAGATTCAAAGATAGAAGTAAAAATGATGTCACAATATATAGAACACACCATTACATCATGTAAGAATAAATCATGGATTTGAATGTAAATAATAACAAGTAGTTGTCATGCCGTCAAAAACCTATAAATACCTCCAATGTTTTGATTCAAACACAGGCTCCCTTGAGAAAGATATGTACAACATATCGAAACGCTGAGCTTAGGTGTACTTTTATCTATCTAGTTATATGCATTGTGGTTTATACTTACGGTTTATCAATCATAGTCCCGTAGCCAATTAGATTTCGCTAAAGCTCTACGTAGGATAATGACTGGAATCCAAAATTCAGGATCCAGTGAAAATATGGATGAGCAGTCTGACACAGTACTGCTTGCTCAGTTAACAGGTCTATAAACCACATAAACATCAACTGGTGTTCGCTTGGATATTTAGTACAGTGTAAAATGCGCTTTCAAGTTCCCGCACCACGCTCAAGTCACCATTCTTCATTAGTTTTCTTATTCAGATGCTTCTTATTAGGGTACACACATTTGAAATCCTGTTGATTTTGCTGCCACTGGAGAATGTGTTTGCGTGTGTGCTTGAGTTGACAGTATGTATGATCTAACACTATTTTAATCAATAACATGCTCGAGTTACAACTTCAACACTACCAAATCCGATTCCGTAACAGTTCAATTCACCGCATTTTTTTTTTTTTTTGCTTTACCTTTTTTTCGGACTAATTTAACGCAGTACGTTATGGTATGGTTCTTCTACCTGTGTCATCTTCCCAGACGTATACCATATATACCCTGATGGGAATGTTATAAATATATGTTACAAATATAGTCTGCTTTAGCATTAATTAATACTCGTATCGTATTTGCCTAAACAACTGTGCTTCGGTCACATGGTAAAAAACAATAACAACAACAACAACAACAACAAACGGTACCGTACCTTAAAATCTTGCTGTAATAAAAAGTGACATCATTCTTCATTCTTTAAGTGCTCATTTTAGTCCCACGTTTTTCTTCTTGGCCTTACACAGACCACAATTAACAAGTTAATTCAGTGTCAACAGATTCACATTACAATCCCAAAGTCCAGTTGGTTACTTAAATGCACAGTTGCGCTTCATAGATTTCAGCACTATTCCTGTGCAAGTGCCCAGCTTGTAATTCCTCAACACCAAAGTGACCGCTATATTTTATTACATTTGATGCAGTATCCTGTGCAACATTTATTCTTCAATTTAAAAAAAAAAAAAAAAAATCACACATTAATAGGGTCCATGTAGTTGACAGCGGTGTCAAGTTATAAAACCGCGAGGTTCTGATACTGTGTTGATTAATTTTTTTTTTTTTTTAGAAGTTTGTAGTTTCCAGCCAGCACTGCAGAGGCAGTACTGGGGACACGTCTGCTCTGCGCCACCGTGAGCAGGACTACCAGTTTGAAGTTCAGTCTGAGGATGCGATTTTATTGAAGAGAGGAGGGGCCTGACAAACTGTTAACTGCGTAAAATACAACGCCCATTATTTATTTTTTTGACATTTTATTTAGACAAACAAAAAAACGTTGTACCAGTTTTGTTTCTTTTAAAAACCATTGACCTACTTGTAAATATATATATATATATATATATATATATATATATATATATATATATATATATATATATATATATATATATTATTATTATTATTATTATTATTATTATTATTATTCAAGTACTGTGGTATAGTGTTACCATGATTTAAACAGGATAAAATAACAAGTAGGTCACTAAATGATTTTGAAAGATGTAGCTGATCACTACTGTAAATCCCTACATGTTTTCAAAAGGGTTAAAAAAAAAAAAAAAAAAAAAAACAATGTTAACAAACTTGCAATTATAATATCACCATATATGATTTTTCTTCCAAAAGCCTTATTTCTACTTTTTAAAAGTAGTCCCTCAATTGCAGTTATATCATCCATAAATTTAAATATTCAGTCATAAGTTTCAATTGCTGATATCTATATAATTCACAGCAAAGCAATTAAAACTGATTTCCATTCTTGAACCGTGTAAGTACAGTATAACACCAACTACAGTACAGTATCAACAGCACTAAAGTTGTACCTGTTATATTGATAAAAATGAATTATGTAACTTTTAAAACCCTGTCGGAACCTTTCACCTGGGGCAGTTGGTGTCTGAAGCACCCAAAAAAAACACACACACAAAATGAAACACATGTAGAAGCACTTTACATTCCATCAAATCATGCATAAGCTATTGACTGCCAAACAAGAAGAAGAAGAAGTTTGACCAAAAAAAAAAAAAAAACATAATTATTATAAATAACAATTAGACTTGAAAGTACATCGCTGATTACTTTGGGGGGTTTGGTTTTGCCTGTCAACAGCGATACACAGTCTATTATTAACTAATCCCTTGTTAAGTAAACCTGTGGGGCTTTGCTTCTGGTGACAGTGGGGAGGTCTTTCAGTCAGCTTCTGGTGCACATACTGATCCACAGGACAAAATGACATAGAAGATAATGACAGCTACAACATCATTATAGGTGTCTTTTTACCTGAATGAACGCTAGCCTCATTTAAAAAAGCTTATAATTTACAGACAAGATTTAGCCCATTGCAAATTCCAGAAACAAGGTAGGTTGCTGCCCTTGCTTCCTCCCGGGTTATCCCTTTGACAGAACCTACAGCTGTCCACTTCTGCTAAAACAGGCATACATATTCATCAGCACAATAAGAGCCCATTAAAGTGGAATGCTAAGTAAAGGGTATACAATTTCAAAGAAGCCCAGATACTATAACCACCACTGTGCAAAGATTTAGTGTTAGATATAGGGATCTGAGAAAGGTTAAACAGCAAACAGCTCTTTTTGTTGTTGTAAATCACCAGGCTCATCTTGAGGTAGAGGTTCAAGTGCAATGAACCACACAAAAGTTTGTTCGTATCTGCTGACTGTTTTTCTCCTAAACAAGTAATAGTATTGAGACTTGGGGAGTGCTTGTTGCCAATATCATTTGTTGTAATGATTTAAAGTAAACTGTCTACTCATTTTAATAAGTACACTGTTCAAAATGCGGTAAAATGACTGAAAATACAGTAAATAAATGTCTGTATATTTACAGAAACAAATACAGGCATTTAGTGAGAAAAAACAAACAAAAAAACTGTAGTTTAGGATTCTACAGCAGGGGTGTGCAATTTTTGAAAATAAACCTCTTGTCCAAGGGACAAAATGCTAGAAAAATATACTTGTCCTTCTACTTTCCCCTCTCCATCGCACAAAACACACACAAAAAAGTAGAATATAACTTGTAGGATTTCGGTTTGATTTAACAGTGAACACAATCAATCAATTAGTGATTAACAGGGGCAGATCTAGCCTTGTAACTTGACTGGTTCACTAAATTCTTCAAGATACACAAAAGGTTCCCTGTGACCTCACCTCACCTCAATACATGTATAATACTAAGAGTACAACTATAACCTGTCAAGTTTCTCTGCTTTGTTTACAGTTTTTCTACCAAAATACACACAATGGGCTATATGTATCATTGATTTTTCTTTCGTAGCTTGACTTTTCTTAGGTTTTTATGACTTCGTAGACCTATTCGCCATGCACTAAAGTCATTTTCACCAATATCGCCTTTTTTGTGTTTTTGGCTTTGACTCCCCAGGATAAGTAATACATCTCCATCATCACTGCTGGAGCTGGTTGAAGATATCTCTGCCATTTTTTTTTTCTGGTGTGGTTTTAACGCATCCAAAGACAGACACGTTTTCGGATGACGGACGATAAATGATGTATTGGATCCAGTGTGCAATGGCCTTAAGTTTAAAAGATTAGTCTGTGTCTTACTAGAGACTCTCTTGGCAGCCATTTCTGGATTTCTTTAGTCAATCAGAAGTTGTAGGGGTGGGATGTAAACACTTTTTAAAATGTTTGTGTGTAGGTGCTAGACTTCCGCAATTCAGTTTTGAGAGTTTTGCGTGGCTCGAGTGTTTTTTTTAGCAACAGAACGAGCATCGGAAAAATAAATAAATAAAAACTATTTGTCCAACGGGCAAAATATAACAGCAAATTTTGTCCCTCACACAAATCATCTTATGAATTGCACACCCCTGCTGCTGACAAGCTTAAAGCCAGTAAAGGGAGATTTAGAGACAAATATTAATACCTAATTGTTGGACCAACAGAACCCAGAGCCACCCAAAATGATAGGTAAGACAAACGTTATGGAAATGTAAAATATATATATATATATATATATATATATATATATATATATATATATATATATTAAATTGCAATGACATTTGAAGCTACTTACTCTTTAAACATCTGAAAAGTGGCAGATCCTAAATCACCACCCTTAAACTGTACGGTAATCCCTCAATAAATTCAATAAAAATATTAGGGGGTAATATAACAGGGTTGCACGATTTATGGTAGTGTGGCTGATTAAATTAGAAACCCATAATTCATAAATTAAATCCCTCTAATTCCAGTTCATCCATCTCTCACACACACACACACACACACACACAAATTGATGTGACATTATTGATAGCAGCTGACGCTCTGCCTGGATGCAGAGGATTCTGTACTGGATTTTTGAGAACTCTTCACAAGCTGGACATTCCCATGCTTTATAACCCCTGTGATAAATTAGGTGTCAACTAATTTGTTTGCTTCAGACAAATGGCAGCTAGAAACCAAGCTAAGACCACCAGAGCTCATTTTATCAAGGCCTAAATGGTCACCGGGTAAAAACTGCTAGTACAAAGATGATTTCTAGTGTACAATATATTATCAACCCATTCGAACAAACAATTGTTGTTTACAAACCAACTTCAGAACATTGCATTTATTTATTTGTGTAAACTGAATGTTAAAGAGTATGGCTTCAAACACAACAGCTGCCGATAAATATCTGCCATTTTTTTTCTCCTACTGCACCAAAATGTGAACCTTTTGGAATTGTCTAAATACAAGTAGATAAAACCAGGCTGCTCTTTAACTCTATGCAAATTCTGCTGTTGTTTTTTTGACCCCCATTAAATACATTTAACCTTACCCCTCATTAAATGCAATTAACCTTATTAAATACAAAACATATATAGTAACAATAGGTCCATGTTAGAACAGGATTACAGCTTAAGCTAAAATAAGATCTGACGCTATTTTAATATTTAAAAAATAGAAACCTCTGAGTTTTATTTATTTTTCTTCACACTATATGCTGGGATTTAGGGAGAAAACTTTTTGTACAGTAGGTGTACCTTTATTGGGATTTTGGTGCAGGCTCATTAAAATAAACTTTTCCTCAAGGGAATTTCTAATTTGGAAGCATTCCCCTGCATAAATGAATGCTGATTACTTTAAGCATTGTAAAATCAATAAGAAATATATATATATATATATATATATATATATATATATATATATATATATATATATATATATATATATATATATATATATATATATAGTTCAATGCACCATATTGCACAATATACTATAACAAATCACTATATTGTTCAAAAAACATTAAAGTGAAGAAATATGTATTATTAAAAAAAAACATAATGAAAGCCAGTTGGGGAACATTTCTGAGGTTGGTTATTTGACTCAATACAATTTTTTTTTTAGCCTTTTTTTCTTTTACAGCATAATGATGTATTACTGTATCCTTCTGATATGTTAGAACAAACCAGCATGTAAAATATCAGGCTTAGTGCTCTAGTTATATGATTTCAAGAAAAACATCAAACCCATTTCTCTCTGTGTTGAATAGATTATAAAGTACAGGAAACAAATATGGGTTTGGAATAAAAAAAATCCACATAATAAATCACTCTGAAGCTAGTTTCACACATATCTGTAACACATTGTGGTATCCCTAATGCATCTGCTGGCAAAATGTGTAGTGATTATCTTATGTTTAGGCAAAGGCTTAATGAAATGCCAACCATAAAATACCCCTCTGATTGGCTTTTTAAAACATTATCACTGCTCCCCCTTTTTTGTTTGCAAATCTACGCTCAGTACAGCACTGTATTTACAGCCACTTCATTTGTTGCCATAGCTTTCCTCAGATTCAGGCAGTGGGATCAGAACTGTCTTCAGCACCTAAGGGTTCCCCACACAGACTGCACCTGCCCTGCCTTGCAAGTGTGTGTGTTGACTTAGCGCATGGAGTTTTCCAGCTCCCTGAGGGTATCAGCCCTCCCTGCTACTGTAGTATAACAATCCCAAGACAGCATGATTTAAACCTGAGAACTTGCTGTATTCCTACCAAAGATTGACCTTCCTAGGACCTGGACTCTTGTACTGTACATTGGTGAGTCAATGCACTAGCTGTGCAACTGAGCTTTATTCATTCTGCAGTATTCTATGGTATATGTCAATGGTCTGACCACATAGGACCTCATCACCAGAACAAAGGGGAGAACGGATGGAGATGCTTTCACTTTACAAAGAAATACAGGAGTTGGGAATTTTGTGTCTGTAGCATATTAAAAAAAATGACGATATGTCAAACATTCAAATGACATCTCTGATGTATTCTGTGAAATATAAAAGCTGCATTTTTCTCTTGAAGTCAGTGTCAGTCGCAAGGGAATAAAGCAGACCTGATAGTCGGTGCAACAGACCTCTGAAGTGATGACTTTATGGGATTTCTACACCAACCTGACAGAATAATCTTTGATGATAGTTACTTATCCCTCCAGAACAATTGAAACACCTTGCATATGCATTACTTTGAATCAGTGCTGTCCTGCCTGCTCAATGTGAGCCAGGTGTTTTACATTGGCTGTAAATGACAATATACAGAAACAACAGTACTTTTCACTTCAATTTGCATTGTAATGTTGTTTTTGGGATGTTAACTCAGAGAGAAACTATGGCAAACAGATACAAACCACATCACCTTGTAACAAATTCCCAGTCACAGTGTAATCCAGTCAGTTTGATAACTTATTCTTATTTATATCTTTATTTATTTGTTCAGTGAAAGACCTGCCTTCTTTTGCTGCTGCTGTGTGGTACTGATGATTTTCACACACCTCGGCCTATTCCCTTACTGTCATTACTTTCATTTACCGCTTTTCAAATTGATTTCCTGATACATAATTCCTGCACAGTGCCACACACATGTGTAAATGGAATAATGACGACATTACATAAAAAAAATTGCATCCAACAGTTATTTTCCTTCATTGACAAGATAACACACCACAGGCAATTATGTACAGCATTACATCTAGAAGGCTAAAGGGCTGTCAAGGTCTGTTGCATTTGTATTGGCTTTAATACCTTCTGGCCCAAAAAATAACTTTACTGTAATTGTCCCACTAAAGAATTCCAATTCCACTTTTTTGTTTATTGTTGCTGATCTTAGTAAGATATTTGCAGCCCTAAGGTGTCATTTTGGTGGAGGCAATGCACATTTGATTATTAGAAAGTAGAAAAGGGTCATAGGGTTCAAGTCACAGTCTTGGATTTAGGTGCCTCTTTACACCCACTACCTTGAGATGTTAACCTCTTTTTAATCCTTATTGTTTTTTGTGAATTACTTTGTTGCTTTGCATTTCAAGCAATAGCACTACAGCTCTTAATGCATTACCTCAGGTTGGTGTTACCTTTCTTAATGACCTTTTCCATGAGAGTCCACAAAGACATGAAACGATTATCAACACCATACCAGTATGTGTTTTTTACACAATTCTGAACTTCCGGTCAAAAATAGTGTTTTGAATCCAATTTTGCTTTCTTCCTATCTGCCAATCATGCCTATCGCAGCAAGGCAAAACAACCCATTTGTGTAGATAATCCTGTTTTAATTAAATCTTAGTTAAGAAATAGGAAGAAGTGTCTCAGTTTATGAGTATATATGTATATATAAAAAAAAAGTTCTGGCAAATAGGAATATGGAAAAACACTACAGAAGGTAATTTCAGCACCTCATTGTTGACTTGTGTCTTTGCATGAGAGGTGTTTACAGAAACCGTGTGAATAGCAACACTGTCTGTGGGGTTTTCTCTGTATTTAGAAGAAAAACAAAGCATGACTTTGCATGGTGGTCCCAATATGGGTAGTTCATTTGTGTGTATTTTTAACTGTTATGTATGGTTTGATAAAGTTACTACATGTTGGTCTTCAATTACTATGCAAAGGGATACAATGTTGTATTAAAACTTCTATTAATGGTTTTTAATGTTTAATGTTTTGTTTTTAATATAATTTGAAACTGTTTTAAAAGATAAATCAGTGAAACAGTGGCAGTTGATGTCAAAGTGAGACATTCAGTATTTTTAATAGACTTTTGGATTTTTACTTGTTGATTGTCAACATTTTTTATATTATGCAATATACCTCAAAAAGTGGCCAATATGAGTGCTTCCATGGATACTGTTTTCTGAGCACCTCATTTCTCAAGCACAGCAGGCAAGGTGCACAACTAGTAAATTGTATGCATTGTACTTTATTATTAATATATTGAATGCAAAAATGTCCTGCTGTGTTAGGTAGTACTCACATTTAACATGGGTTGAAGTGGTGACATGAGGTTCAGAAAAGGTTGCAACTGAGCCACACTCCCTTGTAAATCATACACATTTCAAGCTGTCATTTCTTTCACTTTCTGTACAACCTACCCTTCATGAGATGCTGAAAACAATCCTTCATAGCATGGGCTACCCACTTCCTCTTTGACAAGATACATTATTTGAGCCATTATTTATACAAGAAAACTATTTTAATGTTGTAATAATAACCACCATAATCCAGAAGCTAAAGTAGATGCTTTCTATTAAAAACACCAAATACATGCTGTACTCGCCATTTGTACATTCTAATTAAACAACCATTTTCTCAGCTTTTTAGCATTTTTAAAAAGGAGGTCCCCCAAACAACACATGTTTAGAACCTTTGCAGTAGACCATGCCTGTAACAACCATTAAGTAAACTTTTCAATATGGCCAATATTTATCTAAAGGAAGAGTTAACAAACCAAAGATATCAGCATATCCTAGGGACAATCAACACCTCTTGATGGATGGTGTCCTTCACTTTGGCTGTGTATGCATTTTTTGACCCCACAGGAGCAATGGAATGGCAGAATGACATATAGCTTACTCTGAAAAAGAACCAGGCAAATGGCTATTGTGAATGATATTTACAGTGGCTCTCAAAAGTATTCACCCCCCTTAGACTTTTCCACATTTTATTGTGTTACAACATGGAATCAAAATTGATTTAATTAGGAGTTTTTGCCACTGATCAACACAAAAAAAGTCCATAATGTCAAAGTGAAAAATAAAATCTACAAATTGTTCTAAATTAATTACAAATATAAAACAGAAAATAATTGATTGCATAAGTATTCACCCCCTTTGCTATTACACACGTAAATAAGCTCTGGTGCAACCAGTTGTCTTTAGAAGTCACATAATTAGTTGAGCGGAGTCCACCTGTGTGCAATTAAGGTGTTTCACATGATTTCAGGTTAAATACACCTGTCTCTGGGAGGTCCCACAGTTGGCTAGTACATTTCCTAACAAAAACTACATCATGAAGACGAAGGAACATTCAAAGCAAATCCGGAATAAGGTTCTTCAAAAGCACCAATCAGGGGTAGGATATAAGAACATTTCCAAGGCATTAAATAGCCACCAGAGAACAGTAAAGTCTATTATTAAGAAATGGAGAGAATATGGCACAACTGTGAATCTGTCTAGAACAGGCCGTCCTCAAAAACTGAGTATCCGGGCGAGAAGGGCACTAGTCAGGGAGGCCACCAAGAGGCCTATGTCAACTCTAAAGGAGTTACAGTCTTCCACGGCTGAGCTGGGAGACACTGTGCATACGACAACAATAGCCCGGGTGCTTCACAAAACTGGCCTTTATGGGAGAGTGGCAAAAAGAAAGCCATTGTTGAAAAAAACTCGGCTAGAGTTTGCCAGAAGGCATGTGGGAGACTCTAAGACCAAGTGGAAGAAGATTCTATGGTGTATTGAGACCAAAATAGAGATTTTTGGCCTCAACACTAAGCGCTATGTTTGGCGCAAGCCTAACACCGCACATCATCCTAAGAACACCATCCCTACCGTGAAGCATGGTGGTGGCAGCATCATGCTATGGGGATGCTTCTCTGCATCAGGGTCTGGAAAGCTTGTGAAGATAGAGGGCAAAATGGATGCAGCAAAGTACAGAGAAATCCTAGAGGAAAACCTGCTGAAGTCTGCAAGAGACCTGGGCCTTGGGAGAAGATTCATCTTCCAGCAGGACAATGACCCCAAACATACTACCAAAGCCACACTGGAGTGGCTTAAAAACAAAAAGGTCAATGTCCTGGAGGAGACCAGTCAAAGCCCAGACCTCAATCCAATTGAGAATATGTGGAAAGAGTTGAAAATTGCTGTTCACCAAAGGTCCCCATCCAACTTGATGGAGCTTGAACAATTTTGCAAAGAAGAATGGGCATAAATTGCAGTGTCCAGATGTGTAAAGCTGGTAGAGACTTATCCAAATAGACTCATGGCTGTAATTGCTGCTAAAGGTGCCTCTACCAAATATTGACTCAAGGTGGTGAATACTTATGAAATCAATTATTTTCTGTTTTGTATTTGTAATTCATTGTGACAGAAATACAATGAGTTCTGTTGATAAATCTTCCTCCCGACCTGTGAGGGCGCTAAAGAACGGGAGGAGAAGTATCTAGAAGGGCTGGCCTGACAGTTCGTTTCCAGGACCGGGAAGTGGGTCAGCCTGGAAAGAAGCGAGACTCTGTTGTAAGACCGTATTGACTTGAAAGGTAAACGAGGGGCAGCTGCAAGTAATAAGGCAGCTGCAACCGTTTACCTATATATCATGCGGGATTACATATAGGGGCCAGGGTAACGCTGATCTTTTCCTTCGTTTGGGTAAAGCTCGGTGGAGAGAAGGACTGAGAGAGGAGCTCTCAATAATAAAAGGAAGACGTGTTACGTGTTTTTGTGTTGTGTTTGTCTGTATTGTAATTTTTCGTGTTTTTGCATCACCAGACAGTTAAAGCACACCTCCGGAGCTGTCGCCGAGGGTCAGCACAATCCGGAGCACCACTGCACTACCGTCACGAAAATACCTGTGTTTGCACTCAGCACCTGCACGTCTGCACTCACCCAGGACTGGTGACCGTGTTTTGTATTTGGTTCGGGACTGTGCCCTGTTTTGTTATCCCCGTGCTTTACATATTGTTGTGTAGAGCCGGGGATTTATTATTTTATGGTCGCCAGACCTGGATTATAAATAAAGCACCTTTTCCACTGGATACCATTGTCTGCCTGTCACTCCTGCATCGCATCACCGCTACACCTGTTCCCCTTCACTAGCCACTTTGCCACATTCATTTAGAACAATTTGTAGATTTATTTTTCACTTTGACATTATGGACTTTTTTGTGTTGATCAGTGGCAAAAACTAATTATTAAATCCATTTTGATTCCATATTGTAACACAATAAAATGTGGAAAAGTCCAAGGGGGGTGAATACTTTTGAGAGTCACTGTATATACATAACTACAGTACACAGGGGAATCATAAGTAACCTTATACAGTACTCTATATTCTAATTACTGTAGGACACCACTGTGTATGCCTGAAACTAGCACAGTGGTCAGAGCTTCACCATGCTGATGAATCTCAAGTCACAAGAGAAGGGTTCTATTTTTATAACCCAAATGTCTCAAGAGTGGAAGTCCCTCCGTCCTTTCTTTCTTTCTTTCTTTCTTTCTTTCTTTCTTTCTTTCTTTCTTTCTTTCTTTCTGTTTAGTACAAACCAATATTGTTGAGCAATACTGTGATCCACGATACAAAATGTTTATGGAAACACTAAGCAACCATTCTAAAAACAAATGGGATAACTCTGGTTTGTTCTATTAAACTTCTCCATCTATTGTTTGTTCTCACCAAGCCTGGGTGTCAAAGTGTAAATGCCCTGCAGTGCTTCCTACAGCCTATATACAGACATTGAGCCAGTTTACATGTGTGTGTTTTTTTCACGTGAAGTGGCCATGTGCCCCAAAAAACGTCCGCAGTATTTTAACGGGAAAGTCTCATTTACTCATGAGAATCAAGGAAATTCTCGTGAAAAAAAACACCACTTACACATGGAAACATGAGTTTCTCATGAAAATGTTAATTAGCTTGTTCAAGTGCCTTAACTAAAAGTCACATGGGGATACATAAGTTACCATGGTCCAAAAATGGCAGCAGGGAAGTACACTTTTTGTTTGTAGTATTTCCCTTATCAGATTGATGTTGTAGGTAACCTCACTTTTTTCTCTGTCTTCCCTAAAACTTTGCATAATGCTAATCATGTATGGATCTAAATGTGTTTGTAAAGTACTACATACAGCTGCACTGTGCACATGACACCCCAGCAGCGCGCCAGCACTGCCTAGAGACAAAACGCGCTTCACTCACAGACTCATGCAGGGTGACACACAAACGGCGGGAAATACAGGACAGCACACAGATAGCACAGATCGCTACAGTATTAAAAAAGCAGGCATGATCCTTCAGCAAATCAAAGCGTTATTAACCATTTACGTCAA
Organism: Acipenser ruthenus; assembly: GCF_902713425.1. NCBI lineage: Eukaryota > Metazoa > Chordata > Actinopteri > Acipenseriformes > Acipenseridae > Acipenser > Acipenser ruthenus. The sequence continues at coordinate 42,849,171 of NC_081196.1, read as the reverse complement.
ACACGATGTCACATGGATTTCTTCGGGAGAGTCTCTCATGTAATCTTCTCTACATATGGAAACAATATTTTTGGGAGTTTCCCGCTAAACTGCACGAGAATCGAATTGGGTAATTTAAATACCCCCCACCTGCCCTCCCCATTCATTTGCATAACGCTGGGGGGAAAGTGGGCGTTCCCAGGAAAATGAAAGACTTCACATGGAAATGCAAAAAGATACCAAGTCCTTGTTCATTTCACAAGACAGAAATGTCTCGAGTAAGAATAAACACACATGTAAATTAAGCCATTGAAGCCTCAGTATTAGTCTCCTCTTTGTACATGTTATAGGCAAACAGCTGCACGTATTCCCAGTTTTTATCAGATCTTTAAAAAGCCAAAGTGAACAATGTGCCTCCAGTCTGAATGAGCCTTGACAACTGGCTGCAGATGATCAGTATTTTCAACCAGTAAATTCACTGCAAGAGTCAGATATCTAATAAATGATTTTAGGAGCCAGCCAATGAAAGCCATCTGTCCCTTACTGTAGGTTCCCAAATTAATACCAGGCTGTGGCCGGGGTGAGGTTGTAAAGAATGTAAAGAATATGTTTTTGTTTGATTTGCACATAAGAAGGTCTTTTTGTTTGATTATATATGGCAGGGCTGGAAGGTTAGACTCCCCTCCCTGTCTAATTGAAAGGAATGTGCAGCAGGTGGCCAGGTGTCAATTGAAGAATTGACAATCAATTAACCCTGGTCACCTGCACCAGTCTTGAGATGCATGCCAGGGGGGATAACCAAGGAGAGTGAACCGGATGGACCAACCACGATTATCAATGCATGTTTAACCAGGATAATTGTTACAACTTTAAGGTAGGGATTCATTTTGGGGATTTTAATCCCACCTAAGTTTATTTAGTTTATGCAGGGACAAGGTTCCTGAAGCTGGACCTCCCTTTTCGTGGGAGCAGTGCACGACCCGAGCTTGGCCACCTTTTGTTTTGTAGCTGTTTTTCCCACTGTATTTTATTTTGACTTTTTCCCATGTACATGTTTGTATATATCCTTCCGCACTAGGGATACCATTGCTGGTACCTTAGTGGCAGCCACCAACCACTGCAACTGCTTGCAACCCCTTGTTAATAAATAAAATCTGGACTCCTGAGCTGCGTTTCAACTACAAACCCTCTGTGTCTCTCTCGTCTCTCAGCGGATACCCACACAGTAACAGAATGTCCGGGCATTTATCAACTTTATACTGACCCTGGAGCTCACACTTTCTTTAGCTCACATATACTGTAGACTAATTCCCAATAAAATGTATTTGGCTTTATTGAGGGTGTCTAGGGAAGGAGAGACCACACATTTGAACAAGACAGCCTTGACAATTCTGGAAATTCACAGTTCAGATTTTCAAAACATTGGTGGAATCTGCATACTTAAGTACATAAGGAGTGTGTAAAGAGTAGAAAAAGTACTTTCAAATTAGGTCTCAAATATTTATAAGGGGAAAGTAGCAATTACCACCACAATGAGAGGACTACAAAATAGACTAAGCATGCCATGTAATAAAATTGACCACAGAATAATGAGCACAATTATACTTGATTATACATTTATAGAGCCATATCAATTGGGATCTTCAGAAACAGAGGTAATTTAAATGATGTCATAGACTCACTTTTAACCGAAACTGGCTACTGATACAAAATAAGTTTAGTTTCCTCTGAAATAATAAGTATGGCATGTGGGAATATTGCCAGCTACAAAATTATAAAGTAGGCAAGATTAATGGTAAAGCACCTAGCTAGAGAAGTAAGCCAAGCTTGTTGCTTACGTATATACAATACAATGATGCTTTCAGTATTCACACGGCAGCAGAATGCTGAACACAAGCTGTATAATGACATTATGGTAATTTCATTTATTAAAAACAGATTAAGGACAGGATGCAAATATATTTTAAACTGGCTGGCTGAGGTGTTATTCATAAGCCAATTCATAGGGGTGCAAAAAACAAAACTGTTATAGTTGCTCACATGTTGTTCCGGTTCTGTTTTTGTTTTAATGTTTACATCCTGACAATTTTTTTTACCTACCATCAGATTATTTCTTTTGGAAATATCGTTTAAATAAAAGTGTAACAAGACCTGCTCCCGAGGGACGCATCCGGTAAAGGTGCTCCGTGTGGAGTGCAGGATGCACCCTATAGCCTTATTCTACTGCTGACCATGTTTTCTACTGCTGACCGTGGATGGGAGCTCCCAGGGGGCGGTGCACAATTGGCCGAGTGCCGCCCAGTGGGTTGGGGGGGCTTAGGTCGGCCAGAGTGTCCTCGGCTCACCGCGCACCAGTGACCCCTGTAGTCTGTCCGGGTGCCTGCGGGCTTGCCTGTAAGCTGCCCAGAGCTGCGTTGTCCTTCAACGCTGTAGCTCTGAGGTGGCTTCATGGTAGGTCTGCAGTGTGGCACACGCTTTGGAGGATGGCATGTGTTCGTCTTCGCCGCTCCCGAGTCAGCACGGGGGTGGTTGCGGTGAGCTAAGCCTAAAAATAATTGGCTATTCTAAATTAGGAGAGAATGATAAAAAAAAAAACGATTGGCGACTACTAAATTAAATAAATAGAAAGTGTAACAAGACTGGCAACTTAGTGTGTGGTTTAGTCCTTTAACTTTTGTATTAAGAGTTGCACTGAGTGGTTTGTGATGTGCATACTTAGGGGGATTGTGATGGTCCACTGCTGTAGATTGCTGGCTGCTTCAGTATCAGAAAGAAGAGGCAGTTGTGGTAAAGTAATCAAAAAACACCATATGCTAATGTCAATAACTCTTTCTATGTGATAAGGTAGATGGCTTAGCTTTAGGGCAGGGGAATTGGTAATAGTCTATCATTTGTAATAAAAGAGAGCTTTACATTTTGAAAAAGCTCAACCCCCACTAGAGATACATTTCACAGTGTTTTTGGGATGGACTAGGTCATAATACATCCTCATAGGGTGGCTACATCATTGGCATTGTGGTAAAATAAAAAATAAAATTAAAACAAATCAAGGCTTTTTTTTTCTTATGTTACTTGACTATTGAGGCGGTAATTGGAATTTTGTGGCTGCAGGGGGTGTTCCTGTAATCAATCCTCACCCTAAAGGCAAAAGCCTCATGGGGTGAGAAACTTCAAACTTGGTTAATGAATAAGCACACTGTAAATACATGTTTCCGTTGACTTTTAGAAGAACAAATGAACTAATATGTATTGGTATCTGCATAATACAGTAATACTACACTCAGTGACAACTACAAAATACAGTATATGGTATTTTTACAAGGTGCTTGCTTTGACAACAAGTGTGAACATGGGATGTCACAAATTATGTCTTCAAAAAAATGAAAGGAACAACATTTCAACCTGAATTTTTCCAAAACACAACAAGAATCAAATGTGAGTATTTCAAGTAAGCACTAGTTACATACCAAAATGAACAGATACATTCATTTTATTATGTGTGTAACACCAGTGATATGCATCTGAACACAAGACTGGCGTTAATAAATACAGACCACTGTGGTCAGATGAGCTTACAGATCTCCCAAAGAAACTAGACTCTGATTCTAACATTGATCAGTACAAATAAGACACACCTGATGAAGAGTTGTTATTGAACATATAAGTTGGATAATGAAGATAGGTCAAGAGAGCTGTAAAAATGTAACAAACCATAGCACCTTCCAAAGTAAAAGCAAGCTTTTTAGCAATGTGCATTGTAGGACAGCTACCCATCATGCTCATATAGAATAGAGTTAAAACCTGGAGTTGAAGGTGACGTGTTTTCAAAATCCAAATAATTATTGCATGACCATTAAATTCTCTTAACACCTTTCAGCTAAAAATGTAGCTGTGCTGGGTTCTCACAGGGCTTTGGATGCTAAAACTGCTGACTGTAGATCTCCAGGGCAAAAAGTAACCAGTGTCACATTATAGCGTCTCCCAATACTTTTGTCACTCACTTGCCATTTGCTTTTACGCCTGTTTCATCTCTTTCATTGTATACCTCCTAAATACACAGCCTCCAGTTTGTTTTTTCCCCCACTTCTTATCAAGCTTATCAAGCACCGCCCAAGGAGAAGCATGGAAACAAAACAACCCCACCCACTCTGTGCTGCTATTAAGTTATTCCTATATGTTAGGGGAGTCTGTACGTCTGAATTAACAATGATTACCCCTATTAAAACCATCAATAATTACCTCTCAATCTGTGTTGCATTTTGACTTCATATACAGATAAAAAATATCTGGAAATACCTGAAATTCTCAATATTCAAAAGTTTTCAGATGACTGTGAGTATATACAGGGGTTAATCTGTAAGATAAAAGATACCGAATCTTATAATTTAGGAAGAGGGATAGCATTTTTGTTTATAGACCCTATGTACTAACCTTGATTTACAGTAGCTCCCATATATGGTTCATGTTCTCATCTGCTTGTGGATCAGGATTTCGTGCCTTATTTGTTGATGTCGGTAGCTGCATGCCAGCCTTTGCCTTGCCATGTTTTAACATAATCTTCAGGTCTGAACAGTGCCATTGGCAGGTCGACTAATCTGGTGAACAGGAGTGATGACAGCGTAGATGTTAAGAACCATAGTATGTTTTTTACAGTTAATCATTTGTAAACTGTGTAATTCTTGCCTGAGATCCCGTGCGATCCGGCACAAATTAACCAATGGGTATATAGTACATACATAGATATAAAGCACTCAAAGATAGAATATGCAGGACTGGTAATACTGGTTTGATGTTTATTTTGGTATTGTATACAGTACAAGATATTTGGAAATGGTCTTAAAAGAACCCCTTTCATCTGGACAGTGTTATATTAAAATTCTATCAACTACTAAAAAGAGACCAGAACATAATTTAAAATACTGCTGCTACTGTACCTGTACTGAAGTGCCGCAATTGCAATGTCCTTTTTATACTGTTTGTAAGTTTTAACATTTTGGCCCTGGACTTCATCAATTCCTGGTTTTCCTAAATGTTTACAAATATAAAAACACAGCAGGTCAGAGGGAATTGACTAAACAGAAAGTCACATTCACATACACATTACATTAGATAAGACCTCACCTTCTTGTGCTGTTCATTTATATTATTATATATTATTCAGCCCACACAGCGAAGGGTTCCCAACAACCTTGAAATGATAGCATTTCCTAATTCTTTGTGTGTGAGTGGAGTATGGTTTCCATCTGAAAATCTGGAAAAGAAAACAGGTTAGCTATCAATAAAGTTTCAGTGTAGTCTTTGTAGAAGTTTAGTATGCAGCCGTGGGTGTTTGCTTGTGTGTCTGGGAGGAAGGCGGTTAGCTCACTCTCCATGGTGCCGTGCAACTGCAGGGATTGCTTCGAGGGAAACCTAATTGAATGGAATGTCACACTGCTTATTTAACACTATGTTGTATTGTGTCTTGCACGTTTAATTAGGGGGTCCTCTTTTTTAAAGAGTTTATAATAAAATATGTTACGCACATGTGTAGAAACATTCATATTCATATTGTATTGTTATACACTGTAATATTATAAGGTTATCTTTTAATACATTATCAGTTCACATTTTTATCCAGTCTACTGTGCACTGGTATAAATGAAAATGTCCCTCAGCGTTATATCACTTACCATTTTTGGAAAGGTGTTTCAGTCTTTATGAGAGGATTTTAACATTCTGGAGTCCAGAAAACATTCTACAGTCCAGCAGCATGGAAGGACGTTCCGGGCTCAGGCAGAACAGCAAGCAACAAAGCAGCAGAAATCCAGTCCAGGGCAAACAAGATCAATCTCCAGCTAAGGCAGGTGACTTCAAACTAGGTGATGTCTGGATATCAAAACATCAGACACAGGGATTTGCTCTTTGCAAAGCCTTTGGAATTAAAATGTGTTTATAATTTAATTTGTACAGTTAACCCTGTTGCTTATAGTATAAGACTTCTTGTGACCATGGTGACTGGACAATGTTATGTTTTATTTGTCAAGAATGTTATTATTCTTCATTCTTTTCAAAAGGGTTGTAAATGCCTGTTGTACGTTTCTTGCCAATTAATTATTTTCATTTCACTTATGGGGTGTTCCATGATAAAGTAACATTTGGTGCTCTACCCATCACCACAAAAACTTTGAAATTGCCATTAGTTTAATATTTTTCTGGAATGGCAATTCAAAAAAAAAAAAAAAGATTAATTGGAATTGCTAATATGAATTGTCTGAGAAGGACATACTGATGTATACTGTACAAACAAGAAAAGGGATAACTATAAGAACAAATGCAGTTAGTCAAGCAAACAGATAGTTGATCGAATGCCTTCATCATCAAATTTATTATCCTTACTTTATACACCAATAGAAACGTTTTGAACATCAAAAATAGTGATAATTACATTTAAAGCCCAACAACAGTGAGAAATAAACTGTGTGATTTTAGCTTGCATGGTTTTAAACTCTCTGGTCAAGCCTGTTCCGGTAATTAAGTTTTAAGTGGTGTTTTTCCTCAGATCAGATAAATGCCAGAAGCGGAACCAAACAGGCTGACAGATCAGCTGATTAGCTTGGTCTGGGGACTCTAACTTGAGCTGTCTTGTTGACAGGAACAGTGAAACACTTTATTATGAGACTTTGCTTCAGATATTGTCCAGTGTACCTTTTAATAATTTAATTATTAATTATTCAATTGATTTTTCTTTTAATCCCCTTCTTCATGACCACATGCACTGACCAGATTTGTTAGTTCCATGTAATGATGGAAGCTGTTTGGCTCTGCACTACAAATGTGCACATCCCTTTTTTGAATATTGAAAATGTCTTCATCTTTCATTTTTTAGGCTCAGCCAAAGATTCAACCCATACCTTCATCTTTAATAAAGAATGTATACATCCACATATGTGGTTTGTAATAATAGCATTTGTTATAGGGGTGTTCTATTGATACCTGACTTGGGTCAGTAGGTTTAGGATCAGTGATTTAAGCATGAACTGTGAAGTAAGGACTGAGAATTTATGAATTTCAGCGATGCATTAGGGATAATTAATGACATACTTTTTTTCCTCAAAAGGATTTAAAATTTCGCATACTAGGTAACCCCTTTTGGTTTTTTTTATTCTCCTGCTCTCCATGACTTTCCTTAGCCAATGACCTGCAGCTGTGAACTTTCGCTTGCCTATTCTTTCTTCCTGTAACAGACCTAGTAATCTTTTGATCTATGCATCTGTTTTGCCATCTTAGGGTCCAGGCAGAATTGAATAGCATACAGCCCTCTGCTCCTGAGTTCTCTATTGGGAGTATCCACTGTTAATCGTAGTATTTTGAGAAGTGCATACAAAAGATATCATTGTCAAAGCTGTTTTCCTTGACAAACGCTTATAGGTATAAAAATGATTTCCATTACACAAGAGTAGATGTTAAAACTTCATGCTGATTTGAACTCGGCTCTTGCCAAGATAAGCACCAACTAAGACGTAGCTTTACAGTAAACTAATGTGATCCATAGGTGTCTCCATCCATTTGCGCTTCCTTCCATATGATGATGCAGATATCCTTCTGTCAGGTGTTGATGGCTGAAGTGTAATGCTGGCTCCAGAGATCAGCTTATTTTGCCTCCCTAGCGCATCAGCACACACAACGGCTGCGATGCTGGCTCCGGGGATCAACCACAGTGCGGTCTCCCCAGCGCATCAGCATGACAACCGTCTGGATTGAGCTAAGTAGGGTACATCTCTGGGGTCTTCAAGTGGGCACCCTCCATCCTCGGTGTTTCGTCGACTAGCCCACGACACATCAAGAGGGCTCGACGGTGATTCTGGCGTCCCAGAATCACCCCCCTCTGTCCCCCACTCAACTCAGCCCAGCTTACTTACCTGTACATCAGTGTTTCTTTCTTTCTATTGTGCTTAAGATCCCCAGCCAGAATCTTTCCGTCTCAACCACAGCCAGTTGCTGCTCCTCTCTGCTGCTTCAGATAAGTTATTCACTGTGCAACACAACTCTTGGCCACTGAATCCGACGTATTTGAGAAACCAGGTTGTAGAGAGTGCCACAAATCCTCGACAACCCACCTCCGCTGGGTAAACCCGGACTCTCCATCCTCGCTGTTCCACTTCAGTGGCTAGTTGAGCATACCACAGTTGCTTCCTCTCATACGCCTCATCTACAGCATCCTCCCATGGCATTGTTAACTCTACCAAGTGAACAAGACGTGCTGATCCAGACCACAAGACAATATCTGGTCGAAGGTTAGTGGTGGCAATCTCAGGTGGAAAAATAAGCTGTTGACCAACATCTGCCAGCATTTTCCAATCTCTAGCAGCTTCCAGTTGTCCTGGGCGAGGATTGGTTTTAACACCTTTTCTTGGTGGTTGCTCTCCTGGATGGAGAAATGTTGTCTTTTGTGTGTAATGTTTTGATGGAACAGGTGACAACTTATTGGTCATGTTACGCTTGTCTTCCAATGCTAAGGCCAAACATCGCAGCACCTGGTCATGGCGCCAAGTAAACCGTCCTTGGCTAAGAGTCACCTTACATCCTGTCAAAATGAGCCTTAATGTTGCAGGTGATGAACACAAAGGACATGAGGGATCCTCTCCTACCCAGAGGTTTAGGTTCTGTGGTGATGGGAGAACATCATATGTTGACCTGATGAGGAACCTGATCCTGCTCTGTTCCATTGACCATAGGTCTTGCCAGCCAATCTTGCGTTGTTCCACACTCTCCCATCTCATCCATTCTCCCTGCTTGGCCTGGGAAATGGCCTTTATACACCTCATCCTCTCCTCCTGCTTTTGCACCTCGTTGACTACTATCTTCCTCCGTTGAGCTGGGGCTGCCTTGTGCCATGTAGGAGGAGCTGAACTGAGACCAAGACCCCCTCTTCCATGCTGAACTTGCCCCATGATATCACCAATTTGAAGGGCAGCCTTTGCATCTTCCACAGCTTTCTTTGCCACCCACTTTCTTCCAGTTTTCAACAGAGGTGCTGCCTCCCTTACACATTTGTCACGTGACTCTACTAATGTCATTTCCAGTCTGACCTTGGCGCACTTAAACTCCTCGGTTAGAGCGGATGCTGGTAGCTGCAGTATTCCTTTACCATAAAGTCCCACTCTACTGAGGCAGCGTGGAACTCCCAACCATTTCCTGATGTATGAACTGATTAAGGCTTCCAGCTTCTCTACTGTTGTGAAAGAAACCTCATACTCAGTGGCCACAGCAACCTCGGCAGTAGACCCTGAAAGCAGCAGAGTCTTAGTTTGCCTGGTAAAGCACTGCTGTCTATGCTCTTCAACCCTTCCACTGCTTGTTGTCTAACTTCTCCCACACAAACTGTGTCCTTTAGATCCCCATCGTACCATCTCCCAAGACTCTTCACTGGCTTCTCAGACACTGACCGTTAATGAAGAACGTTTTATCTACTACTTTATAAAAGGTTCTCTAACAACCTATTGTCAATCACTAACAAAGGGGCACAAGGAGATAACAGTCTCTGGATGGAGTTTCATACTAGAAAGCATTACACGTCCCCACAATCCCGAAAACCTTTTACACTTATAATTGTAAAGTCTGTTTAAAAGCTCTTTTCAAAATGTCCCCTCTAGTGCACTGGGGTTTGAAATCTGTCCTCTAAATCACGACAGGAAGTGCACTTCATGGATCGTTATTGCTGTGTTACCTGTTTGACAATGTGGACGATAATCCTTACACTATCAGTGCACTATAGCGGACATTTTGAAAAGAGCTTTGTAACAGATTTAAAGTTATACGTGTAAAAAGTTGTCAGAATGTTAACAGTGAAAAAAAAAAATTCCAGGTACGTTATTTAAACAGTTGTAGTTGTAACACGTGGGGTAACGCTCTATTTTTCAGAACCCTGCTTGTGACAGGATGGCACAGATGGTGGAAGGTAAACAAGCAGATCAGAGACAATAGGTTGCAGTTTTAAGCGTCAGAGCGCATATTTATTCAAATACAAAAGAAAGCTCACAGAGCAAAATAAAGGTTCAAACAAAACAATCACGCACCACAAAATCAAAAAGAAAATCCTTGCCCAAGTAAAACTATTACGGAGAGCTGGCGCTCTACACAGAAGCATGTCTCTCTTCCCAACTGCTGCCCCTTAATGGGGTTTAATGGGGTTTTAGCTCTCTTTTATATCATGTGGCGGTTCCCAATTAGCACCAATTATCAATTTGGGATCAGCCACATTCTTACATGTATTTGGCAGGGATAGATAGGAATTAACCCCATCCCTGCCAACCACCACCACCAACACACAAACAAAACACTATTTACAAGCAGGGATCTACCCTGCCACACCGCTGCTTACTCTTTAAGGTCCTGTTACCAGTTGCATAAACTTTAGCTTAAGGGTGTTTCAGAAAGCTACTAGGGGTACAGATTCAACATTTACATGATACATTGTATTGCAACAGAGGTATGTATTGTTTGTATTGCGATACAAAACCAAAAGCACAACACAGTTAATTGCAGTGCACCAATGGTTCTTGAATGAACAGTTGGTTTGACTTTGAATGCAGTACATATTCTCCCTATATCATAAAATGTTTGTCGTTTAACAAAATAGTCTATCTTTAAATTATCATTTGATCTTATGCGTCATACAAACAGCCCATCAGGACCATACACATCGTATCGCAACATGCCTGTAACAAGACGCGTTGTATCGTGACATTAGTGTAGTGTAGTGTAAATGATATCTTTAGATAAAGGAATGTGTATCATTAAGTGTAAAACATAATACTTACAGTAAAGTGTTTTATGCAATTGGTCACTGGATTGTAATAAAAAGTGAATTAGGTACTGCTTCCACTGTGAGACTAATGGAATCAGTAGTTATTTTCTATACTGTGCTGTGAATGGGTACCTTTATGATGTTATGGCAGGAAAACAGAATTTGGAATTCCAATGACAGTGATAGGCAAAGAGATTCCACTTGTTATATGATGTATAATAAAGAACAGCAATTGACACAACTTGACCTCAGGTCAGTCAATATTTGTTTCAACGTATGTTTCCTTGCAGATGACAGATAACAACTACAAATATTCTTTCTCTGTACATAAAATACAGCAATTGCAATAATATTATTCAGTAGGAAATTAACTATAGGCATAATATTATGAAACAGTAATCATAAAATCATGTAGCTATCATCAGTGTAATGAGACAAATCAGACTTGTCTTTTAATAAAGCTAATGGCAGCAAGAGGAAAGTCAAAGCAGAGGGTCACACATTGCATGACCTCAGTCATGAGAAAACTGTGCTAATTACATGCACCGTATCGCCAGGTGAATTTAACTTTAAATGTAAAGCATCTAATCTGATCATGTCATGTTGGATGTCCTCACTTAAGTTAACATGTGGCTTGAATGTTTTCTTGTATACCAGTAGTTATTTTAGCAGAAATCAAGATTTAACAGTTTACATAGCACAAATATTGCCCAGATGTGGTGACATCATGTGACTTACATACATTTGTCATCCCAACATTGTAGCAATCAAACACATTTATTTGCATATGGAATGTATTACATTTATGAAACCTTTACTATAACCAGTTTGCAGAGTTGTTCAGATCTACTATGCCACAAAACTACATTGAGTCATGGTAAAATGATATGAACCCATATCATTTTAGCCAGGTTACTACTATGTAATTACACAGAAGTTACCATGTAAGCGCAGGACTCATTGGTGACAACCCAGTTATTGTAATTACAATGCATGGCCAGTAATCTAAAGGGCTACCAAAAATGTAACATTGCCTATATGTATGAGTTTTAAATGGGTAGTCTGAATTGTTATTGTCGTCCTCTGTAGAGAAATTAAATCACAATATACAGGTTTTGTTGGCTCACTGAACGTCAATATGTAGGTCAGTGCTTGAATAAGGAGGTCATGTATTTTCCACAAAAGTGAGACAATCTGCACAATCACAAAGAAAAGCAAATGTACGTTGAAGTAATTTATGCTCACTTTGGGAACTTTAAAATAATGTCCACGCATAATTAAGGAATTCCAATAGATTACATATTACAGCAATTCCAATAGAATTCAGCAGTGTGGAGTAGTGGTTAGGGCTCTGGACTCTTGACCGGAGGGTCGTGGGTTCAATCCCAGGTGGGGGACAGTGTTGCTGTACCCTAGAGCAAGGTACTTTACCTAGATTGCTCCAGTAAAAACCCAACTGTATAAATGGGTAATTGTATGTAAAAATAATGTGATATCTTGTAACAATTGTAAGTCGCCCTGGATAAGGGCGTCTGCTAAGAAATAAATAATACTAATAATTCACATGGATTTGTAGCCATTATATTGCACACTGTGACTGAACGCATGTGGTGCAAAAGTAAACCATAATACATGTTGATGCTGGAATCAACTGCTCTAAAAGTCCCAGCATTAGAAGAACTTGAATGATGCCTGTTGGAGACACAAGGCTGAGATTGGTGAGAATTACTCTGCAGGCTCTCAGACCCGGAGGCAAGGATTTGACCTAAACGCCAGATTACCCCTATAGCTAGAGATTAGATTTTACATACATACATCTGTTAAGAAGATGGAGTCATTCAACACCTGCATTGTAGAGGGGTCTCACTAAACCCAAGGCCACTTTCCAAAAATGTGTGTGCCACAAATACTATAGATAAGCCATTTTAAAAATTGGCCTTGTTGCCAATTTTGCCTTTACCAGACAGTTTTCATTTTCATTGCTCTGAATCAAGTGGCAAAATGCAGCTCGCCTTATCTATGGGGCTTGGCTTTCTCAATATTTCTTGAAATTGTTTCAACTCCTACGTTGCAACTGTATCTCCCATCGATTGTCCTCAGTGACTCTGCCTTGGCTAACCTAGGACTGATGTGGGAGGTTACATCTCAACTGAAGAAATCTCCCACCACTCTGTTCTAAAATCTCTTGAAAAAATCATGGTGCTAGCTAATGGAATTTAAATGCTTTGCACAGTATGCAAAGCAATATACGATTTTAGACAGATAACCCTCTACATGTTCCTACAAGAAATAACCACTTGACAGACACAGAACTACTGTTTCAATCCTAGAATCTCTGTACTGACTTATTCATTAAGAGTTAGTCCATTTTCACTGAGATAAATCTGCCTATCCTTCAGTGATGACAGTGGCTTAACAAAGAAAGCCAATATGCTGTCCCACATACTATTTAATTGTTATTTTATGGTACTGTCTACCTAATAAAATATTGAATTTCCAGTTGTTAGAGTATTGGGTTAAAGTCAACCCAGCTGTAAATGGTTACTGGCACTTTGGCAAAACTAGTCAATTCCATACCTTGTTTGTTTATATTAAAAATCTATTTTGACTAGCAATAATACATTTCGATTGAAAGAAGAGTTAAAATTTTGCAACTTTCTCTCTAACAGTACTTAATATTGCAGTTCATCTATAGATTTCAACCACTGCAAGACTAATACAAGCCACCCTTCAAAGGAAAGCATTAAAAGTACCCTATTGTTAGTGACAGGGGTGCAAATTTGGTGCTAAGGCCCTAGATTCTTGCGCCAGGGTACCTCATATCATCCACATACAAAAGGAGAGAAGGTTCATGTTGTGTGGGGTGGTGAGGGGAGCTTGATTAGGGCAGGGTTTGATAATTTAACACCAGTAGGCTCTCTGGTACTAAACTTTTAAAACGGTTTAGCAACAATTTTCAAAATGATTTGCACCCCTGAGTGACCCTCGTCCATTTTTTGATCTTTGCATAATGTTTTTTAAACTAGCTTCAATTTGCTCAGCATGTTTATATGGGACTAATTTAATAAACCTTTGTCTAACGAGAACAAAATGTCACTGGTATGTCTATAATGTAATTCAACACACATTTTACACAGTTCTCTTTAAGTTCGCTTTTGTTCAGCACGTCTGCTTTCAATTTATGACTCGGTTCAGAAAGAAAGAGAAACTTGTGTTAGTCAATTAGATATGCAGTGACTGAAGTGTGTATCCTAAATGGTGGTTACCGATGAGAATCAGTCCAAAACTGACCCCTGAGGAGGTAAAGCAAACAATCCTATTTCGTTCATAGAGTACTTAAAATTCTGTGCTAGGTCTTGAATTTGCATTCAGCATCCAGCTGTGCATCTGTTTGCCTTGCCCTGCGATCTACCACATCTGTGGATGGATTTCAGGCTGGCAGGAAGCTAGCCCAGGAGGGAAGGTTCCTGGGTAAAGAGACGCAAGGTAAACGGTGGGACCCCTGCAGTGAAAAGTAGGTAGTGCATGTAAGGCAATACTTCATCTCTAAACTTCAAGTGAAAATGAGTCTGATTCTCCTGTACGGTTGTTAGGTTTTTTTGTATGCTTCATGATCATATTAATAATGGCCCAATTAATCCAATTTCTCTTAACATAGTCACTAATTTACTATGGAAATCCAGTAATACAATAAAATGTCATTAGTACATAGAAATGGGAATGGAATGAATATAAAAAAAAATGGAAGCCTGGTTTTTTCTATATGTATCACAGTGGAGGCTGGATGCGAGCCAGCAACCCCACACAACACAAGCAAGCAGCTTAGCCACTGCGCAAAAGAGCCAGACTCCTCTGCATTTGTCATTATAGAGCTTTTAATCCCATCTCACCGACAGGGTCATAACCTGTAACAACACTGCATCATCTAACACTGCCTATTAGATAAACATAATGCAGAGTCTCAGTGTGTATTTCATGCTGTAAACAAAATGTAGTGTCTGCAAAAAAAAAGTCATAATAAACACCCATTAGGTGATATTTTGAAGTATTTAGTCTACTTTCTG